>NW_021620993.1:308220-321885 GCF_004785775.1 Grammomys surdaster | reverse complement strand
AGAGAGAGAGAGAGAGAGAGAGAGAGAGAGAGAGAGAGAGAGAGAGAAGAGAGAGAGAAAGAGACAAAGAGACAGAGACAGATAGTGAGGGAGACAGAGAGAGAGACAGAGGCAGGCAGAAAAATACAGAGAGAGTTGAAGTGATTAAACGACCACATTTCTGGGCATTATTTTGTCTACTGTCCAGGGTGAGCGGGAGCCACTAGTTAAATCATTGTCTTGTTTGTTTGTGATGTTGTGCAGGCACATAGCCATGTAGACTCTTTACCGGTGCAGTCTGAAATTTCCTCCTTAACATGTATACAAAATAAAAATACTCAGGCAGTATTGACAGCTGGCCCCAATATGCTCTTTCTGTCCAATCTTCCAAGACCAAAGAGAATGATAGGTTTTTTTTTTTTAAATTTTGAAAGCAGATGATGTCATTTTTTGGACTAAAATGTAAGTGTTGGGCCCCCAGTTAGTTCAACACGAGCTGAGTTCTGAGGAGAAGCTGGCACTAGTGTGCCTACTACAGCCTTGGCATCTGTCGATCTTGTTAGGCTCCTCTGGGGGAAGTTCTCCTTCTGGAATCTGGAAAAATGTAGGGTGTTTTTTGGTCCTGATCCACAATGCACAGCACCATGAAAACATCATGATGCTTTTAGTTCACAAATCTATAGTGAGTTTTAGTTTCAGTTACAAGAATAGACTACACATAAACTCATGGTAACAAGGAAGATGGAATTATATGACTTCATGGAGGAAGAGCTAAAGTCAAGGGAGGTAAAGCCATGTGTCTTACATGCAGTGTGAGGCACTAATCCAAGTTCCCTTTGTCTCCAAAGTCCAAGTCTGTCTCTCAACAGAGCAGGTGGTATGTACCACACTGGTAATGTATTTTTAATTACATATATCTTAAAGTTACAAATGGTTTAAATGTCAAGTTATACACATAGACTCTGAAGAGTGTCATGAGAAAGAAAGTAAAACTCCACACTGCAGGCAGAATGGGGCCAGAAACAAGTTTTTGCTACAAGGTAAGGGAGGAAGGTAGAAAAGAGAGGAAATAAAAGACTGTTGGAATATTTTCCAGGAGCTGAGGCAAGAGTAGATGTTTAGCAGACATCATATTCAGTTACAGAGGTATGGAGAAATGGCTTAATGGGTAAGAGAGGTTATTGCTTGCAGAGAGAACGCAGGTTCAATTTCCAGCACTGACCAGATAGTTTATGACTGCTTGCTACTCCAGTTTCAGTGGCTCTTTCTAAATTCTACAGACTCCTGCACATTCATGACATACATGAACTTATGTAAGCACACACACATACTGAGAAAAATAAATTCATACAACAAAAAGGATAATGTTTAAACTTTTCTCATAATTAATGACAAGAAGTGAGATACATTGTGTCCAGCAGTGGTAACATTAACAATATAAATACAGTCAAAGCAGTAGACCTGACCAGGACATGTTGAATGCAGACCTTAATCTAAGCAAAGCAACATATTTAAATAAAGTTCTATAACACCAAATTTTTCACAATAGCTGCATAAAATTATTCTACATATACAAAAGCTGCCATTCCCTATCATCCCCTATACAGTTGCTTATCCATGGAAACTCAGACAGGGATTGAACCCAGATATTTTAATTTCTCTGCATGTACTCCTTTTTCTTCTATGACTTTCCAGAAAGTGAATGTCCTTTAATTATGGACTTTGTGAGAACTGCATGGATGCTGGAGAGTCTTTTTCTGTAGGGGTTATGTGTATGTCACAGTATTACAGTTGACAGTGAGCTTCACCCTTCTTGAAGGTGTTTGTGATCAATATCACATCTCTATTCATGCCAGGACATCATCCTCACTCCTGCCCACAGTGAACACTGGCACTTTTGTGGCTATTTTGTTGTATGATTAAAAAGAAATCCACATGAACATCTGTATGAGTGCATTCTTTGAGATCATGTCAGTAAGCTTTTCTAGATTATTGAAAGCTGAATATTGAATGAAGTATAATTTACAAACAATGAAATGCATCTATTTAAAGTGTACATTTGTGGTGAACATGATGCACATATTGCCATATTATGGACACACATTTTCAACAACCATTAACACACATTTTCAACTCTACCATTAAGTTATCTTACAGAGAATTGCATTACGCACCCAGATACCAATACACCTGATGTGCTCCTGCAGGCTGAGATTAAGTTGTTTGTCAATACTCCATCAAAAGCTACTCTATAATTTGCTAGAACATATCAATGTTGGACATCAATTAATATCTAATTTTCCCTAAAATAAATTAAAATCTAGTGAAAATTCAGTGGTTACACATCTGGCAATATCTTTAATAATTGCCCAGGCATGGAAATGGTTTAAACAATGTAGATTTATAAATAAAAATTGTCCCCCTCCCAGTCTTCTGTATTTGAATACTTGGTCTCCAGTTGGTGACACATCCTATTGACAACTTTGATGTAAAGCCATGGATCAGCTTTTGAAGAGAAATTCTTGCTTTACACTGTTCACACATACTTTTCTTATGATGAGACAGAAGTTATAAGAAGGATAGTGACAAGAAGGGTAAGGCTACAGGGAGCCCAGATTTAGGATGACAAATAGATCATTCTTGGCACAGGAATCTTCTCCCAGCCCTACTCAAAGGACTTGACCTTTTGAAAATATAGAATGAATACCCTAACAAATTTCTTAGTGATTTTAAAGAGTAGCTTCTTATGAGCAATAATTTTTAGTCTAACTTCAATATATTTATTAGAAAATTTGTAATCCAGAAATCTAAAAAGAAAGCTTCATCATGGTTCAGGGTTCCCCTTCTTCTCTGGGATGTCAGGCATCAGAGGAGAAGAATGGAGTAAAGTCAAGAATGGGTGTGTCAGCAGAATCTTTGTCTGACAGTGAATAACAAGGTTGTGGGTGGGTGAACATGGGGACATTTCTCTGAGAATTTGAGTATTTTAGTGTTAATCTCTCTTAGATGATATTTAATGAAACCGCTTTTGAACATACTCTTTATTTGGGTTGAATTAAGGGCTGTATATATGAATCTCAGAGAGTGGGAAATAGTTCTTAGGGTGAAGTTTCATTAGCTGAAGGTTAAGGTGTTGAGGATATATATATATATTTTTTTTTTCTGCAAGGAGAGTCATTTCAGGAATCCAGGTACTTATTGAGCAAGTTCTACTCTGGAGAGAGGAAGTAGAACCTATAATTTTGCCAAGGACTATGCGGCATTCCTCAGGTAGAAGACTGGGAGTCAGGCACCCCAGATAATGTGGAGAAGAGGAAGCCCCACTAAGGAATGGGAATCCTCCATTTTGCATTGAGCTCAGGAAAGCTGTCCAGATGTAGTTGATTACAACATTTGTAACAAGGTGAAAAGTTAATATTTTCTTCAACATTAGTTGGTCAAGTACTAGGTTACCACTTTTCTTCTTTTGAATGACATGTGTGGGCAACGGTGCACTTTTTTCCAATGTTAAAAGTCTTAAAATGAACAACCTCAGTGGGTAGTATCACCTCTGGAGGAGACATTTCTATAGCCACATCACGCCATGTTACTCAGGCAAGAGTATATTTCAATATGGAAGGAAACAATTTATGCCCTTTACCATGTCAGGTAGGCAGTTGCTTCCAAGGGAATCCCAGAGCAAACACTGTTAGTCTTCCATATCTATGATTCTACCTCCAAGCATTCAATCAAGTGTGGATGGAAAATAATCCCAACCAACATTACATTAGTGATGACCATGTAACTCTGGAGGAAAAGTTTTAGGAATCAAACACTGGATGTGGCTTAGGGTAGACCAATACTCTGTAACTGGGCTATAACCTACACTTCCATGTACTCATTGTTCTCTCAATCAGAGGTTCTTAAACCTTTCCCACTTGGACTTTTTCATCTGATAAAGCTTGTACACAACTCTAGTATTTACGTATATAAAATAATTAATTATGCCAAAAATTAACTGGCTACTTATTAAAAAAAATAGTGTTAAGACAAAGCATTTTTTTTTACAAGTGAAAAGTATTTTTTTCTCATTAAAAATAGTTTTTTTATAATTTTTTTTCTCAAATCGTAATTCATTCACACAGGGGTTATAAACACAGAAAGGCAGGCTGTGGGGAAGGGAATGACACTGGAGTGTGGGTGTTCAGGGGGAATACAGATATCTTCAGAACCAGGTACCAGCTGGGTGAAGGTTCAGGGGACAAGTCACTATGACTCTGCCTATGACTTGCTTGACCTTATCTAAGTTGGTATTGTCTGCAGAGGCTACCTATTTGCAAGTTCTATGACTACTCAGGCTTGTAGATTTCCACAAAAGCTGCCTGTTTACATTAGCTTATAGCCATCTATTTCAATATTTTTCCACAGAGACCCAAGACTTGGTGTCAGTATACATGTATGACAGGCCTATTGCTGATTTTAGGCCTATGGTTGATTTTAGGCCTTCAGTGTGTAAGCAGGGCTGCCCCTGACATCTCCTCCCTTCTCTAATTATAGAAGGCTTGTGGCGATTCTAATCTTGCAAAGGTGGGGGATAGAGGCCTGACCTCCAGTAATTGAAGGGGACCTAAGACAAGGCATTTGTATATATGTAATTTTATCATTTATGAAAGCAGATACATTGAAGGCTAATCAGATTATTGTTTACATCTACAAGAAGATGTCATGACTGAACATTTGATACTGCAAAGCAAGACAGGTGCAATATTGGAAATTGGTTATCAGACCACTCTAGCCAAAACAGTGTACTGCAGTTTCATGTAGAGACCCTTTCTCCAAATATAGGTGAGGAACAAAAGATGTCAAACTAGGTCTCTATGTCAGGACTGTTTATATTTTTTTAAATAATAATGTCATATGGATACTTAGTTACCAAATGGTCTACCACAATTCTCCAGAAACATATCAGAAAAGTTTGAGTTGATGTATGCAGAAGGGTATTTAATGAAGTATTTTCTGATATAAAAAAGAAAAGAAAAGCATTTCAACATTCTGTAATATAGTATAGCCAAATAATGTGTATTGCATGCACATAATGAAATGTTCATTATGAAACTACTAAAAATAATGAATCCATCTATATACTAATATATATGCATTATATATATATGTGTATACACATACATATACATATCTATAGTCTTATACAAATGCATCTATATACATATGTATGCACATACATATATGTATCTATATTCTTTTACAAACAAAAGAATGGGTTGATTAGGTTAAAACTAGGTTAACTAAGTTAATGAGTTTGAACTAATGATCATAATTACACTAAAATAGTAATGGAAAGGAATGAAATGGTTCTTCTCAACTAACAATCTTCAAATCAAAACAACTCAAAAGGAAAGAATATATGAAAGTCCTGTCATTGTACGCCATAAATTACCAAGCTTATATTTGAGGATTAAAACTTGTGAGGCATTTGTGTGGTCATCCTTATATGTTTGAACTTAGGGTAGGGGCTGCTTGTGGCCAAGAACAATTCTCCAGAGAAGCATATTAGTTACATGGGTATAGAATGGTGAGATTAGGAATTATCCATTTTCAGGGACAAATAGTGAGTTAGAAGGAAACTAAGAAAAGGTTTGTGGAGACAATGACAGAATCAGGACTCCCCACCTTAGCTCCCTGGCTGATTTTTGCAACACTGATAATTTCAGATAATTTTAAAACAGCTCCAATTAAGAGCCAGCTTACAGATTTCAGTCCATTACCATCATGGTGGGAAGCATGTTAGCATCTAGGCAGCCATGGTTCTGGAGGAGGTAAGAACCCTACATCTTGACCCAAAGGCAGCCAGGAGGAGACTCTCAACCACAGGTAGCCAGGATGAGTCTATCTTCCACATTGGGCGGTGCCTGAGCACAGGAGACTCAATGTCTACCACCACAGTGACACTCTTCCTCCAAATAAGGCTACACCTCTTACTAGTGCTACTCTCCAGGACAAGCATATTCAAACCACCAGACTCAGAAACTTTTATCCAAGGGTAAAAGCATGAACCAGAATGTTTCATATGAATTAATTTTTAAATGACACTAACCTGCATACAAACTTTCATAGAATAATAGACAAAGAGGTTTGGCAGACACATTATATGTTCTGGTTTATAGATATATTATATTTTAAAAATGTTCATAAAAGATATTATAGAGATGAATGAAGAAACCTGACTATTTGCTGAGTATTGTTTATAGTAAGGAATTAGGGTTAACTTTGTTAAGTGTTAAAATGCTATTAAAGATACAGGAGATGGTGGTTATAAAAGGTACACAGTAAAGACTGTAGGCATGAAATTGAATAAGCCCCAGATTTGCTTTACTGCAGCAATTAAATACACCAGGACAACAATTGACTCAACATGAAATTTATTTTAAGAGTTTTCGAGTCCAAGTAGTTGATGAGTTGATGTGTGGATTTGTCAGTCAATTCATTGCACACCTATTTTTTTTTCGGTGTGTGCACAAGCACATGCACACCAGCATGAGTAAGTGTGTGCAGATGTGTGCTAGGGCACACGTGTGAAGGTCAGAGGACAACTTGTGGAAGTCAATAGTCTCCTTTATACCATGCAAGTTCTGGGAGTCAAACTCAGGTTTGCAGGACTGGCAGCAAGCAGCTTTGCTCGTGGAACCATATCACTTGCCCTCATATAATTGCCTCTAAGTTAATCTACTTTCAAATAAATGTTAAAATAAGGCATTCTATTGAGTGTCTTGAATTGTGTCTTTATTCAGAAGTATTACTAACCATTATTAATTTGCATGAGTTTTGCTATGCACTGAACTGTTACAAAAGGATTAATGGGTTTTATTTATCCTGACATTTTTTTTTACCAGTTTTCAAAGTCAAAATTCATATACTGAATTTTCATATCAAGTGCAAGTTTAACCACTCTATCATCTGGTAGATATCACTTGGTTCTAAATCTTGATGGTAACTCTTTCCATTCCTGTGTGACACTGCCCAGTTTCTCCTAGCTTAGGATATGCATTTTCACATAGCGTAGGGATGCCATCAAAACAGGGTGATGTACAACAAGCATCTTGCAGGGCCTGGCATGTGTCAGTTGGTCAATTCTTACTCTACTCCCAACAGCTTTGCTCAGTTCTTTCATTCTCAAGACCCATGATAACTACTGACAATGTAATCATGTTACATAGGAATGCCTATTGATTTTGATTTGTGTGATATATCTAGAGTCTTATTTTGATGCTATGTCTTCAAGTCCAATGAAGGTTATTTGGGGAGCAAATCTGGAAGAATCCAATCATAGTAAGAGAAAGTAAACTTATAAATAATAAACACAGTGTTTTATAAGTTTTCTAGTATCATTTTGGTTTAGTCAGATTGAACTTTAAAAATAAAAGATATCCCAGAATCTTTTTGTTGTTGCTGTTGTTTATAAATTTAAAACAGATATTTTGAGCAAAACATTAGTTCTTTCTTTCCACACTAACCAGAAGTTGCATTTCTGCTTTTCCTGGTTGTCTTGTTCTTTGAACTGGATACCAAAACATTTCTTGGTAAGGTAAGATTACCAAAATAGATACTCTCCTGCCTGACCAAACAAAGTGATTTCCAGAATTCCACATTATATCTATGGCTATTGCTAAGATACACATAGGCCCTTCATTCTGAGAAATTGTTCAACAATAGCAATTTTGGTGAACCTTATATCATTACAGAGTGTTTTCATGTCTCTCTTCATGCTCTAGGGTAAGGCTCGGTTACTGCTTTATTTTATCTTTCAAGAAAAGTTATTGATTTGTTGTATTTATTCAAGAACAATCTTGCATTTGAATTTTCCTTAAGCTGGGTCAAGTTAATATGATCAAGCACCATGGTTTTAGGATAATCTTCAAATGTCAGATAAGAAAACAATTTGGGAAATGTTCTCTTTATTTTCTCTCCATATGTATTTTCAGGAAGAGTTTCATACAAAGCATCTACTATAGCATTACAAAATTGTAAGCTGAGTGCTATGCAGAGAGTTTCCATGTAGGAATCAATCCATTCCTCTCTTTTCTGCTAATTTAACTCTTGCTCATTTTTTGCTGTGTACCTAAAATACTCCAAGAATACTTCTTCCAAGAAGTCTCCTATGGTTATTTCCTTGACTTATAGAACAAATACCACAAACACAGAACCTATAGATAATATACACTTATTCTTTTATAGTTGTGCTGGACAGATTTCCAAATCTAGTATCCCTGGACTCTATTCAAGTGCAAGTTGCCAATGTTCCCTCTGGAGTCTTCTGTGAGATCTGTGGAGTCTTTTAGTCTGACATGGCTGTTGTATTCTGTTTTCTGATAATGTCATTCAGGTCTTCATTGCCATTACCATCAAATTTCCTTTCTAGTATCTGAGTATCAAATCTCCCTCTGCCTCCCTTTTAGAAGCAGTTGTGACTGTGTTCAGATACACCTGCATGATACATGATAATTCATTTATTAAACTTAAACATCTAATTTTATCACATCTGTAGTCCTATTTTCTTCTAATAAGATAATTTTTACAGGCTTAAGGCATTTATAGCTGACAGATTCTAGAAATTTAATTCAGCATATTGTAACTTTCCTATTTCTTTGCTTCCAACCCTAGCTTGTTTTCAGAGTCTGGATTAAGAACCTTTTATATAAATTTGGATTTAAGATCTTGTTCATTTTTCTCAGCATATATCTAGTAATTATAATGATGGTAACAGCTTTATTGATGATAGCTAAAACAAGCTAGTTGGCTACAATATGTTGTTCATCAAGAGATTCATAAGTACCATCTAATTCATAAATTAGTTTTAAGATATAAGAATGATGTTCAGCACTACTTTTCATATCACAAAGCTAGAATAGAATGTATAGTAAGTGGATTAGCTGATCTTTGAATCCAGGTAGTTCAATCCAAAACACATGTACTGTTGTACCACAAAAGACTCATACACTATTTCTCTCCATTTCATTATAATGTCCTAGAAGCCAGCCAGTAACCACAACTACTAGCATACAATTTATATTCTACAGTAATTGTTAACTGAATTTGGAGGCAGACTCTACACTGGCTTTGCCCTTAACTTGAAGTGGAAATTTGAGGTTTCCTTGGAGACTCAGTTTGTGTAATATGATGTTGTTCTGAAAATTGTCTTATGACAGGATGTTGTGCTGAAGAAGACACATGAGACAATATTTTTGCTGAAGCAGACACGTGGGAGTATGTTTTGCTAAGAACAGATATGTGGTGATTTTCTGCAAAAGGGGCATTTGATGTTTTGCTAGAAAGGATGCTTGAGAGGACATATGATGTTTGGAAAGGTTATATGTATAGCTCAACAGACAGTGGATGACACTATGGCATTGGTTCACCTTGCTACTCTTGCTGGTCTTCATTGGGCTTTGCTGACACTAATCTTCCCTGTTGATGCTGTGGCATTGGTTCACTTTGCCTTCTTCAATGAACATTGTTGTTGTGACTTTGTAGAGAGAAATGCATCAAAGAACTTCTCGTGATATTCTGGCAGCTACTTGGTACTTCAACAGACTCTGACCAATTGACAGAGCCTCATGGTTACTTCTGGATCAAACAGCCATTTCTAATTTGTTAAATGTGTTTGTGAATGGATTGAACTACCACTGCTGATTCATGTGAACTGAACTGTTGATACACTGATAACAAAGATTAGAATCATCCCAAAGAACCATTTCTGTGGTTGGTAGTTCAGACTTTGAGAGTCCCAACGGTCCATGTGAATTGACTCTGTTAGTCTTCCAGTGGAGTTCTTATCTGCTTCGGGGTCTGCAATATTTCCTTTTATTTTTCCATAAGAGTACAGATGCAGGCTGGACCTAGATCTCCCCATACATATATAACAGATATACCAATTTCTCTCCATTTGGATCCTGAACAACTGGAGCAGAGGCTATCCTAAAAGATGTTGCATATACATGGGACATATTCTTTTGCTGCCTTGTCTAGCCTCATTGGGGGAGGAAGTGCCAGAAAGTGGTAGGGATACTCAGAGTAGGCATCCAGCTGCTCAGATATAAGGGGAGGGAGGTATGTAGGAACCATTGTGGGAGGTGGTGACTGGGAGGTGGCAACAAGCAGGATGTAAAATGAGGAAGTAAAAAAAAATAATAACATTATATGAAAAAAGAATCATTTCTAAACAGGTTCACATCCTCTTTTGTGGCACTAACATTTCCTTTCTAATATGTCTTGTTGGTGGTAGGCTAGAAAGGTTAAAGCATTTAAGAAACTTATTAAAATGGGTTCTAAGCCTGTATTAACTAATATGTCCCTTCAGATACATCTGGAAAACTTTTTGAGTCTGAACTATTTAACTATGATGTTAGGTGTTTAATGATCACTAAGTCTTCAACTCTTTTAAGAGAGAATCACATTAGAATGTTACTTGAGGCTTAAACTTTGGCTGTTGGATCGAGTAAAGTGATATATTCATTTGACCTGTATTGTTGAGAGTACTAAGAATGTTGTCCAATCAGTTAAGGAGTTATCACCTTCCACAGAAGTCAATATGGAATGATCATTTCCCAGAAGCTTTGGAAGAATGCCAAAGGCATCAGTGACATCTGTTTTCCCAAGACGGGCAAGTCCCTTTTACTGCTGGAGTTAAAGATATCTGTTTGTAAGGACTTTATCAGGAGACAGGGCTTTGATTGCCTACCTATTGTCCTTGCAGCCTAGCAACAGAATCTATCCACTTACATGACCTTGTCACCTAATAAATGAATATTATCACATCAGGGTGTGGTTTGAGGACTCAGTTCACATTTCTATAAGACACCTTATAACGAATGAAAGAAAGGAGACTCAACTCTATGAGAAAATTAACTCTGGATCCAAGACTTGCATGTGTATACACACATGCTTTCTAGAAAGGTCTCTTCAAGAAGCAGTTCTCAAATTCTATCATGTGAATCTTCCAAACACTCATAAGTATTAATTGACAACAAAAGAAAAATGATGGAGAAAAGTCATCATTGTTCTTTGTTAGTGCTTGCCTGTTCTACAAGAGCCCCCAGAAACCCCTTTTCAGATAGATTAATAACCACAGAAGAAGAATGCCAGCAAGGGTCTCTAAGCTAACCTCAAAAGGGAGTTACATGTGACCAGCTTCATTATCAGTAATGTGTGATGGATACCACAACAACCACCTATAACTGAAACACTGCTCATTGTGTTGTTATTGTTGCTCTGGTATCTGGTACTGATAAGAGGTGACAAGCATTCACTGCTCAGAAGTTTCTTATTATGAGAAACAGATGACATCACTACTCACAATAATAAGTTGAAAAGGGAAAAGTTGTAAAACTTGCACACCAAAGCAATAAAAGCAGAACACATACAAATACATACCTACATGACCTGCAATACACTATGTCTACTATTCCTGTACATGATCTTTAGAGAATACCTTTAGATTCAGCACAATAATACTGGTGATCTGAATCTGATGTTGATCCCGTAGACAATAATGGGTTTCTGCATGTTTAGTGATTACTTCATACATATTCTTCAGTTTTATACTAGCATAAAGCTATTAGCATAAGATGATTTTAGTGAATATATACATATACATATACATGCATATACATACATATTTAAGTGACATTATAATAACATATGAACCTAACACTCAGAAAGTCCATGAGAATATGTTTCTAGCAGATGGCATTTATGCATCATTCAAGGTAGAACAGAGTGGCTCTGTCTTACAGCAATGGTAGCCTTCAAACATTTCTAAGCAGGTCAGAGGGACAACCACTAATTCAAAACTTACCAAGAACAGATATGTTTACTGGTAAGTAAGTAAGTAAGTAAGTAAGTAAGTAAGTAAGCAAGTAAATAAGTAAGTAAAATAAGACATAAGCTATGATTCTGTTCTCAAAAGTAAATGTCTTCGGGAAAAAGAAATATTAGTTTCAAATCCTACTTTTATTTCATGTCAAATGGTTTTATCTGGTTACTGATATGATCTAAACATTAAATGTCCCCAGAGGTGCATGTGTGGGATGTTTGCTACCCATTTGATGATGCTATTTTGGAAGCTTCTGGAGAACTTGGAGGTGAGGGTTACATGGAGGAAGTAGGTCTTCAGGCCTGTGCTTTTGAAGGTGATGTCTCCTTCAATACCTTCCTTCCATTGTTCTTGTTTAATAGGCAAAGGGCTTCATCCTCAGAAGCTGTGGCCACCATGATGTTCTGCTTAAATGCATAGGACTAAGAGACAGTGAGAAAGTATCACTCTTTCCTCCTTTGAGCTATTCTTTCCACTATGTTGGCTACAATGATGTAATGTAAAATAAAGCAGAGACTGTTTATTGTTCCCAAGCCTCCCTTCCTAAGACTAAGTAACTCCTCTGTAGGTCTCTTCTGAGTGCCTAACAAAAGCAAAATGAAAGTAGTTGAGAGCCAGGAAGAGCTGTTAGCACTGGCACTATATTTTGTTGTGTCAGAGGTTCATGATATATACCAGGATTTTTTTTTTCTGACTCCTTACGATGAAACATCTCAGCAAGAAGGAAAAGCACTTAGAAAGCCCAAGGTCAATGAAATAAACTATTCTTGCATCTAATCTAGACTTCAATCTTGCAGAATGTAGAGTTGATGTAATACACAAGAAAAAACTAAAACCCTAAACAAAACAAACAAAAAAAGTTAGGAAATGCTTCAGGTCAAATGTCTAGCTATGTTTTGTTTTTTGTTTTCTGTTTTTTTTTTTTTTAATGTAGTTTCCTTTCAACCCAGGCATTCCCACTTCCACAGGGCCACACATGTGCTGGTGTTTGTGCTATAGAGATTACAAGCTCACATGTTCTTGACTCATTATTGAATGGAGCCAATCTTATTCACCTCAGAATTTCACTCTCCACATTGATGAATTTCAGTCCTAATTTAAATGAAGAAAAAGAGGAAGCCATTCATCTTTTCCCATCTCATAGCATTTCTTTCAGCAAGTGATGTGCTGCTGTTCTATTCTCTGTGTTGTAAAACCACCAAAGTAGTTTTTAGAGCCTGACCTATGTTTCAAAGCACTACTTTCAGCATATAACTTAATCTTTGGAACCACAGTCTTTTAAAATGCAAAATAAGAATATTCAACAAAAATACCTTAGAAGCAATCACATAGATGTTTTCTAGGCATCTTCTTGGGTCTACATAAAGGTAATTTGTGTTCTATTGTGTTTGTTTGTTTATGTGAGAGATAGTCTTACTATATAGCACAGTGTAGAACTTCCTTCGTAGTTCAGACCAACTTCAAACTCACTACTCTCTTGTCTTAGCTTCCTGAGCGCTAGAAATGATAGACTGAAAATACCATGGGCAGGTAAAACAATTGTGAAGGGTTATATATGCTGTAGACAAAGAGCTATAGAACATACATGCATACACACACACACACACACACACAAACACACACACACACTCAGAGGTACAGATGGAGAAAGGGAGGGAGGGAGTTGGGGAGGGAGAGAGACAGGGAAAGAGAGACAGAAAGAGAGAGAGACAGAGAGAGGGACAGAGGGAGGGAGGCAGGGAGGGAGGGAGGGAAGGAGGGAGGGAGATAGAGATAGAGATAGAGATAGAGATAGAGATAGAGATAGAGATAGAGATAGA
>NW_021620993.1:292700-308210 GCF_004785775.1 Grammomys surdaster | reverse complement strand
ATAGAGATAGAGATAGAGATAGAGATAGAGATAGAGATAGAGATAGATAGAGAGAGAGAGAGAGAGAGAGAGAGAGAGAGAAACATAGAGTCCTATAGATACTCTGACCAGACCTTGGGTTTAACAGAAAAATGGTACTTCCTAGAGGTGAATATATGAGCTTTGAAATAAAACAAAACTAGATTAGCTTTTCACAAAATGAAAATGGTAGTTCTTTTCAAAAAGGATCTGATATGCTCAGATATGTGTGTAGTAGGTACCAGGCTCATATAGTCAAACTAAAAATTCCTGACCTATGAAGTAGTTGCTTTAAAAAAGTTGATGGCATGAATCAATGAACAAATGAATTAATAGAAAATAAAGTTACCAGTAATCTAAGAGCATTTAACATGTGTATTCCTTTGATAAGATATTTTGGCTCAACTTCAGAGAAACTTACTTAGGTATTATTACTTTAACAGATGTATTAATTGTCAAAGAGTATTCAACCAATACATTAGAAAGTTCCTTATTATAGAGTGTGTTAGAAGAACCTTCCCAAAAGTATCATGTACTATAATACAATCATAGTAGAAAGCCACATTGAGTCAAAATTTCTCCATCAATAATTTTAGGCTGTGTGTGTGTGTCCACAAATAGCAGGGTTTATTTTTCAGTGTGTTAAGTTGAAATTTTTGGTTTCACTGGAAACTCAGTTGTGTCATGTGATTTTCTTCTAAAAGCTGTCTTATGAGAGCACATTTTGCTGAAAAAAACATGTAAGAGGATGTTTTGCTGAGGCAGACAATTGGGAGGACATGTGGTGTTTGAAAAGAGTATAAAAAGAACCCAACTCTTGCATTGGTTCACCTTGCAATGCTTCCCTGGTCTTCCCTGATGATACTCTTGCATTGGTATAACTTGCTTGTTGATTGATCTGGACTGTCATTTCTGATTTGTGTTTAGTTCTTTGAACTGGTCTGCTGCTATTCTGACAACAATGATTAGAATCCCCCCAAAGATCTACTTCTAAACAGGTCTCCATTCCCTTGTCCTATTAACCATCTTTCTCCCTTATTTTGGTCAGTGAGCTAAAAGGGAGGTTGAAGCATTTAAGAACCCTTATTAAAGAGAGTTTTGAACAATATAAATCTACAAGTATGCTTCCATCAATCCCTTTGATGTTAGTCTTTGAAACCCAGCTTCTCACTCAATCTGGGATTCATTGGCTCACCAGAGTATCTGGCAAGTAAGTCCCAGAGATCCTCTCTTCTCAGCTTCTCCACCTTCAGGATTACAATCACAGGCCAGTGTGCTTACATTTTCATATGGGTACTGGTGATTTAAATTCAGGCAAGCACTTTACTAACTAAGCCATCTCATCTAGATTTCCTAAAAGACTGTTGGAACCAGGGGTGACACACTTATATATCTATGGAGTTCTTGCCACTGTCTCTGACACTGAAGATTCCCTCTCAAGAATGCTCTGGACCAAACACATTTAGTCTATATTTGGAGCTGGAGTACTGCCTCTGGTCATGGCTTTGCATTCTAAGAGAGTCCCAGCATGGATGTATTTATCTCTCAATGTGAATTTATCAAACAAGTATGTTTTGATTCTTTGAAAAGGTAAAATTGGAAACATACAAAATCAAAAGGGAATAATTTAACAACCATCTGTGTGCCTGCCATTTATAATTAATATGTATTAACATTTCATGGTTTCTTCACATATTTTGGTTCACAGAATAGCATCATTGTAAAGTTTAAGCCTGATGCTCTGTCTCATGTCCCTTTCTCATTCCCCAGAGAGCTATTAAGATGATTTTAATTTGTAATTTAGCCCTCAAGTGGCAAATATGCAATCCACAGACAGTATGCTAATTTTTAATTATTTAATACAATTATTCCCAAATGATATCTGTCTTTCTGTGACCAGCAATCTTTCCCCCAACATTGAACTTTCTAAAGGTATGATTTGATGCATGTAGGTCAAGTTAATTCATGATCTTTCACAAATGGATACTTAAGTTGAACTTTCAGATTTTTGCTTCGAATTTTTAAGGACTCAGAATTACAGAATGAAGACCTGCACTGATTCACAACCAGAGAGATATTTCAGTGTGGCATGGAGTGTCCAATACTTTTCTTGCAATTAAAATTGGATTTGGTTGTTGAGGATTATCACTTCCCCCTTTAAATTCAATTTATATTTCTGTTTGGGTTTTTCTTGGTATTAATCTTTACTCACAGTGCAATATATTAGCTTTAGTAAGGTCACACAACCCACTAGATAACAGAAATATTGTAGAAATGGATTTCCATGGACCATTTTTTTCAATTTATCATCTATGTTCATACATGCCTAAAATCAGTAGACATGAACCAATGTTCTCAAACCCACTAACCAGGCCTGAGAATTCCAGCTTTTCTGTATTAACCAGTGTTCCTTGCCCCACAGAGCTCTTCATGTATGAAATTACTCTATAAAAATCTTTATTATTAATATCTTTCTGTTCCCAGTAATGATAATTGTACTATGAATCCTGTGCTGGCTGATGTTATGTCAACTTGACACAAGCTAAAGACATCAGAAAGATGGGAGCTCAATTGAGAAAATGTCCCCCTAAGATCAGGCTGTAGGCAAACTTGTGGGGAGTTTTCTTGATGAGTGATTGCTACAGGAGGGCCCAGACAATTGTGGGTGGGCTGCTTATGCTAGCTTCTATAAGAAATAAAGCTGAGCAATCCATGTGGAGTAAGACAGTAAGCAGTATCCCTTTATCGCTTCTGCAATAGCTTCTACCTCAAGGTCTCTGTTCTGTTTGAGTTTCCATCCTAATTGTTTTCAGTGATGAACAGTGATTTGGAAGTATATGCCAAATAAACCATTTCCTTCTAAGTTTCTTTGGTCATGCTGTGTAACCTCAGCAATCATATTCCTAAGAAAGTTCCTTTATTATATTTACCCTGACTGCAAAGAATCTCACATTCTCACAACAGAACTGTAGCTTTTCTCATAGAGTCAAAGAACTATTTCTGTGCCATTTAACTTTTTGTAACATATTCTTTACTTAAGATGGCTTATTGTATTTGTAAAATTTCAGAAGTAGTGCAATATGTGTCTTCATATGATTACTGCAAAAACTAGACTCTTACATTTTCATTTATTTTATTTGATCATTGTGTTGAAAACCAAACTCAGTATGTCAAGCAATTATTCCACCACTAAACCCTTTATATGCTTATCAAAAGTGCAAGAGTAATTGATAGGGACTTTATTTTGAAATTCTTTATTATATACAATATCATTTAGAGAAACCTTGGTCTTTAAGACACAGATTCTTGGCTTTTTACACCTTCTAATTTAAAGGTATTCAAGCTCTTGAGGAAGACACAGATGTTTCTGTTGAGAGTTTTCTTGGGGGGGGGCTGCACTATGGAGAGTGAAGCACATAGAAGCAATACAAATGAATAAATATAAAAATTAAATACCTTAAATATTTGACAGTTTCAGACCCCCCCCCAAAAAACACTCTTTATAACTCTGCCATTCTTTTTTTCTTGACATTGGTTGTAGTTTTTCTCTAGGTAGTTGACTAGAGAAACAAAGAAACCTATCAACATATTTGTTAGCAACCGCTCAATAGTGCTTAGTGACAATTTTAAAACTTCTTGTTATCAAATAACACGGTTTGTATCAGGTAATTATTATGTCTTGATTTTGGACAGAGGGGTCTTAATGAGACTTTTATTTCCCTGTTTAGCAGAATAAAAGTTGCACTCAGAAAGCATGAGTTACCATCATCTTTTAGTTTTGTTTTTCCTACAACTTTTAAATGGCTGAATGAGGAGGACTTACCATTTTAAGTTCATGGCTTGTCACCTCTAAGTTCTTTTATGTCCCTGAGGTCACCCAAGTTAAAAAGGGGGGAAACAGAAACCAAATGTTTCTTATTGGCAAACTGTTTACTCAGTCAACATTAGAGAGAGAGCCTCATCTTATTCTGGTATTGTTAGCTTAAAGCCTGTAACTTAGAGAGGCATGCTCAAATCCAAATTACTGTGAGTAAAAGTAAGGGCTCTACGGTTCTGAAAAATATCTGTATTCCCCCTGAACATCCACATTCCAGTGTCATCCCCTTCCCCACATCCTGCCTTTCTGTGTTTATAACCCCTGTGTGAATGAATTACGATTTGAGAAACAGTAAATAAATTATTAAAAAAAAAGTAAGGGCTCTAATCTCCCTGTGACTGTGAGTCTTCTTTGTACAAATACAAATTACATTCTACTCTTTTGTCTGACTAGGAGGGAAAGAACAATTGGTTGCACACTGCTGACCAAACTCATCAGTGATCCTTCTTTTTTTCCTGTTTCTGTCTTCTCTGCAGAGAGTTTACTAAGATGGTTCTGGTTGTACTGTACACATGTTGAAGATTCCCCATTTCAGGTCTCCCTAACCCAAGATAAACTCTCACTTCCTCATAGAGTTTTCCTCATAAAGGAACCTCATTGCTTAATGGGCACAGTTCCATATGATTCCGCTTTCTCTGTCCCATCTACTTTGCTCTCATTATCCCCTAGAACATCCCATTGTCATCTAGAGAACTGCTGTCCCACTTCTCACTAGCTTGGTATAGCTTTCTGGTCAAGTGTTATTGTGATCCATTATGTTTGCCCTTGCCTCCCTCTGTACTGACTTTCAATTAACTTTTCCAGGAAAGATTTGCCGAAATAAATCTACCAGTGACATCCTTCCCATTAGGTACATCTAAGGGCTGCTTCATCATCTGATTTTATTCTTGGTGATATTTCTTGCTTTGTTCACCAAGTAATCTCTTTGCAGTGATTGCGAAATTGTTATCGTGGCAAAGTAGAGCCTCCACAGTGTCCTTTAATATCAATAAGAATGTAAGGGCTCAGGGACTGAGCCTATAGGCTGAGCAAAATAGAGGTAATAGGTTATCTGAATGACAAAGAATGTTCCAGAGTAACTCCTGACTTATTAAAACTAAAAGTCCATAGGGACCCAGCAATGGGATTGTAACAAAATAATCTTAATGCAGACTAGAGAAATTTTTCCTACTGAATATTTGCTATGTCTTTTTTCATCAAAAAGACCTTGGTTTTAACAGCATGTATTCATATTGGATTTCATTTGGCTGCTTGAATGTACCAACATATGCACACAAACACATTTTGTAGGACATAATTGTTTTTTCTCCAGGAACATGGAGACTTTGATGTGCTGGGGAGACTGTAGGTAAGAGCTGTCTTGAGCTAGCTCCTTTGTTCAGCAGGCTGTCCTCCCAGATCACCCTGCACTGTGTAGTCTGCTTGAAGCATCTGGCAATGCAGAAGGGCCTGGGTTCTGATGTCACAGCTGAGGTTTGAATTCTAGCTTTGCCCATTCCTGCTGCATGATGTTTCCTAAGTGATGGCCTTTACTATTTATAAAATAATAGAAACTGCTTGTGGTAATTGTGCGAGAATCAGATATAAAACTCCTGATCAAAAATCTTTAAACAGGACTATCGTTTGCTCCATACCTAACTTTAGTGACTTTTGTTTATGCAAAGAAGCTAACCACATTTGCAAACTGTAAAGGGACTGGCACAAAGTCCAGAGTGGCATTTTCTTCTATCCTCTTCTGCCACTAACAGGTTCCAAGGTTTCCATGGAGTTCATCCCATGGTCTTAGTAGCTTTTTATGTAAAATAAGATCAATCCTACCTTTTCTCAAAGCTTCCTAAATGGATAGCAAATTTCAATTGATGCCTTACAAATGTCATTTTCTTTCTACCTTGTTTTTGTTGGAAGAAGGGAATAATGGTAATATTAATAAGAAAACAGGTGTTTAAGCTGTACTCATTGGTGGTTGGTTGAGATGTAGTTCTGAGCTAATATTCCAGGGCAGACAAGTCTTAACTTTGAAAGCTCTCTCTTGTCTTCCATGCTACTGGGCATCTCTATGCTGGACAACTGTTTGGAAGGGAGTAGCATGGGTGACTGGAAATGGTGGCTTTCTTACACCTATCTATCAGAAAATCTCCCCAAATCCAAAAGGAGAAGTGTCTTTACATGGGAGTCTGTTGAGCTTTCTTCATGTGCCAGAGCCTCAAGATCAAAATACCAGCTTCTGCCTTGGTGCTCCTGTTTGGACGTAGTGGAAAATATGGCCATAAGTCAGTCACTGAACAATTGAAAACAGAGATGACAGTCTTTGACAGAAGATTGACATAATGGCTAAGTGAAATAAAAGAATGACATCATAAATACTGACAGACATTAAGTAGTGCCCACTAAGCTCAGCAAAGCCATTGCTAATCTCCTCAGAGATAAGTACATATAGATATGAGAATACTGTTCATGTGGGTGTGTGGGAGGCAGCATGCTTGTCTCTATTCAAAAGGACAAGGAAGAGGTCTTATAAAGCCTTTCTTTGTGTCTCCTGCTTAAAAGTATTAGAAGTTCCCCCTACCACGTGGGAACAATAGAAGGCAACTGGAGCAATGCCTACAAGGTGTTACTGGTCTTCTTTGTCAGTATTGGCTGCCTATCCCAAAGAGTCTTACAGACACTGACAGGACTTCACCATGACTTACCAGGAAGTCAGATGTCACAGAAAAGGAACTGGTCCCATTATAATCTTTAGTTCTTCCTCCCTCTGCAACATTGGTCCTGTCATCCCTGAAATGCAAAATTAAAGGAGCAACCACTTCCTCTTTGTACATTTAATTACTGCAATATTATAAATATAATTGGAGAATTTGAAATTTTATTTCTTTTTCTTGTCTTTGTATAGAAATACTTTATAATTTTGGGGGCCCTTGACTTTTCAATGTCTGTACTCTGCTCCTCAGGTAAACTTCAAATTTAATCTTCAGTGTGCCTCATGTGACTCTATTATTTTTAAACCAGGAAGTTGAGAGAAGTACTTTCAAGCTTGAGGAAGTTCTAAGGTGGGAGGAACACAGGAGCATGACAAAGAGGTTCCTTTGTGTGAGCAGTTGGGGAGCTGCCAAATTTCTAGTAAGAAAGGAATGTGCCTCTATTTAGTGAAGAAAATGAGGTTTTCCTTCACAAAAGCTGAAGGAGATCTGGCTTCTCAGGTATCGGTCCTAGCTTGATTTTTCTTGCACTGAAATGTAGCTAGAACAAGGCCTAATCGCAGAGACTCCCTTGGTTAAAGGAAGATAGTAGTGATTTGTGTCACAGACAGTGATGGCACAGAGAATGAACACTACCCTTAGGCTGGCACAGTTCCTGCTGGGCACCAAGAGATTAATTACTGCTTTATCTCATGACCTGGAACTGGGGTATATGGGTAAAGTCCAACCCCTCTCCCTTGGTACCAATGCATTTCCCAGAATTCACTATCGGCTGGATTTGGTCAGTTGAATGGCTGAGGGGGACTAATTCTTGGTGCCAGGATCTGTCCTCACATATAGGGGTGCAGTATGAGGAGCACCCAAGAAAAATATCTGCTCCTATGAAGCTTGTCTCTCCTGATATTTGAGAAAGAATGTTGCCCTTTGTACCCAGGTTGACGCTAACAAGAGATGGGGGATCCTATACGAGATGTTACCTAGTGCAGTATTTTTCAGTGGCTGGGGATTAAGTCCCCGAATAGGACAGTTGGTCACAGTTCTGTCCTCTTATTCTGCCACATGCTGTTTAATATAACCCATTGTTTTTTTCTCAGATGCAAATGTAGCAGAGTCAGCTAGTGCTGGTCTGGAGTCCTCCAAAATGTTAATGCAATATAAAGCTTCTCTCTTTATAAGTTATTTACCTCCAAAATTTGCTATAGTGACAGAAATCAAATGAATACATAAAATCATTACCAAGAATGATACACAACCAGCAAAGCTGTAGGAAGAGAGCTTCCTTATCTTTCTCATGGAGTGCAAGGATGCTGTTAGTAAAGTTTCAGGATTTAATTGCCCTCCTGGGTTGAAGTCTCACTATGGTCCCATTCTTTTGTCTATCAGGCCTCCTTTTCAGAGCGGGAATATTTATCTTGTCCCTTTCTCATTACTGTATCTTGAAAATAAGAAATTCTCTTTCTGACTTTTATAGTCATTATATTTAGTCTGACTTAAGTCTTAGAGAATTTATATTTGAATTCACACTAGCATATTTATGACTTCTGGACTCTGGGGATGAACTGAATACATTTTGCATAGTGAGAAGTGTTGGATATTTAGTGTGTTCAGGAGCAGAATTCTATAGGTTGGACCTTAAATGCCTACCCAAAGCACACATATCAAAGGTTTGTTCTTCTTAGAGAGTTACCATGTGAGATAATGGGTAAAAAGAGATAATACCCGGTAAAAGGTCAAGAGGTCACACCATTGGAATATAAAAGGCTGATCCTTTCTCTTGGTCTCTGCTTTACTGGCTACCAGAAGTTTTCTCTTCTATGAGGAACTGCCTTGCAGCAAGTTCAAAGCAATGAAGTCAGCTGAACATGTCCTGAACTTCCCTGAATTGTTAGTCTAAATAAACATTTCTTTTTATTAGGTGATCATCTTATGCTAGAAAAGTTACATAGTGGTTAAGAGCACTTATTGCCCTTGCAGAGGACCTGAGTTCTGTCCCCAGCATCTACATCAGGGAGTTTATAATCTCCTATAAGTAAGGTTCCAGAGGATCTTACAGTACTCATCTTACTCATCTGTTCTTCAAATGCAATGGACTCATAAACACAAATGCACATACGGACAAACACACACACATGCACACACACACACACACACACACACACACACAGACACCAATATAATCACAGAAAATCACCAAATATATTTAGCATTTCCGTTTTTTGATTGGTATAATATACAAAAATAAGAGATGCTTATTAAACCAAAGAATGAATAGATAAGGATCAGAAGTGGCTGGAGAATAATTTTAATGAATTATCCATGGAGGTCTCATGGAGAGAATGGAACCTGAGTAAAGAGCAGCTTAAGGCATCATACATACAGATACACAGAAAAGAACATTCCTCCGTGTTCAGGGATCATCGGATTAGTGGACTGGGGATTGGAGACTGTTTACTGGGATCATTTAAGGAGTGACAGCAAGGTGGGTCATCTGTAACTCTGAGACAGGCTATTGTTTCACAGGATGAAGTGAGCAACTAAGTGTTCTCTCTACTTCTGGTCGGTAATGCATTGACAGGGACTCAGGCTCCCTCAGAAGATCAGAAAGATAGCAACAGAGGCTACTGGGTTTCAGTAAGGGGATAGGCTGACTTAGGCAGGTAGTGGAGCACCAGTGGAAGAAGTATTGAGAATCTGGATATGTACTCGGTGTGTAAGCCAAGGGATTGCTACATAAAGATCAGGAGTAGGGGTGTACCTGAACTGGTAGAGGAAAGAGGAGATGCTTTAGGAGTTATGAAGACCTCACATTTGAAATATTTGAATTTCCAAATGGATTAAGAGTAGCCTGTGAATGTTACTTTCCTAACTGGCCTGTCTTGTCTGGCCTTGGTGGAAGAAGATATACCTAGTCCTGCAGTGACATGAGGTGTCAGGGAAGATTGGTTCCCCAGAAGGGGCCTTCTCCTTCTCAGAGCTGAAGGGAGTCAGGAAGGAGCTGTGTGAAGGGGAACTGGGAGGAGGGGTACTCCAATTGGGATTTAATCTGAATAAATAAATTAATGGGAAAAATGTAGGTCCTTGGGCATACGAACCATATATATGGAGAAAAAGCCCAATTAAGGTTACATAGTGAAGACATGGGTTATATGGGTGTCATGGGGCTAATGTCACTCTGAATATCTTTCTGTAGATATACTAGTTGAACAATAAATTCAGTTTACAAGGAGCAATGTAAGTCAACCTGGAGGGTGGCAGTTTATCAATCAACAAACAAGAATGGCCTGGGGCAGCTTCTTCCTGGGGAAATTCTTTTAGACTTCTACCTACATACCAAATATTGTAAAAAAAAAACAAAAAAAACAAAAAAAGAAGAAGAAGAAGAGAGAAAAAGACATTTCTTTTTTTTTAAAGGGGGAATTTTAATAATTTGAAACAAATGAAGGCAAAGTTTTTTACTAGATGTCTGGTTAAACACAGGCTCCCTGAAGGCTGACTTAGAAGGCACACTTTCCAGTTTTGATAACAGGTTGAATGCTGGCAGGCATGAACACAGGATGACTCACTGACATACCTTGTACGGGTGGGAACTCTGGAGCCCTGATGATAGACTCAGTTCTAAGGCAACTTCAGTAAAATTAAAGCAGGTGTCATTGACATATTTAAAACTGTCCCAAAGTTGATAGAATCAATCAAAAACATGCCCAAGACAGGCAGCTGATGAATGCAAGAAGTTGCCCTCGTAGGTAGATAGGAATGATAAAGCTTACATAAAATTGGTACTCTGAATTGCACACTTGAAATTGGCTTGATATCCTTGTGGGAACAGAGCTCTCAATTTCCTCAAGAGTTCAATTCTCTGGAAATGTGGTCTGTAGTGTAGGAGTTCCCAATGTCAATAAAATGTTGGTAAGTAGATTATATTGGTCAACAACTGAGTATATAAAGCAAAATTTATCATCTGTCTAATTGTAGTTGATTGAACACAAAATTTCAACCACTGATTGAGGACCCTGTATGTGTTTTTCTGTACAAACATCTCCCAAAGAACTAACTACCTTTGAAACATATGCAAGTGGCACAGCACCCAGTGTGACTAACTTCTACCCATAGGATGGGGTGCCAATAGATGATGTTTTGTTGATATATGAGGTAATACAAGAAAAACTAACTCTCCATGGACAAACACTAAAGCCTTCATGGGGGAAGAGATGCTGGGGTGAAATCAGGCTTGAGAGGGTGAAATCACATGGCTAGTGATAGAAGTTTGCCATTGTATACCCATGTTAATTATAGTGCTTTAAGGACTTAGCTGTAGTAATATAAGGATGTTCTGATTATATGATGCTTGTAATTAATGTTATCATCTATAAATTATGTTGGCTATAAGACTTTTATGTTTTAATAAAATATAATCTATAAAACTGTATCACCAATGTGTAGTAACAGGGCAGCATCAATGTAATATGGTCTTAGAACAAGTTTTCCCACATAAAACAAGGCTCATACCTCTTAAACACTACCCTTGCAACCCCCACAAAAACAAACAAACAAACAAACCAGATAGACATGTAGATACTCTTTGCCACCTAGGTAGAAATGCCTATTTGTATGGTAACTTTATAGTAATTTAGGAAGCTGTCAAGTTGTTTTACAGAATGACTGCCTCTGTTTTGTCACCAACACTTGGTGGGCCGAGGTCTGTTCTGGACGTTTCTATCTTCACTTGTAGTCTTCTGGGTTTGATTTCTTTTCTTGTTTGAGCCTATCAGTTGCTGGGAAATGGAAATCTTATTGTTAGGAACTAAAGAATCATTTTACCTATTAGGTCTTTGCATATATTTCTTTGGAGAAGAATATTTTAAATACTTTCTTATCTTTTAATTAGTTTATCTTTTATTGTTAATGGTTTTATATAGTTTATATAAAGTCTAATTTTAGATATGCAATTTTTTTAATAGTTTCTCTCATTCTAGGAGTTTTCTTTTCTGTCCCTGATGATGTTTGTCACACACAAGTTTTATTGTTATGCCAACCTCTGTTCTCTCTCTCCATCTCCATCTCTCTCTTTTTCTTTCTTCTCTTTTTCTCTGTTCTCTGTGTGTGTTTTGGTATTATATTTATAAAAAGTATATCCACATATAATTTCAAGAAGATTCAATTTAAAGCTGCTTTATTATAATAATTTTTCAATATTTGTTCTTCCATTAATGTCTATGATATGTTTGAGTTATTTTTGTACAAAGTGAGGTAGGGCTGTGACTTCATTCTTTTGTGTATTCTAGCACTATTTGTTAAAATTTTCTCCATTGAATTTTAATGGCATACTTTTTAAAAATAAATTGAGCATAAATTTTTCTTGTCCCTGAATTTCATTCCATTTCCCTGAATGTTTACCTTAATGCATGAAGTACAGTGTCTTGCTTACTTTCGTTTTTTATGAGGTTTTAAAAATATATGAGTGTCAAACTTTCCAACTTGATCCCTCATTTTTTATGGCTATTGATAGTGCACTTCCTATGAACTTTAGCAAATATCTGTCAATTAATGGAAACATCAGAAAGATATCTAACAGTTTAATTGAAAGTATAGTGAATAGAAGGACCAACTAGAGAATGTTGCAATCTCAGCAATGATGAGTTTCTACTCAGGGCAAGGGGTAGTCTATAGTCTCTTTTGGAACCCCATGTTTGTGCTGAAATGTATGTGTGTTTGTGTGCGTGCGTGTGTGCGTGCGTGTTTGTGTGTGTGTGTGTGTGTGTATTTAAAAGGCCAGGGTGAAATCTATAATCGTTTCTTAGGTTCTATTAACCATTTATTTTAAAATAGGATCTTTCAACAGCCTTGAATATGCCATATAGCCTTGGATGTCTGTGTCTACTTCCCAAACACTAACATCACTTGTGTGTAATTGCACTAACCTTTTACATGACTCTTAGTCAAACTCAGGTCTCTATCCTTGCAATACAAATATTTAAGCTATTCCTGAAGCCCTGGCCTTAAGCTTTTAAAGATATTATTTCTTATGCTGCAGAGAGTTGAATTATTTTCTTCATTTTAATTTTGAAATTATCATTATTAATGTATAGTATATGATTAACATTTCTACATTGTATCTAGTAACTATAATGAACTACTTTATTGTTTCTAATTAAGGTTTTTGTAGATTTTTAAAAGAAAATTCAGTATGCATGATTATGCAAGTAAAAATAACTTTATACTTTACTTCCAAATATATGACTTGTTTCATTTATTTGATTAATTGCTCTTCCTATCTACTCCAGTAAGGTGTTGAATATACCTGTCAGAAGCTTCCATTCTTGTCTGGATCTTGGTCCCAGTCTTAAAGGGGAGGTTTTCATACTATGTAAAATACCTGTGAAAGTCCAAGCCAGACAAAATAACAGCATGTACAGAGGAAGTGGACACCAACTTTTAACCCCATCTGAGGAGCTAGTGACAATTGACAGCTGCTGGGAGAAGTAGAATTGGTTTTCCTTAAGGGCCTGGCTCCTAGTAAGTCAACCATGTTCCAGTGAAAGGCCTTGTGTCCAAGAAGACATGGGCAGCACAAATTGGGCTTAATAGGTTAAGAAGGTAGAGGCCATGAAAAAGAAAGTGGATACATCTGGAAGGAGTTGGGGAAGGATGACAAATATAATCAAGATATGTTGTACAGAATTGTCAAAGAAATAATAAAAATGCTAAAAAGGGAAGGTGGTGTCCATGTTTCATTAGGAAAGACAGTGTAACTGTATTTATATGGGTCTTCCAGCAATTTGGGGAAATTCTTTTTTTTGTTTTTGGTCTCACTTATTATATGCATATGCATGTATATGTGTGTGTAGAGGGGCTCCTTGTTTGTGTCCGTATTTTAAAGGCCAGGGTGCAGTCTACAGTCATTGCTTTCTTAGCTTTGTTAACAGTTTTTATTTCATGAAATAGGGTCTTTTATCAGCCTAGAAAATGCCATATAACCTACGTGAATATTAAATATATTGAATTTTTCCAATATCCAATATTATTTCTTCTTGTTGAAGTGACTCTGCATTTCTTTCTATGTTTTATTAATATGATTCATGATAGCTGTTTGCTGTGGTGGTGGCAGTAGTTGTGGTTGTGATTTTTGTGGTTTTCATATCTCAAATCAAACATACACTACAAAGATAAATCCAACTTAGTCATGGGCTAACTTTTTAAAACTGTTACTGGATTTAGTTGTCTAGAATTTTGCTGAAGATCTCTGTCTCTGTGTCTTGAGGGATAATTGTCTTCAATTTTCCTGTGATGCTGTTACCTATTTTTGTACTAGGGTGACATTAACTTCATAAAACCAATCAATGAGTACCATTTTTCTTCCATTTTGTGGAAGCCTGTGATTTTCTAAAAATCTCTCCATCTTGTGGAAGTTTTAAATTTTCTAAAACGTTAAATAAAAGTGAAATGATTTCAAATGGAACTAAGGTGTCCTTTAATGGAAAATTTTTTAAATTGCTAATTTAATCTCTGCATTCCATCAGCCCATTTTCTTTTTTCACTATCTTTAGCAATCTGTGTGTCTTAACACACTCTTGCTTCTTTTATCTGTTATCAAATTAATTATTGTAGATTTTAATGTTCCTGTGATACGTTTAATTCTCAGGGATATTATTTTTTCTTCAATCCTGTTGTTAATTTTTTTCACTGCTATAAAATCTTACTTTATTTCTCCAGAATTTGACAGAACTTTGTGATTGAATGCTTTCACATTCACTCTGTGTTGTTTGGATAAGCCAAACAATTTTTGTATAATTCAAAATAATTAAATGCATAAGATGTTCCATTGTTGGAGAGAGAGCTAAGTTTTCTGTTCTCTCCAAGGCTTTGGAAAATATCTGAGAATCCAATGAAAGCCGTGAACTTTGTCCCCAGAGAAATATCTAATTACAAAAGCTAATTTTCATAAAAGTTCAAGCAAGTTCATTAGCTTTCCTGAATTTTCAGAAAATTAGATTATGAATCTTTTCCGATTCTGATATCTCATGTCACTAGAGGGCTTATAGAAAATGAGTGCAGACAGTCATAAACCCTAACTGTCTTGTACAAGATTTCAGTGAATCCTTTTATAAGGCAAAAGGAAAAACAGAGAGTGTCTGTCTGACATCATCAATAAGCAAGATCTCTTCTAATCTTTTATACTCAGCAGTAGTGTAGCGATTGTTTACAGTAAAGTCTTCCTTAGCACACTAATGGTGGGGATATATACTAAGCTTTACACTTTGCTAAGATCACAGGTCTCACAAAAATCTCTGATTCTCATTGTAGACTATAAAAGTTCTACAGTGGTATCATCTTTGTCTTTGTGCAGAGTCATTTTTTGGTGCAATATTTAAATTATCCCTACTCAGTATGTACTGTGAAGATATCTGAGACTTTTTATAGATAGTGTGCTGGCCAACTTTGTTGTCAACTCAACAGAAGCTATGGTTATCTAGGGAAACTTCAGTTGACTAGCCAATAGGAAAGTTTAGCGGGCATTTTCTTGCATAATGATTGATGTCGGAGGGCCGAGCCCAATATGAGTGGTGCTGATGTTGGAGGGCCGAGCCCAATATGAGTGGGGAACATGGAAGATAGAAGAAAGGTAACTGAACATGATGTGAGGAGAAAGCCAGTGAGCATCATTCCTCCATAGCCTGTGTTGGGGTGTTGGCTCCACATTCTTCCCTTCAGTTACTGCCTTAACTTCCTGTCACGATAGACTGTGATTGGTACCTTCAGGCCAACTGAAATCTTTCCTCTCCAAGTTGCTTTTGGTCATGATATTTATCATAGAAAGTGAAAGCAAACTAGGACTGATACTAAAATCTGTTTTCTAGTTTTCTTTTCCTTCCTTTCTTCTCTTCTCTTCTCTTCTCTTCTCTTCTCTTCTCTTCTCTTCTC
>NW_021620993.1:279321-292690 GCF_004785775.1 Grammomys surdaster | reverse complement strand
CTTCTCTTCTCTTCTCTTCTCTTCTCTTCTCTTCTCTTCTCTTCTCTCATTTAATGAATATGAGTTTTCACAAAGCAGATATAGATGAAAATTTATCAGATATTTTCAACATATGATTGGTCAAATCCATAGGTACAGAAGTTGAGGATATAGTGGACCATAAAATATCAAAAGTCCAAACAGAAGCCTTTCAAAGAAGGAGTTCTTTGGTAAGAGGCAATACCAATCTGACCTCTCTGCCTCCTTAAGCAATTAACCCTGAGAGGAAAGCTTGACTAATGCAGTATGCTGCCAGACATGACTGAGACAGTTTTGACAATGGACGTGCTCATCATATCTTAAAATCATGAACTCATTCATAATTGTATCCTGTTCACTCTTTCTTTGGAAGACTCTGTGGCCTCTTAAGCTGAATCTCTTTGCTTTCTGGCCTTTAAGGCAGTTGGGCTACCTCTTCTAGACTGGTTCTCAAAACAGATCTTGGATCAAAGCTACCTAGATATCCCAAGATACAGGAATCCAAGCTCCCTTACACATTTTTCCTAGGAGCTACTTAATATTTTCTACCAACTTCAGGCATCAATTATTTCCATTGACAGTACTTTATTTATAACTATAGAAACAAACAAATAAACCAAAAATTATGGCTATGCTACTACTTTTAGATGTGAAAAGGTTAAAGTCTATTTGGATTAGGTAACAAGAATTCAAGGAATTGCCTAAAAGTTACTTAATTGCTTATCAGTTTCCATTAACTAATGGCAGCTCCATGCCAGGTTTTCCTTATATTATGAAAATGTATGATATCAATAATGTTGTCTATTACTTAAGCAAACACTGTTTTAAGCCCGTAATTTATCAATTTAGCCTCATTGTTTGGTGGTCCATTATTTATATTGTTATTATTCGCTATATATTTGTGACATCTAGGATGTGTGTTTTAATATTTCTTAAATTTTACTACATTATAGACAAACTGTTTAGTAGTCTGCCAAATATATATTGTATGGCTTTCTACACTCAATAATTATTCCATTGTTTTAAGTCGATCTAATATTCCCTCCAGTGACTGCTTGCCTCTCTTTCCATTATTCATGCCCCTACAGATGCATATTGCAGTTCATAGTAATATAATAATTCAAAGCTTGTTAATAGAATCAGACCTTAGAAAGTCTTTCTGTATTTGACACTTCATGTTTATCAGCAATTTCTTTCAGGAGTTTGCATGTAGAACTACAAAGGGGAAATTAGCAAGTTTGGTAGAGTTCTCTAGAGAACACAGACAAGCTAGACAAGAATGCATGTGTGTGTGGGTATGTGTGTGTGTATGTGTGTGTGTGTGTGTGTGTGTGTGTGCACATGCACGTGCCCCCCCCCACACATGACTAGTTACTTCTCATTGCTCTGAAAAAAAAAAACACTTGGAAATAAAATTGATGAAAGAATTTTTTGGCTTAAGCTCTTAAAGTGCACAGGTCATCAAAATAGCTTTATGTTTTTAGTTTTTATTATACTTTTTTCCTTTTGGAGAGGGTTGCAAAGGGTAGAATGCAGGTCTGGATAGACTGGGAGATGAGTGGGATTAAGATGCATGATGTAAAATTCACAAAGTCAGTAAAATGTTAAACCTCAACAACAACAAAAGAAGTGAGAAGGGAGGAAAAAAGGAAGATAAACTAGTTTAGGAAAGAAAAAAATCACAGTGTTTATTTTTACTTTAGAAATAGTGTAACAATTGCTGTATTAGGGCTCAAAAACATTTTTTTCTTACTGTTAAAAATTCTAAAAGTCACAATAAAGACATTTAAAATATTATAAAAAATTACGAAAGTAATTTGAAAAATGGCATTTTCTATAAAAAAAACTGTGCCAACACGTGAGACTGTTGGCATGTGTTGAACTGTTGTTTAAACATATGAAACTATATGATAGGGGCTTTCCACATTTAAACCACAGCACACCTAGATAGAAAGATATTTGTTACAGATTAGGTATCAGTTATTCTGTGAAGACTAATACAACCAAGGTATGTATGGAGAAAGCACAGAAAAGTCCATAGTGTAGTCATAGTCCAAGGGTGAACACCTGAGAATAAGCAGTAGTATAAGTCCTGAAGGCCTGGGTGACAGGTCAGGTGTCAACACTCTGAATCCCAGTTCAAATCTGAAGGACATCAAGGTAATAATATTGATGTCTGGAGACAAGAGAAGTTGAATTTCCAAGACCAAGAACAAAGATTGAATTTGTCATCTTATTTCAGTCATTATGGGTTAGATAATGCCCAATTAGTCTAGGGAAGGATATTTTTATTTAGCATATTGTTTCAAATTTTATTCTCTTTCTGGAAAATTGATTACAGGCATGGTAGGAAAAAATATTTAGACAAGTATTTGCGAAGCCTTAGTCTAGTCAAGTTGACAAGTAAAGATAACTATCACAGTAAAAGTTGAATCATTTTGTTAAACATTTCTAGAATGTTCTAAAAATAGCTATAATATTTTTCTAAATGAGAACCAATTTTATGCATGCCTTTATCTGCACTGATTTATAAAATGTGTCTTAATTCAAGACGACTATAAACCAGAGCATTGTTCTTCCTTAAAGTGTTTGAGTTGATGTCAAATATTCTTAAATAAAACAACATGCATGTGAATGATGGATATATTATTGTCTTTATTGCTTCTTTCTATAATAAAATATATGTCGAAGCATCTCATTTTAGTCCATAAATATACTCAGTTAAAATTAAAAATGTGGGAAAAGTATTAATCTTCCTGTGCTCTATCTAAATTAGTAACTACTACCTATACATTGCTATAGAAAAATAGCAATAGGTAGGGGAGCTTGAGGGTTTAAAGTTTTGATTCAAGGACATCTATATGTATGGACATTTCATGTATCAATTAAAATAAAATTAACATAATTAAAAATTAAAAATTTTAGTGTATACAATTGACTGTGGCTGGGCGTCTTTGTCAACACAATGTGAAAGAAAGAAAGTTGATGTTCCAATAATGGTGTACTTTGACAGGTGTCAATCAAGGGAATCACCGAATTTGACTATTATTTAAAGGAGAAAGCTCATGGTAAGGAAATAAGAATCATTTGAATTAGTATTCAGGGTTATGTTTGGTGAGAAGTCTGAGCAAACCCCTTTGGAGTAGAGATGTTTAGTAGGCATTAAAATTCCAATGTAGCAACCACATGCACTATGGATAGTAACTTATGGTGTCATGTTTAGGGAAAAGACTAAGAGTGAGAAATGGTGAGACTACTATGTAAACAACTTAAAACTGAGAACAAATACGTTAAACAGAGTGAGCTGCAACTGAGGCTTTAAGATTACTTGCTATTCTTTTCAAATGTTTCAACCCGTTATATGGTTTCCTTCATTTTGAGAAGTTGGCTAGTATTTTTTGTGGCTTTGTAAGTGATTCAATGGGCAATTAAGAATAGAAATTATTCACAGTGACAAAGTGAATTTCAAAAGTTGAGAGAGGCTAAAATAGTTTTGAATAACAGAAACTGCAGGCTGAACATTACACAAACAAAGATTGATGGCAGTTCCTGACTGTGTGTTCCTTGAGAAAGACAGTATTATGACACATTCTGGATTGATGATCTCATACCACCTGCTGTGATCTTACTCAATATAACACATGAATAATTTAGGAGACAGGTTTTGTTCCCTGGTTTAGAAGCACAAAGCAACAAGTAGCTCCCTCCCAAGTAAATACAAAGAATCTGATAGAGACTCTACAACAAAGTTTAAGCTTAATTTCTTTCTTTTAATGGACTTTGTATATTTTAATGGGATAGAGGTTCTGTATGTTTCCAAAAGGCTTAAGTAGATAGCCTCAATTGCTTTCTTGCTTTGAATATGGCCATGAATATTCAGCTATTTCTTGAGTTATTTATAGAGAGAATAAACAATAATTTTATTCCATTGTCCCAAAGCAGCTGAAAGACTTCAAATATGAAAGAAAAATACTCTCACACATACATGTGAGTATTATTGGCTGGATGCCCCATGTCCTCTGAACAGTATAGTATTTATTTTTCCATAAAGAACATTCTTTTATATAATCTTAGTAAAACAAGAAACTTACCATGACAAACATGGATGTTTGATCTCAAAATCCATCAAACGTTTCTACATATCCTACAAATGTCCTTGGTAGGGATGGGTGTAATATAAAATCATATCCTGTGTCCTTAACCTCTTTCTTGTCAGATCCATTCAGTAGTATTTCTGGAAATTCTATGCTTTTTATTTGTATGGAAATCAAAGGGGCAATTTCATGTTTTCTATTGTGATTCTTTGGGATTGCAAAACTTATACCAGTGTGGAAATCAATGTGGCAGTTTCTTAGATAATTGGAAATAGTCCTACCTCAAGATCCAGCTATACCGCTCCTGGGCATATACTCAAAAGATGCTCTACCATACCACAAGGACACATGCTCCACTATGTTTATAGCAGCTTTATTCATCATAGAAAAAAAGTAGAAACAACCCAGAGTCCCTCAACAGAATAATGGATATAGAGAATGTGATTCTTTTACAAAATGGAATACTATTCATCCATTTAAAACAAGGACACTATGAAACTTGCAGACAAATGAATGGAACTAGAAATTGACTTGAGTGAGGTAACCCAGATCCAAAAGAACATATATGATATGTACTCACTGATAAGTAGATATTAGCTATAAAATACAGAATACACATAATATATCTCAAAGATCCAAAGAAGTTAAACAAGAAGGAGGCCCAAGCAAGGATGCTTGAATCTCACTTAGAAAGGAGAATAAGAGAATCATGAGATGCAGAGGGAAGGAGGGAAGTAGGTGGGAGGAGGGATGAGTTTGGGAAGGGGGGCTTAGGATCAGGTGATGGAAGAGACAAGAGAGAGGGCCAGAAGTCCAGGAGAATAAATAGAAATCTGCAACTGCAGGGGGTTGGAGGTGGGGAGAATCTTTATGAAGTCCCAAAGACTTGGAATGGGGGGAGACCCCCAGGAGTCAATGGGATGACCTTAGCTGAGATTCCAAATAATGGAGACATGAAGCATTGTCGAAGTCATGTCCTGTAGTCAGGCAAGACCCCTAGTAGAGGGATAAAAACACCAATCCACTCACAAAACATTCAACTTAAAATTTTTCTTGTCTAAAAGAAATTCAGAGACAATGATAGAACAGAGACTGAAGAAATAGCTAACAAATAACCAGCCCAATTTAAGATCTATTCCATGGGCAGGTACCCATCCCTGACTCTACTAATGATACTCTGTTAACTTGCAGACAGGAACATAGCATAGCTGTCCTCTGAGCCTCTCCCCAGCAGGTGCCTGAAACAGATGCAGATATCCACAGCCAAACACTGGACTGATGTCATGAATCTTATGAGTTGGGGGAAGGAAGACCACAGGAAAACCAATGGAGTCAAATAACCTGGATGCCTGGGAGCTCTCAAAGATTGAGTCACCAACCAAAGAGCATACACTGGCTGAATTGAGGCCCCTGACACATATGTAGCAGAAATGCAGCTCAGTCTCCATTTGGGTATCTCAACAACTGGAGCAGGGTGGCTCTCCCTAAAGCCTGACTGTGGAATCAGTTCCTTACCTGGATGCCTTGTCTGGCCTAAGTGGAAGACGATACTCCTAATCCTCCAGAGACTAGATGCATCAGGGAGGGGTAGCCCACCTCTCAGAGGAGAAGGGGAGAAGGATTGAGGGAGGGAATCTGTGAGTGGGAGACTGAGAGCAGGGCAGCATTTGGTATCTACACAAAGAAAGAACATATTTTAAAAATAAATAAATAAATAAATAAATAAATAAAGTAAGGAAGAAGGAAAGAAAGAAAGATAGAAACAAAGAAAGAAAGAAGGAAAGAAATAAAGAAAGGGAGAAAGAAAGTTGCTTTATGATTCTACCATCATGCACTTTCAGAATGAATGCAGGAAACTGACCTTGCTTCCATCTCTTTTCTTCTGAGACAGTATATGCTTTCTATAATGGATCTATGAAGATCCTCTACTCCACAAAGTGTGCTTATAATATGCTGTTGGATTTCCTCCATAAAAAGGGCGGATCTGTGCTTTCTTCTGATTGAGGAGAGCTTTCGGCTATGGAGTGACTGAGACATGCACTCTATTCTCCAAATGTTTCATAAGTGGAAATACAGGTTTTCCTTTGTGCATTTGGAAAACTTCTCCTAGTACTCAGGCATACTCTCCATTCCCTACTCTCTGTTTCGGTCTTATATACTACAGAATTGAAAGTAACCATTACTACACAAACCTGTTCTGGAACACCACAGCTGACTTCCCCAGATTTCAATGAAGCCAGTCTTACAGCGTCCTACCTGATGATTTTTGGATTACTTATGTAGAAATAGAAGAGCAAAGCGGGGCAGACAAAAAGGAAGACTAAGAACCAGTTTTGGAGTTAAAAATTATACTTATATTCTAATGTTTTTTTTTTTTTTTTACTTACAAACAGTGCTATCTTTGGTTTCCTACTAAACCAAGAGTCCTTAGTTACTCCATGTGTAAAGTGTGGGTTGAATACATGACACTCCTGCATCTACTTTGAAGAAGAATACCTGCTAATATGCATGCTGTGTGCCTTCCCTCTCCTCTGACATAGAATAAAGGTCAGTCAGGGATTTTGGCTCATCTCTGTACGAAATAGTAAGTACATCATAAGCATTCCACGTGGCATTTACACAACGAATAAATCTACCCCTTTACAAAAGCTTCATAATTTATAAGATGCCAAATCCATGATGGCTATTATTATTGAATAAAAATTACTATTCTGAAATATTCAAGTACACACATACACATATTTATAAGTCTATTTTGAAATGTAATATTTGATTTCTAGTACAGTGTCTCGTATATGATGGGTGCTCAATACATATGAATGATCAGGAAATGCATGAATGTATGTATGAATAGGTAAATGGTAAGTAGATATTTGTCAAACAGGGAATTATGAAATGACTTGATATTTGAGATCTAGCACAGATGGAAATTACTGAAAGCTTCATGTAAATTAAATGGACGAAGAACTTGGCTAGCCACACTGCAGAGAATAGATGAGAGCCAGTCCAGTTCTTCAGTTGAATGGATTGTTTGGATGTCATAACTGTAAAGTTTAAACTCTGAGCTGTTATATGACATGAGGAAATGGATGCGATTATTACATTGCTAATTTGTGCAACTGTTTTGCAAGATAATACAGAATCAAGTTCGACTTTCCAAGCATATATTCACTGCTTTCCCCATCTGCTGCAGCCTGCATGCCTGGCCTCATCTGGCTTTTCCTGTTCACTCATTCATTTTTCATATGTATATGGTTATGGGTTAAGCATTTCCTCTTATTTTTCTGTTGTCAGAAGATGGAAATAATAACTTCCCCAAATCCCATTACATTGGTAAGGCTCAAGTGCCACAAATCACAAAATCAGTAAATGATTTTCTTTTACTAAATATTTACTGGTTGACACATGCTGTTCACTGTAGAGGACACGTAGATGAAACGGATCCAGGGTTCCACTACCAGTGCAGCAAGCAACACAGGCAATAAATGGATTTGGTAGGAGAACATTGTAAGTCCTCTTAAGCTTTATTATGGATATTGTTGCCACACATTTGGTTACTGGATTTTTTAACATAAATAAATATTTATTATATTTATTATGTTCCTCCTAGGAGCCAATCTACTGTTAATATTGTAAAATTCTAAATTTATTATTTTTACAGAGATTATTTATATTAACATACCGAGAAAGCAAAAAAAACAGGCAAATTTATAAATCCTGTAATTATAAGTAAATGCTTTGAAGGGAAAAAAACTGACAAGGAAGGAATTCAGAGTTGTAAAGACAGAGGCGAGTTTGCCTGTCATGAAGAAGGACATAATACCAGGCAGCAATCTTCAGAGTGTCTCATGGTGGAAAACCTGAGAACCAAGTAACTAATGAAGAGGAGGCAGACAGAATAGTGAAATATCTAAGAGACAAGAATGTGCTCACCACTATGTGAACTGCAATGAGTCCAATACCCAGAATACTCTGAACAGGTTACTTCATATAGAATGGAGTTAGAGGTAGCATCTTGAACTATACAGCATAGGAGTTTGCCCATATTAGCATCATTTGAATTTTATCTCTATTGTAGCTGGAGAATTTTCTGAGAGTTGAGAGTAGGGAAGATATATGATTGATTTATATATTAAAAATGAACACACACAGTAGAGGAACATGAATATAGAACTTGCAGAACTCAAAGAGGGATGTCTGGCTCAAACTGGTGAGTATAAAGAAGGTAATGAGAGACAGAGTTATAGATTCAGTATGAGTTAGAAATGGTTCTTTGTTAACCCACCAGATACAAGAGATGAGAAAGATTAGTAGGCTGTAGTAGAACCCTAGGAAGGGATGGGGAGCTGGCCATTTTTGTTACCATTTATTTGGCTGTCCATTGACTTTTATTAAGAACCTTGGCCGGGCAGTGGTGGCGCTCGCCTTTAATCCCAGCATTTGGGAGTAACTTTTTCAACAGTGGAATAAATAATGGCTAACCCTATGATCTGGTGCCACAGGCAGGTGTACTTGGTCCACCCTTATCAGGCCAAAATTGGTACCTGTGTACATGACTATTTCAGAATGCACACAAGGTGTTGTAAGAAGGCTTGTTTTAGTGTTGGCTGTAGAAGTAAGGAAATTTACACAGTTAAGAGATCAACCTAATTTTAGTTGGTGAATAAATAAAGAGAAATTTATGCAAGGTTCAGACCAGAATTGGGATGACACATTGTGACTAGTGCGAATTGTTGTATATATACCGTAGATATAAATCTTTCATTTATTCAGTGTTCACTACTTGACATGCTCTCACAGATCCTGGAATATGGAGCCCTTTTTGTTTACTACGTCAAGGGGCTCTTGAGGTGATTGCGAATCCAAGGCAGAAGTAGATTTAGTGTGCAGACTCCTGAATCTACATCCATTAAAGACAAGGTGGAGGGCCATGGCAGCAGCCCTCCATGGGATAGCATAATCAAGGACATTGTGTGGAATGCAGAAACCCTGGCAAATAAAAATAGCATTCTGAAAGATGTGTAGTGAAACAGATGGTTCTTAGGAATGAGACTGGGAAAATAGCCAGAATGAAGGCTTGTGAGCATCCTGTGGGGCTCAGCTCTCAGAATCAGTGGTCTTTGCCCAGGTAACTGGATGAATGGGGTAAATCATGAGTCTAAGAATCTAATAATAGCTTTCCTTTTTAGTACTAATGGGATTTAATTTATAAATATATTTATGTGATAGATTGCATCTATTCCATATGTAGTGGAACAATTACCACCATCAAATTAATACACCTATCACCTCATAGTTATTGTTTTGCTTGTGTGTGGTGAGACCACAGGCAACATATTCTTTTACAAATTTCAAATACACTTTACAGCAAGATCATAACAATTGTGACCTTATAGAGCAATAAACCTCTAGAAATGTTTGTCTTGTGTAGTAGAAACTTTGTAGTCGTATATAAACATCTCTCACCTTTCTCCCTGGCTCCAGAGACAACTACTGTCATTCATTGCTTCATTTTAGCTACAATGTATAATTCAGATTACACAGTATAGTTTCCGTGTGCCTTCCTTATGTTATTTTAAGAAATTCATTATTTTATTTATGGTCTTTACCTCATCCTCCTTCCTCTTCACCTCTGAGAGTGTGCCTGCCCAGGGATCCCTTTCCCTGGAGCAACAAGTCTCTACAAGATTTGGTGCATCCTCTCCTACTAAGGCCAAGCAAGGCAGTCGTATGCTACATATGTGCTAGGTTGATCTATGTTGCAGGAAATGTGAGTCCTATAATATTTTTTTGAATAAGAAATATGTTCCATATATGCATGTAATTCTGTCATTTTGATCTAATCCGTCTGCACATACTGAGGTTGATTACCTTTGCTGTTGTGAATACTGCTGTTAAAAGCATGATTATTTATTGCTATAGAAGAGTTAATATAGTGAAAGGCACTATGATATTGAATATAAACTCATGCTATTATTCTTGAGAAGTCATTGTCTTGAAGTTTAAAAGATGTGTTTCCTGGCTTTGACTATGACATGAATTAGTTAGGTCTGTGATCTTTCTTTTGCTTTTTTGGACTCCTACCAGAAATGGGATCTAACTAATAGAACTGTTGAAGATTTGATGCACAACATATCCCATAGGTTCGTCTGTTGAAGCTGACAGGACCAGTGGGAGATAACAGGACCTAGCATAAGGAAGTCTGACACTGAAGGGGTACTGGGACCCTGGCTGGTATCACAGGAAAAAGAGTGCTACTCCACTACACATCCATGCATCATGTACCAACTCACCATAGAACCAAAAATACAATGCCAAATAGCTATGACTTGACACCCCTGGAAGAATTAGCCAGAATTAATATTTTTTTCTCTTTTAAGTTGTTGATCTCAAGCGTTTTGCTACAAGTACAGAGAGCAGACTGACATGAAGGTTTACGAGTTTGGAATTTGAGTGAAGGAGGTGTGTTTCTTCCCATCCTACAATGTCAATGTTTGTCTGTAAGATAATAAGCCTTCCACAACACTGTCTGGTCCTCAACTGTAAGAACCATGTGTTTCTTCGAATCAGGGTGAGGATTAGGGGATTAATGAATATAAAGTACATAGAGCAGTGCCTGGGCTAAAACTACAGACATGCTGTCATTACATGTGTGCATTGATACTGAATTCCTATGTGTGGCATCAGTAGATGAAATGTCATTGTATCACATGTTAATGTCATGTTTCCGTGGCTCATTCAGGTGTATTCCCTTTCTTAGTTTTGTGTAGACATCTCTCACTGGCTGAGTGCTCACAATGGACAGCTACTCTGTTTCTGATAATTTCCTTTGAGGCAACAGTGTTCAGCTAATGAAATGTCAAAGTTTTCAGAGGACTAAATAACATCATATGCACTGCATTTATAAAACAAAATGAAACAACAACAACACAAAAAATAAAAACAAAAACAATCCCCCAAGCCTTTATATAAACCCAAGTTTCTTCTGTAATCATGCATAATTAATAGTTTGAGAAATAAATGTTTATGAATCAAGTGAGATTTGAAGAAACAAAGTACTGATGATTGTAATGTACTTGAGACAACCATGTCAGTACTTTTTAGCCTGATACAATATCTAAAAAATTGAAATGCAGAAGTTTCATTTAAAACAACCTCATAACTTCAAACTGCTACTACCCTAAGGTAAAGAAAAGCTAATAAAATAATTTGTATTCATGGGAGACTATTTTAGTTTCTAGTTCTAAGAAGACATTACTTCCATGAAGAATTTTATACACATTGTGTTTGTGTTTGTGTGTGTGCGGATGTGTGTTTGTGTGTGTGTATGTCATTGAAAGTAGGGTATAATGAATGTAAAATGTCTTGTTTGTATTTTAATGCTGAAATGGCAGTGTTTGGGGTATATTTTAATCTCATTTCTTTTTTTTTTTAAATGTAGTCATTACAAAAGTTGAAAGCACATATGTGACTTACAAAATATTTCTTTTGGGAAGTAATTGAAGAGAATTGTTTATTTAAAGAAAATAATTTCTTTTAGACTAACAGTGTTTAATAAACCTAAAAGTAAGTGTAGTCATACATAAACTATGTACCTCTTTCAGGTGCTATTTTGAGCAGTAAGTTTATAGCATTTTTTAAATCTTAAGCCTAATGAAGAAATCATACCCTTGAATGTCTTCTGATCTTTTGTTTTATGAATTAGAATTTGAGGAAGCTCCTTCTCAAGTGAAAAAACAAAAAGAAACACACACACACACACACACACACGAGAGAGAGAGAGAGAGAGAGAAAGAGAGAGAGAGAGAGAGAGAGAGAGAGAGAGAGAGAGAGAGAGAGAACCCAACCAAAAGAAGACTAATCCCAACCAAAAGAAGACTAATGTATTTGCTTCTATTTCCACAGCATTTTTAGGATACCCACAAAGACAACTTAATGTTGAAACATCCTTTGAAGTGCTTACTGATCACCAGTCCCTGGACAAATTGCTTGACATTTATGTTTATATTAGAAATGAAGATGGTGAACCCCTCCCCTTGAGATAATGATGTCTGAGGTAGAGACTGAAATACACATGGCATGTACACAAATAATCATTGCTCAATCTGTATTTGTTGGGTGGATGAACGAATGATGCATACTAGCAGTGCTTCCAAACTCAGCATCTATAGTGTGATGAGTCCTGAGGTCTGGGAGGCCCCTTAGTAAACTCATGTGAGGGCAACAACACATCAAGTCTCCCTAGCATTTCTTAATGCTGGGTAATTTAAGCCTTATTTTTACATCAAAGCAAGATATATTGTGTGAAAGTGTTAGATTCTCATGAATTTTAAGACAGAACAAATAAGAGACATCAAAGGAATGACATCCTGATGACAGACTTTATAAGACTAGGTTCACAATGACTGACATCTCACCTCTGCCTGCTGGTCTAATCTATACTTTGTTGGAAAAGTTTACATGGACCTGTTCAAGCTGTTACCCTAATCATGAAAGAGAAGAGCCACTCCTGGTAGGCACCTTATGGTGGTCTTGGGATTATGCCTAGGCTTCCCCCTGCATCAATGACTTATCAGAAGAATGGCTGTCTTCTATCAAGTGTGGTATACAAACTGATTTCTAGCTTTCTGCTAAAACTTGAACACTTTCACTGTGATGCCATGACACAAAGTCCTGAATCTTCTTAAGTAGTTATTAAATTATCATGATTTTTACACGCTCCTTCCTATCCTTGCTATCCCTCAACACAACCAAGTGACTCCCTATATGTAATATTCCACTATAGTTCAGGTTTCATTTTCCTTGCATTTATATCTTCTAGTTAGTTAAGGAGAGGGTGCATAGCTTGGTTCAGCCTTAGTGGGATCGTAGGCACAGAACTAGTTCCAGCTTCCTTCCTTCTTCCACACATACCTCCTCATGGGAATAATGGCTGCTTATCAGGTTGTTAAATAGAACTGAGCATCTTTGGAGCATCATAGACCTTTATGCATAGTGGACCTTTGCACTATGGTCTGGGCAATGTCTGGAGTGATCTATTGGGATCAGTAGCTGTGTGGCTCTGTGTGTAATGCAGAGGGATGGTTACTCAACATATACATGGCCATAGATAATTGTCCAACATTCTAAATTCTAGTCCACAGCCCTAGGTAGTTTTCTCTGAAGATATTTTTCTCTTTTCTCTTCTCTCTTCTCTTTTCTTTTATTTTCTCCTTTCCTTTCCTTTCCTTTCCTTTCCTTTCCTTTCCTTTCCTTTC
>NW_021620993.1:245464-279311 GCF_004785775.1 Grammomys surdaster | reverse complement strand
CTTTCCTTTCCTTTCCTTTCCTTTCCTTTCCTTTCCTTTCCTTTCCTGTTCTTTCTTTTTAAATACAGGGAGAGAAGCACTAGGCTGTTTTGAGATTCCCAAATCTCCACTGGATTTTGGTATAGTTTCATAGACTATCAAAGAGGGATACATAGTGTATCACAGAACAGAATCATCAGATTTATATCAAATGTACTTTGCTTTTGCTCGGAAGCTATTTTGTTACTTTTCCTGTTGTGACATTAGCAAATGCCTAACAATCCAAGAAAGGGCACTGATGGCATACCAAAGAAATAAATATGCTCATATATTACTTACTGAGTCAATGAGAAGATTTTGGCTAGTTGCAGGTTTGTGAGTACCTTCATGCAGCCCTATAAAAAAAGACTTTTTCCCCAACAGTTGGAGCTATTGCAGCTTTAAGGAAAGGACTTGTGAATAGTATGCTCACTGAACTTGGTAAGTTTTGTGAGTACCCTGGGTCCTAAGTAACATGGAAGTATGTGGCTGTGTCATGTGATGCGGACTCAGATGGTATTTTGCTGAGGCAGACTCATATGCTGAGGTAGACTCACGTGCTGAGGCAAGGCCTGTGAAAGGACATCTGATGTTTGGAGAGAATATTAAGAGGATTCAGTGGATAGTGAAAGGATGCTTCTATAGATAGCTGTGAAATGCTTTTTCAGTCTCAAGTCTTTACTGATCTTTGGTTCATTGAGAGAGTCATGGTATCCATCTTGTTCTGGTACAGATTAAGGAGAGGCCTGGCTATTCCTCCTGGATCATGCTACTGCAGCTAATTTGTGTTTGGTATACTGACACTACTGAAGTGGACTGCTGATATTCTGACAAATGGAGATTGGAGAAGAGCTACTTCTAAATAGCTCCTCATCTTTATCATAGCTACCATCTTTCTCCCTTACCTTTGGATAGTGGGCTAGAAGGGTGTGTGGTTGAAGCATCTGAGAACCCCTAACAAACTAGGTTTTGAAAAAAATCTAGACCTACACCTAGGAGCTTCCTTTTCCATGTTTCAATTTAGAGGAAAGTCTATATAAGTTTGTTTGACTACAGGTAAAACTGGTCACTTCTTGGACTCATGTATTAAGTATATCATTAACTGCAGCTGGCTAGAATACATGTAAAATGGACTACGAGTGCCTGTACTATATCTGTTTGAGGTGGCACTTGGAAACGCAGGTTTTTGTGTTGCATTTTCCCCAAGTATTTTCATACTTAAGATGATGATACTAAAGAGATGGAGACCGTGGAGAAGTCACACTCACTTGTCAAGAATTTGTATCAGTTTGAATGTGGGTCTAGTTGGGGCTAAAGACAGAGGTAATTCACACATCAGGGTCTCTCCTGCTTTTGCATAATCTTAAACAACTGGGAATCTTGTTCATTTTCATCTGTCTCTTATTCTCACCAAAACAAACCTGAAATTGAGTATTGATGTCAGATAAGAAAAGAAAACAGAAGACAGAACAGTATACATTAACAGGGAACCTGTTATTTATCATAAATATTAACAGACAAAAACTATTTTTGTTACATCAGTTGGAAACACTTTCAGAGATCTTGTACTTGCCCAGGTTGGGAAACTATGTATTTTAAAGTAGGCGACTCTGTACTGGTTACTAACTTGCTCAGGGTAGTGATACAGTATCCCCCTTCAACCAAAGCATACTTCCAGCTACGAAATCATTAAATCATTATGAAGCGGCCTTCCAAGGCTCTTAAGTATTGTCCAGGGTAGATGAAAAGACTGAGTTTCATCTGCCCAGGCCTTGCTGAAAGACATGCCTGGTTTTCATGTATCGAGCAAACATGGTACTCCAGGTTAAGCTAACTGAGTGAAGAGCTTTCTGTATAATGAGGTGCCTGAAACACAGCCTGGGCTGTTTTAGTATTTGTATATCTCAGGCTTTTATATTTTTATCATATTCTAGAGTTGATATTAAGAACTTCAAATTAAGAAAAGGTGGGGGGGTACTAAAGTAGTCCGAAGCTACTGCTCCTATACTTCTGAGAATGGGCATATAGAACCATTGGCCAGATTTTGATACCAAAGAAGTCCATGCTGTACAAGGTCCATTATATGCTCAAGTTTTTAATCTAGATAAGAATATTGCAACAGGTCTACTGTTGGAAAGTCTGAGTCAATTAAGGTATTAGACATCCTAGGTCCAAAATAAATTATTGTACACAATTAGAATTTAGTATATTATACTTATCAAATACAAGAAGTAAAAATCAGAGCTTTTGCTAAGGTTACTTTAAAATTTCATTTTCTCCATTTTCACACAAAACTGAAATTCCTTATGCAGTTCTTGATGACTATGTGTATGATTTAATATTTAGCTAAAAGATTTAATCTAAGTATGAATGTGGCAAAAGTTCTGCACATGAATATGGAGAGTGTAAATATATCTTTCCTTGAAAATAATCAAGGTCGAAAGATTGATCTTCTCATTGAGACATTTTGTTTGCCTCAGAGAAATCTTATGTAAAATCAAATCATAATTTCTATTTGGTTGTAAATGGTGACAGAAAACACTGCAGGCCTTAAATCTAAGGACTCAATGAAAAACTGTAAGATGCTTAGTGCTCCCAACTGTGGCTTTAAACTTTCAGAAGCCTCTGTGACAATTCTTCCACACAAAAATTATCTCCATAAACATTCTGTTTTTAGCAACATCCTACTCTCACTCACTACCATTTTCTTTATTTTTAATTATAATACACAAAAATTGACTGTATTCATTGTGCTTTTCTATAGTGCGTTATGCTGTGATGATAATGATGAAGGCTCAGAAGCATTCCAACACCTTAAACTCCACTGCAGCACCCTCCCTATTCTGTAAGTTGCCACTTTAGCAGACATCTCTTTAAAAGGCTCAGAGTGGAAATTCACTAATATTAACTTAAAACAAAATCAAATATGCCAATCATCAAGAAACATTTCTCAGTATAGTTCTCACCTGGTTCATGGCATCTGAAAATTATTTTGATAACTCTTTCCCAATTTTCCCAACAATACTCCACATAAGACCATTTTGAGTTCCTAGGGAAGATTAATTCACTGTACACAATGCTTCTTTTAGAATATCCTAACTTGCATCTTTTCAAAAACAGTTTGAAAAAGCCTAGTAGGCTAAATATTAGACAGGAATTCCCTGACAGGATGCAGGAAGATTTCACTATTCACTTAGAAGATCCATGAAAGAATTAAAATATAACAAGAAACCACACCATCCCTATAATACGAAATTAGGATAATAATGTTTATACTTTTTAATAATTTAAAAATCATTAAATTTATAGTAAATTTATAGTAAAATGCTTTTTGGTCATTAAAATGGTGAATTTTATTTCATGAGATAGGACATACATGCAATGCTGTTGGTATTAACTAAAAGTTACATGCTATGCAATCGAGCCAATACCCAATAATCTGATATCTGTGTTTATTTTGGTTATGATGGTATTTTTAACATAATGATTTATCTGCACTTTAGTCTTCACATCAGAGTCAGACACAAAGGTATATATTGCTGTAGAGGATTTTTTTTTTTTTGCAGATGTCTATGTAAAAAATCCACTAACTGTAAGTAAGGAAGGTTATGTCCAGTAGAATCTGTGGGACTTGTTAAAATCAGTTTAAAGATCTTATGAGCAGAGCTGAAGGTCTCCCAAGGAAGAACATCTACCTTTGGGTTGCTGCCAGGCAGGACTCCTGCTCTGAATTTCCAGTCGATTCTTCTAACAGTCATCTCATAGACTTCAAATATTGTGATAAATAATATTATTTACATATTATTTAATATACTCTACTATTTCTGATTCTCTGGTTGAATCTTGGCTGATACAAACATACTAAACTTTTGACATGCAGTTACTAAAGTGTTACATGCTGTCATTTTCTGCCATGTTTTGACTTCCTCCAGAAGATGATTCTGTGATAAGCAGTTGGTTCACAAGGTGACCCCAGGAAACACAGTCAGGGAAATGAGAGAAGCCAGCTAGGGAGCATCACATAAATGTTATGCTATTGGTAGTTATACACATGGGCAACCTTAGAGCACAGCTGGAGACATCTGAAAGGGAATGTTTTAGTGTTTTCTCAGCCTAGTAGTGAGGATGGGTAAGTATCAGTCAGTCAGCTTTTTAGTTACTGTTGTTTAAGGGTCTGATAGAGGTTTTAAAACTGCCATACTCGGGACTGTCCTTCACGTATGGTTCCATCAACCAAGAAAAGGCAAAGACTTATTCTTATAAATCTTTTCCACTGAAAGTGAAGGAAAGCAGGGTGGGGAGTGGTGCCCTGTTGGAATCCATTACATTTTCTCACTCTCATGGAGAAGAAAACAGACTAGGCACATCATTACTTTGATGAAAGTGGCTAGCATGGTCCAATACAGTTCTGTTTCCAAAATCTTAGAAACCTTCCTACAGAATATATAACTGATAATAATAGTAATTAGGTTTGTGTTAATAGTGACATTCTTGTCAAGAGGGAAGTTATCTTTTGGGTCACACTAACTTTCAGGGATGTTTATATGTGTTTTCTCACAAAAATTTAAACTCATGTCCTTGTACTTTTGATGACAAACCCCTCGCCTCCCATGGCTTTGGAATGTGCCTTGTGTGCATGGACAAATCGAGGAGAGTTTTCATTGGAGTTGTGGGAAAGGGACGCTTCACAGTGGCAGCATGGATGGATGATTGCACCTCTTTCTTTTTCTCTTTTCTCCTTCACTTGGAAATTTATTTTGCCAACATTTTTCTTTTCACTAAAGTTTGTTTGCATCATCTGGGCAATGTCTCAAGCAAATCTTCTAAAAGATATTTATAGCACCTTTCTGAGGATTGTGAGAAGCACAGCAGGGAGGGCAAATTTTAATAGAAAGAGAATCACATTTCTTGAGTATGTAGTCTATGTCCTGTATTATTCACTCAAAACCTTTTGCTTTTTAAAGATGATGATAGGCTATAAGTCTCAAATATGAGTTTCTTTACATGTGATGCACATGCACCTATGTCTCTGTGTGTGCATGTATGCTTGTGTGTGTGTTTGTCTATGTGTGTGTGGTTTTGTATTATATGTGTGTGTGTGAGAGAGAGAGAGAGAGAGACAGAGACAGAGACAGAGACAGACAGAGACAGACAGAGAGAGACAGAGAGAGACAGAGAGACAGAGAGAGAATGGAGAGAGAGAGAAAGAGAGAGAGAAAGAGAGATCTTCAGTGATATTTACTAAGAGATCTGATAGAAGGTCAGCCATCAATCCTCAGTTTCTGATTAAAACTAAATACTAATTTTCAAGCTTTGAATGACTTACAGACTGATAGGATAGCAGGGTAACAAGGGTCTAAATTACAGAATATAGAGTATATGAGGAAACAAAAACCTACAGAGATACAGATCTGGGGGTTAACATATGTATCAGGAAAAGTGGCTATTCATTTTTTTCTCATCTAGGTAAGAATGTTGCAGGGTGCTAGAAGAGGGCTCCCCTCAAGCTTCAAATAAATGTGTCCACAAAAGGGGGATCTCGACACACACACACACACACTGCACATACACATACACACACACACACACACACACACACACACACACACACACACACACAATCAAGTGAAATAAATGCTTAGGTGGGATAAGAAAATTTTCCATAGTAAAAGAATGTAGGATTCATCCGATAGCCCAAGGAGAAGTTATTGAAGATTTACCATGTGGGGTTGAAAACATGAGAGTCACTCCTGCCCTACTTCTCACCTGCTGCTGCTGCTGCTTCTGCCTCTCCTGCTCTGCATCTTTGCACTCACTTTTGACCCCTGATGGGGCTCCTCTCACCTTGTTTACAGAATCTCTCCATTGAGAAGATACTGTTTTACATTCTGAGTCATTTCTGCCTCCAGTCACAAAAATCTGGTTTTTCCTATGCCACCTTTAGGCTGTAAGTACAGAAGCCAAACCTTCATTTTGGGGCCTGTTGAAATGCAAGCTATCTAGAATTCCTCTGCATTAAGGGTTGGCCTTTCTCTTCTTATAAGCAATTCAAACCACAATTCCATTATTTTGAATTTTTGTAATCAGATGGCATTTTAAAGTGAATTTTTTTTAGCTGTATAATTCTAGAGGTTTATTGACTAAATTTCTCTCTCTCCTCTCATATGTGTTTTGATTGCTCTTTAAGCACACATTCGGAACTGGCAGAAAATTTAATCAGATTTTAGAGTTTTTCTTAATCAGTCCAGAGAGCAATTGGGACTCAAAGTTTAGATAGAGTAGATCTTGTATTTTACACGGAAGAGTTAGTGAGGAGCAGGAGACAGTATGGGCAGTTCAGAGTACTCATGATGGATTAAGGGGCATCAGACAGTGCCACCCATATACCTCTTGGTGCTTACTCCTAACAGCCATGAATTTTTGGGTATTACCATTTAGATTTCTTCAGACTCTCATGTGTACACACAATGATTGTGATACTGTTTCAGCCAGGTTTTCCTTTTGTCCTTCAAAGAGAAATGTTTCCTGTGTCCCCAACACCCCTACAGCATCTGAACAAACATCTATTGATTTCACCATAAAACTGAGAGAAAACAAATCTACTGACTCCATATTCCTTAACAGCTACCATCCTTCTTCCCTTTGAACAAATAACTTATTTGTTCATTATAAATGACATATATCAACAACAAATAACATGGTCATTAGCAGATGTATCTAACCTTTTCTTTCCTCCCCATTGTGTACAGATGTTCATCACCCATTCCTCTTGACAGGCTTGGTGTTCAGTATGGTCCAATGATCCTTACTTCTCCATATAAACCTGAGTAACCCCAATGCTTCATCTTCCCTAAAACCTTATTTTAACCTGGCTTTCAGAACAGTTCATTTCTGTTTTTACCTTTACCTCCTATGGCCTGTCTTCTCCCAGGAACTTCTCTCTTGTAACTGTTTTACTAAGTGCTAACTTACTAATTACTAACATATGAATTGTAATGTACATATCTGTGTTTTCTGATGGTTTTAAGCAACCCCTGTGGAAGCGTCATTCAACCTCCAAATGTATCTGGAGTCACAGTTTGATTTAGAGACTAATTTCTCTTAAGTCTTCGTCTTCCTGGGTAAAGATTCCCAGTTCATCTTTTTCACCTGATCACACACAACTCTGTCCTTGCTCTCTTACAAGCTACTCTCTATAGTACACTGCCAAAGGTGATATTTAAGATATGATTCCATTCATTTGCTGCCTACCCTCCCTCCCTCACAGCTCCAAAAAGGCAACATAGTTGCCATTTCTAAGACCCATGTGGCAGACTTTCCTCTTGCCTGGTAGTCTTCCTATCCTTTTCTCACTTATACCGCCTTTACCTTAATATTCCATACACCAAACAGATAGACTTCCATCATAATATTTTGATTTGGCTCTCACCAAGTGCTTGGGGTACACCTACCCCATAAATCCCTGTGGCTTATATCCTACCCCACCAGGTCTTTGCTTCCATTCACTCAATACTGTTATTGAAGCTTAAATTTCCACTCTTCACCCAATCTTTGCCTTCTCTTCTCAGTACTCTTATGGCTTGTTAGGTAGCAATTTGATAAAGGAGTTATTATTTGAGACTGACAAGGAAGTGTCTTTCTATACAATCATTCTACAGAAGTGGTTGCAGCCTTTAAATTCACTCTGGGACATAAGATAATAAATTCCACTGCATTTATTTCATACAAATGTAATCTGATGATTAGGGGGAACTCTGTACCTGTGAAGTGCTATCTAAATGCCTCATAATAGGGATATTTGGAGCTGAGTATCCTTTTAAGTGCATTTACACTTCTTTCTTTCTCTTTCCAATAGCTTTTACTCTTGTGAAAAATGAAGCATTAACTACTTATCAAAGAACAGGGTGTGCAGCTTTTAGGTGACCAGACAAATGGGCTGATATTGAGGAGAGATGGGCCAGCCCATATTGTCACATTAAGGTTGCTGAACTTCATATTATTTCCTACTAGAAACTTGTCTAAGTAAAAGTGTCCCACAATTTCCCATAGACATGCTATGCTGTTCAATATATAACAAGCTACAGACATTCTACTTCTCAAACCTTTTCTGCTTTCTAGGACACAAAAGAAATAATGTATCTATTTACAGTTTGTAGTCTAAATGTGGCCTTTAAATGTATGTGTGTGGTGAATGTACCCATGTCAGTGTGTAAAGACACTCACTGATTGGCTATTCTAAAAACTACATCCTTGTTTTCCCCAACAAAGTTTCATCATTTCTTAGGGCATGCAGAGTCTTTCAAACCCATTTTGTTTCATCTTTGTTTTTCTTCCTTTTGTCCTTTTCAAATAGAGGTGAAAAAATCTAGAGTCTAAAGCCATGAAATCATTTGTTCACAACCCTCCACAATAGCTCAATGTTGTTCATGAGGAGCCGTCACTGTGGGTTGCTGCCTCACCCTCTGCTCATGAAATCTTTTAGGAAAGTCTGGCAGCCACTTGCATTGTAATCTATTTGCCATAATGACAAATGTTACTATTATATACCGATGGCAAAATCTGGCTTATGTTTGGACTTGACAAAATGATGTAGGAGTGAGAACAGTCTTCAGTGCCCAGTAGTCATTTATTATTGGCATTAAGGTAGGTGGGTACTTTCTGTGGTGTCTCACCCCAGTTGTCTCCAATGCTCTCATTATGAAAAGTTAACTGTTGTTCTGAGATTGCATATTTACATGCCTTGGCTGTGTAAGATTTTGTTCCTGATTAAAGGGCCCATTGCTGCCAATTCTCTGTGAAGGCAGCTTCTGCTAAAGCCTTGGTAATCATTTTTATGCATCAAGGAAAGCACAAGGAGCTTCAAACCATAATCATTTCTATATACATAGACAAGCCGTAAATTGTGACTGATACAAATTAAACTATGTTCCTCGGTAATTATATTTTAGAGATTGTGTACCACATACCCAAACATAATTTTAAAACCAGAAATCTATAATTGCATGTTTATTGCCTAGCACTCTTTGTATGTTTTGCTCTGCATGAGTTGTTCCAAAGGAATTGGTTTCCTGGGCACACCATGAGCAGGTTCATTAGGCCATTGGCATGATTGCCATTATATTATTATTCTCATTATGTCAATCATTTTTTTTGGAAGGATCATGTAAGTCCTCTTAAATGTTTCTACTAGGTGTTACCTTAGCCCTTTAGCCACTGGTACTACCACTATGGAGCCATGGGGTACTGCTTCTTTGAGCCACTGCTAGTATTGGTCTGCATCCTCCTCTCCTAATATTACTCCCGATACCAGCTTTATATTAAATTCTGTTACATATTTATGCTTGAGTACATGCATGCACACACACACACACCACAAGTGAAAAAGTAGTTTTTCATTATCTCTCTTATACATAGTGAATAATGTCTAAGAAACTGTCAACAATACTAGAAACTTACTTTCATAGAGATCTTAGGTATTGATTATAGTTTGCATGTCAGTACACAAGGATATGTCTGGAAGTTTCTTTTTAATCATCTCCTTAGATATGCATTTGTGTACTAATAATTTATTTGGAAAATGGGTACTACAGTAAATATTGAAGATATGGGAAAATCAGAGGAGGGAAGGAAGAACATCAATAGAATTCATTGACAAAATAGTGTCAGTTTGGGGCACGTGGGAATGAGTCTTGCTGCTTCACACTGAGATCTTAGACCCTGGAGTGTGAAGACTTTGGAATTCTTCATATGTCTTATCCACCTATTCAGGCCACATTGACTAAGAAATCCTGGAGCAGCATTGCCATTTCTACCCAACTCCTACTTTCTAATTGATCCTTGTTCACAGAGGTGCAAGTTGTTAAGGTAATAAGCTTCCCCATAACTTCAAGCAACATGGGAGGTCCTTTGATACAAATATTTACTGAGTGATGGGATGTATTTTTCCCGTATACTTAATTCTGGCTAGATTCACAGTATGTAATGAAAAAATACAGAAATACAGCAATGATGCTGCTGAGGTGACAAAGAAGTTGATCTCCACATCCACTTCCATGGTATCAACTTAACTCCTGTCAAGTCAGCATTTTCCCCCCTAGTAATAGCAGTGAAAGGAAAATAATTTGGACCTGGTTTGGATTGCACCACCATTGCCTCAAATCTTTATCCCCAGGGATTGTATTTATTTTCTAATTATAGAAATTTGACTCTTCTCCCCTCATTTAAAGCCATAACTATATTAAGTTGACTTCATTGCTTAAATTTTTGTCATCTTTCTAACCTGATTCCCTTCAACAGCCTTTCTCTTCTGCTAACTTGGCTAATTCTTTGGATTTTAGCTCATAGAGTATTTTTTTTTCTAGAAGTCTTCCCTGGTATAAATTATGGCTTTCTCCCAGGTACTCACACTCTTTCTTGCATTTCTCTTCCCATGTAACTATCAGAGAAACCTCATTTGAATTACTCAAACACTGGTTGTCTCTCTCCCAAAAGGACAAGTTTGCATCATGAGAATGGAGTCCTCATCTATGTCATTTACAGCTATATGGTCCTTATCCAGGACCACTTCTCTTCCATATGTGTTCAGTAAATATTTACTGAATGATATGTATTTCCTTTCCCTATACTTAATTCTGGCTAGATTCACAGTATGTAGTGGAAAAATACAGAAAATATGGAGAAGTCCTACACTACTAATAAAAGAAGAATAGGCATAATTGTTGTTGAAGCCACTTACAGGAACAAATATTCATGGGCCAAAAATAGGGATCTGTGATATGTTCAGGGAATGAGCATTATATCAGAAATGAAGTTCATCCACAAAAACAAGGGCTGAATTTTTTAGACAGTTAGAGAATTTTTCCCTGAATACTCTGAATGCTAAACAAAGGCAGAGAATCTGTGTTTTGTAGTAGAAAATTAACCACTGGGTGGGTGTCTCTGTATGGGATGAAGCAACCTTTGGGTATATGCCCACAACTGGTAAAGGCATCTTGTGATAGATCGATTTCCAGCTTCCTCAGGAATCACCACACTGATTTCCGTAGCGGCTGTACAAGTTTATACTCCTGTATGCAATGGATGTGTGTTATCCATATTGTATATCATTGACAGCATGAGCTGTCACTTATTTTTATTGACTTTAGTCATTCTAACATGTGTAAAATGAAATCTCAAAGTGGTCTGGATTTGCATTTCTCTGATGATTAAGGATGCTGAACATTTCTTTGGGTACTTCTCAGCCATTTGTGTTTCCTTCTTTGTTTAAAACTATACCTCATTTTAAAATGTTCGTTACTGCTCTATTCATAATACTCAGAAACTGGAAACATCTAGTGATGTTCTTCAACAGTTGAATAGGAATAGAAAATATGTTATAACTATACAATGAAATATTACTCAGATGTTCAAAACAGGAAATAGTAAATTCAAAGGAAATTGATGGAGCTAGAAAGAAAATCCTGAGTGATAAACCCAGATTCCAAAAGAAAGCCATGGTATATATTCACTTACATGTGGCTTTTAGCTGTTAAGTCTTAACTAAGCAGGCTGCAGTCTACATGACCAAAAAGCTTATGTATAGGGTAAATGACTAGGGTGAGAGAATTGGATCTCTATAAGAAGGGGTAATAGTTATGGATGGCTATGTAGAATTGGAACTAGAGTACCAAATGGAGAGTGGGAGGGCAGAAGAAGGTGACAGAGGGAATTCGGGGAAGAACAGCTATGGGACATTTGAGGGGTTGTATGGAAACTTAACATGGTAGAAGCTCCTAAAATATATACATATATGAAGGTAGTTTAAAAGGAATTCTTAAATAACAAAGGAATCAGAGTCCCAAGTTCACATCTCTGAACACTAAATGAAGTTTCCAGTTCTAGTAACAGGTTAGATGTAATTGAGTTGGGTCAAAGAGCCCCCTAAATTACTCAGGCAATTGCCAAGATTATTGGATATCACCCACAAATAGATAGCAAAGCCCTATTTCTAAAGACAGCAGCTGCACAAAGAGCTGAACACAGAGAAGTTGAACTGGTGCCTAGCTAGACCCTTTACCCACACTGACCAGTGTTCAGGGTCTTAGAAGGTATTCTGTAAGCTATCAAAATGGGAGGTAAACATAAACCTAGCTCCCAATCCTCTTATCTACAATGATGACCTGCCTTCAAAATACACTAGTGTACAAAGCTTGTGAGAGTAACCAACCACTATATGATTAGTTTAAGACCAGTCCTGGAGATGGAACCCATTTCCAATACAGCTTACATATCCCAGAACCTGAGACTAGAACCAGTGACCTAGGGAAAACTGAAATTCTATAGTTCTGTTGAAGGCACATAGCAAAATGTGATTCCTAACAACAATCTCCTATGGTCATAGACCAATATCTTTCTCATCCATCATCAGAGAAGTGTTCTCCTGTAAAATATGGGAAAAATACAGAGACCCACATCTCGTATAACTACAGAAAGTGAGAGACCTTGGAACGCTCAACAGCAAATGGGATGTCTCCATCAAATTTCTCTTTTGGCAGTTCAGGAAACTCTGTGAAAGAGAAGTCATAAAGATAGTAAGAATCTGATGATTTACATGATACCAAGGAAACAAAGCCTTCCAAATACAGAAGGACCACTGCAAATATTAATTCACAGAGACCGTGACAGCCTGCAAGGGACCTGGACATTTTTTTTGAGCTGAAGGGGTCCTAGACATGAAAAGAGAGGTGAGCACATGCCTCCAATCATAACCCAGAAACTGTCTTCAACTGATAAGCACTTGCTAACGGAAACTAGTTTTTCCAATGGAATCTCATTGGTGACTCTTCTTTTTCCATCCAACAAGAAGCTACAACTACACTAGTGCCATAAATAGTACAAACTACTCTTAAGACCAAGCCCCTTGCCCTGCAGTATATGATCAACACAAAATGAACTCAAGGACATCCTTTGGAGCTTCTTTACATTCCCAAACCTTACAGGTCCTTTGTGTATGTGTTTTCCAAGTTTTGTGTTTTTATGGGATTTCTTTGTTTGAATATATGTGTCTCTGCAGCTATGTGTGTTTCTTGTACTTTTCTTTGGTTGGTTTTCTTCTGTTTGTTTGTTTTGCCCTATTCAGGTTGGTTTGTTTCTATTTAATTTTATTTTATTATATTTTTAGATGCTCATTTGTATTCTAATAAGAGAGAGAATGGCATGTAGGGAGGTTGAGGAAGTGGTGGGGATCTGGAAGAAGTAGGATGAGGGAAAATTAACCAAAATACATTATATGGAAAATATATTTTCAATTATTAATTGAATGTTAATCATTGGATAACATGGCTATTTGTAGACCTATGAGAAATCTTAGCAATAAATACACCTACTGTAAAACCTGATAACCTGTGGTTGTTCTCCAGGTCCCAAATGGTGGACCTGATTTCTAAAAGCTGTCTTTAAACCTCTACTCTTACACTGAGGCAAGTGGATCTATATAAATGTACTCATACCAACATACTAAATAAATAAATGATCACATACACAATAAAATAATGGAAAACCCGACTACTTGTTTTTATGAAAGACTCAAAACTCATTAAGATGCTGAGCTGAGTTCTTCATGAACTGCTACCTGCTGTTTTCTTTGCTTCCATGCTTCCTGTAGGACTTTATCATCAGAACCACATTGTGCTTTTTGACACCTACAGGCTCATGCCGAGACACTCAGCAAAGGAGCCCGTGAATTGGATTTCCTTTCTCTTTTGTCCATGCCTTCGCGCAAGCTATTTCTTTTGTTGAGACAAGCCTTCCCTACCTCTTCTCCTTCCCTGGCAGGCTTTCCTTGTGAACAATGACATCACCTGAGTATATGATTTGAGTAGCTATTATCAGAAATTCCTGTCCCCATTGCAGGTTCTTACTCAGAGATAATCATCCATTTTTGAATGTACAACTGACTTATAAAAAGCCCAGGGAGACTATGGTTCCTATCTTTACTCAAGGCTTCCTACCTTGTGGAGAAACTCAAGTTCCTGGTACTTATGAGTTGTCCATGAAACCCTCATGAATAAAAACGACAGTATACACAAAAGTAACAGAGTGTGGAATTGTGTTGAAACAGGAGCATGAAATGTGCAACCAGAGGTTTCACAAAGACAATATGATGGAATTTGTGTAATGTAGGCATCCAAGATGGCTTAAGCATACATTCTCAAGCTTCTTAATGCAGTCCTGCATGTTGTGGTGACTCCCAACCATAAAATTATTTCATTGCTACTTCATAATTGCAATTTTCCTACTGTTACGAATTGTAACATAAATATCTGATAGACAGGATATCTGATATGCAGTCCCAAAGGGAGTCATGATTCAGAGATTGAGAACTGCTGGCTTAGGGGCTGAAATCACCTAACCATCTGAGCTTGATCTCCAGGACTGAAAGGTGGGAGCCAAGACCTACAAGTCTTGTTTCTGCCTGTAAGCTATGAGATGCATACCCCCTTCAAAAATAAAGGTCTCTCTGTCTCACTCTGTCTCTCTGCCTCTATCTCTCTCTGTCTCTCTGTCTCTCTCTCTCTCTCTTTCACATACACACACACACACACACCACACAAACACATGAATCCCCCCAGTCCTTTAAGACACCCACTTTCATATAGCTGATGTGGTATGTTCCAGACCCAAGCCTCAAGCTATTCTTTCTTTTGAAAGAGAATATGCATGATAAACTTTCCGAAGGAGAGAGATATGAGGAGAAACTGATTTTCAGGTTCTGGTTGATAGAGGTAAGAACAGATCTACATAATAATATGATCAAAAAATGACAAGAGAGATTGAAGAGATACGTCAATAGTTTCAAAAGGTTGGGATAATAAAAGCCAGAGTCCTTATTCACTTTTGGAGAGTATATTCTCCCGCTATGCTGATGCCAGGGCCTGTCGTACACTTGTCTCATTGCATTTATGAATCTGTATCATGTAACACCCCTGAGTGATGATGGAGAGAAGCATGAGGGATGTCAGGACCCTTGGCTTTGGTTCTGAGAGGAAGACCCAGGCTGTGAGGCTGTAAGGAGGGCTGGCATGCACTGCAGAACAGATGAGCTTTTAAAAGATTCAAGTTTGGTTCACAATTCACAACTCGTGAGTTCCAAATGCTTCTAAATTTGGCTGAATGCGTTTTTCCCTAGCTGTGTGCCACCAAGCAAGACACAGTGACTTCATCGAGTTAGAAAAACAAAGAGCTATAATTGCCTCCATGCAGAAATAAACTTGATGAGGACAAAAGGGGTACGTTGTAAGTACTACAGCAGCAGACCCCTAATTTTGTGTATTTTCCACTCAAACAGCTTTCTCTGGCATCAACAACAGAACTATTTGCTGGAAGGATAGCACCAGTTACCGGCTTACTTAGAAGCAAAGTGGCACTAAGTGAGTTATCTTTCAGCTTTGTTGAACAAGCAAATTATATAGTAAATTAAATCACATTTTACTGTTCAGTTGGTGTGGTGCACATTACAGAGTGCACTTTGATTCAACCTTGCATCTCCTGCATATTTTATAGTCTGAATGTTCCTGGGTCAATATGGGATAATTCAGCAGAGGACTCGTGTCCAGTCTGTTTGCCTTATTTGTGCTTACAAGTTCATTGCAACCATCCCACTGGGGGTAGTGTTGGCCTGACACCAAAAGGCCATGTTTTGTTTGGAAAGAAATGTTAGCTTCTGGTTAATTATTTAAGTGGTGAATGCTGTCTTCTTTTTATTTTTTTTTTTACAGTGTCCTCTACAAACCTCTAGTCTGCACAAATATAAATGTTGTTGCTCCTTTAAAAGGAAGATAGAATTAATTCCTAGAGATAAAATATGTTCTGCAGAGACGAATGATAGCTAGCTTCTGGATACCCACAGGGTAGAATGCAAGTCACTGGTACCTAAGTAGCTTGAGGGCTTGGGTCTGGAACATACCACATCAGCTATATGAAAGTGGGTGTCTTAAATGATTGAGGGGGGTGATTCATGTAATTATAGAAAGTTATTACCTGGCATTATTTGCATAACCAATGGCGTACAACTAGATGCCCAATAAATTTTGGTTGTATTGTTTTATCAGGATCTCCTCTTAATGATGGCTTACAGAACTGGAAGCATACTCTGAGCATCTGTCCTCACCAAAATGAAGTTCTTTCCTGTGCGCGGCAGGTGCAATTTAATTGAGGTTATGATGAAGATGAGGACAAAGAACAAGGAATGATAGTCATTTAATAGAGACTTGTCAGAGGCTGGTCTGAAGATACTTTTTCTGTCTAATTTCAATGAAAGTACTATGCAGGTCAGACCAAAATTTGGCATGTGTGACAAGTGGGTCAACAGAAACAGGCGTGCTAATTCATTCAGATGAATGAGTATAGATGTGACTGTGAATGAGGAAGTGCCCTGCCATGATGATCCCTCATAAAAATAACACCACACTGACAGACTCTCAGAACATCCAACAGGTACAGCCTTGCCTGCTTGTCAATCTAATTCTTCAGTGTGTCTGTTTGATGGTTTGAAAAGACACTAACACTGTCCCTACCATCATAAAGTTTACCAAGTCCCTCCCTGGAGGCCAGCCAGTGTGTGGCTTTTCAGTTATTTTATGTCACCAGTATCTCACATTTCAGAGACAGATGCTAGATATTTCTAAAGACGATCTTGTTTATGCTATTTTATATTTTCTTATACTATTTTAATACCTTACCATTTCTAAAGCAATTTTCTGGCCCATTAAAGAAAAGGATTGAACTAGGTTTTCTGATAACATGATGTGTCTCTGGAGGTCTAAACTTTTAAAAATCCCATGGCAATGGAAATCTCTTTGTAAGTGTTAAAGCCTGCCATTGTGTCTACATTTCACTTTCCACCAAATTGGATCACCACAGATGCTGAATAAAGCATGTCGGTTAAGAGGAGAGGAACTCCATGGGGTTGCTGATACCTATCTATTTATTTGAAGTATAACTATAGAGACGTCATGAGATAGAATGGTGAGTTACTCTGTATGGTGAGGTGCTGATAGAGCCTTTAAAATGTGCATGATATAGCAAATAATGCACCCATCAAAATTGACCCTGATACATCCTTTTACTTGAGACGTGGGATGATAATTCACACTTGTACAGCAAGTGTGAAGATCTGAGTTCCATCTCCAGAACCGATAGCATGATAATACGTAAGAATAACCTCCGCACTGGGGAGGCAGGCACAGGTAGCTCTAAACCTCCGTGTGCAGTCACTGTAGTCTGTTTAGACATCTTCTTCAGACCTCAAGTAGAAAGCCTGCCTCAAAATTAAAGGTGAACAGCACCTGGAGTTGTGTTCTGGCTTCCATCAGCACACACATTTGATGTGCATGTACAGCCCCCACACACAAATTGCCCTCCTGAACTCAATTCTATCCAATTTTCTATATTTGTGCATGCCTACTTTTAGTTCAACAAACTGCAAAGCTGTTACTACTTTGGCTGTTTGTCATTCTTTAGGCCTAGCATTGATCAACTAAAACACAACTTGAACCAGTTCCCAAACTTCTCTACTTGTCTGCTACCTGGCATTTCAAAGCTTTCCAACATCTTCTCAGTATCACATGACAGATATTAGACATCCTTGAAATTCTCAGCAAGTATTTCTCACTCTGGCTACGAGTTACGCTGGAGGCCTCTCTGTCTACCTTCCTCCTCACTCTGCCTACACTACCTCTCTTAGTTTATGTATTTGTTGCACTCCTCCCCTCTTCTCTAGTCCTTTCTAGACTCAGCTCCTTTATCCTGAGAGGCTCCTGCATCATTTCTCGTTCCATTTCTGGTCATGCCCAGGCACTCAGACCACTCTGCTTTTCATTTGAAAATGTTTTTTGGAATCTTAAGCTGAGAGAGAACTGACTTATAAAAAGTCTTCAGGAATAGGGCTCCTAGCTATGTAGTCTTTCCTTTTTTCACCTGAGGACTCGAAGGAGCTTTTTCCCCACATCAGTTGAACAAAGGCAGAATTCATGAATGAGTCTATGCCCTGCTCTTCCTGCATCTCCCGATTCTGTATCTAGATGAAGCTGAGTTGACCCATATGCAATGAGGAATGCATATGAGAGTGGTTAGTAGGAGAGGGAGTCACTCCAGGGAAGCTCTTTGATGAACTGAAAACTGTGTTCTACCATCTGGCTTCATTGCCAAATGTTTCCTGTACCCACCTCATCCCCTTACCCCTCTTAGAATTTGCTTTCTATCCATGAGAAGGTTTAAGCAACACTACAACAGAATCTGGGACTGATCTCCGTGGTTATGACATAGTTCAAGAGAATCAAGGATTCCTAAGAATTGCTTGCTTCACAACTTTATCTCATGACCACGTGGCTCAGTGGAATACCCTGACCTCATTCTCCTGTAATTAGTTTTGTAGTATGTCTATTTCAGTGTGCTTATAGTCTTGGGAGTAAATTCCAAGGATCTCAGAGTGCTGTAATTCAACAAGCCTCTCTTTGACTATTTAACAAACAAGAGTGGGCTGGTAGTAGTAGGAAGTTTGTTCAACATTTTCCAGATAATACATTAAAAAGGCTAGAAGGGCTTAGTTTGCTTCACTGTGGCTTGAGGTTTTTTTTGTTTTGTTTTGTGTTTGTTTGTTTTGTTTTGTTTTCCTTGTTTGGTCTTGCTATATAATTCAAACTCATGGATTCTGACTGATGAGCTCTGCCTTTCTAATGAGCATAAATGCAGCCATACTGAATGGCATTAATTGTGACAGAGGAGATTATCTAACCCTGGGAAACTTAATGATGGAAAATATGATTGACTTTGAACACTGAAAAAAGAAAAAAAAAAGAGAATGAGGTCCTAATCTTTAAAATAAGGCAGTCAATGTCTGGGTAAATATTTTAGGAGTCCAGGACTTCCGGAGTTCTACCTCTTAGTATGTTCATTTTGCTGGACAGGCTCAGGTTCCATCTTTTAAAAATCTTTCTTAGTCTACAGCCAGGGCTGCACAGAGAAGCCCTGTCTCGAAAAAACAAAAAAGAAAAAAAATCTTTCTTACTTACTTTGTTGCTGCTCTTAACATCATTGTTTTTGTCTCATTGAACCTGCTCATTGCATGGAAGCCTGCATGTTAGCTGGGATTTATACACTAGCACTACTGAAGGGACATGGTATACTCAAAGCCTGGTTAGACCTTGTTTGTTCTGGGCTCAGCTCTGCTACAACCCAGAACAGCAACTTACTCCCCATCTCTTATCTTTCACTGTTGTTGACAGACAGGCTCACTTTTTATACCTTGGCTATGAATTCCATGTTCCTCATGTCTAAGGAGCAAACAGTTTGCATTTCTGAATGGTGTTGACAAGGACAAAGGGGAGAGTCTTTATCCTGGGATGCTAAAGATACTTTTATTTTTGTTGTTTTGTTTTTACTTGTTTTAGTGATAGTATCAACATTAACAATGGCATTCATGAAGCAAACGTCAACTATTCTCTGGACATTTTGCATATGTTATTATAGTAATCACACAAACATTTACCCAATACCTATTATGATCCAGATACTAAAATTGCCATAATGAGCAAAGCACAGCTTGCACATGAAAAGATGGAAAAGCCACTGATGACTGATGGCCTAGTCTTCCTTCAATCATAAATATATGTTATACTTCCATCACCTATGTCCCTGCTCTTTGACTCATGGGGTCATTGACATAGCACTATGTGACAAAACTATTATTTCCATCTACATCTTCTTGACCCCAAACTCTTGCATGTCATGATACTTTTCATTTGATATTTAATGCATCTCTTTATTTATTGTTTGCTTATTTATTTAGCCTTACAATTCCAGGCATTGACTCCATAATCTTGCAAGTGCCAAACAAGCACTTTTTAACTGAGATCTCTCATTGCCTTCTTTACTTTCATTTTCAAAATAGATCACACTAAATTGCATAGGCTGGCTTCAAAGTTACAAACCTTCTGGCTCCAGCTCCCCAGTAGTAGGTACTATTGATATTCTTCACCTCTCCTTGTAGATAAGGTAGCCATTAATTTTTATTTTTACTTTTATTTTTGTTATAAATATAAAAATATCCCAGAATAAAATTATTTGAAATGACTTCTTGGAAAGAGCAAAGAAGTTTGTTCATGTCTTTGCAAAGAATATGTAAAGAATTTTCAAGCTTTGAGAATGGAGTGAAGAGAAAGATTGCAGACTCCAAGATTATCAGATGAAAGAAATCCATGACAGTAGACAATTAGAGGCAGCCCCACCAAGTCAGGTTACATGAACCAAAACAGAGCATGTATAGAAAAAGCTTAATGTAAATAACCCATAACATCTCTCACAACCAATCTCATCTCCATAGCCAAATCTCCTTGGAGACCACTGGCTCCTCTCCAGGTCTGGACTACTTTCAGTCTTAAAGGTAGTTCCCTTTCGTAACAAGCTGTCTCCTTTTTATGTTCATATCTACTTGTCTCTGTCCACACATTTGTTTCAGAACACAATGACTTGGGAACACTTAGCTGTTATCCTCTGAATTCAAGTCCAGAGTTACAGCAATATAAGATGTTTATGAACTATTATCACCCAATAGGCTTCATGTTTCTCCCTAGTGATTTATGTCTGTTAACTCAATGTAAAGTATATACACTCCAAACTAGTGTATTATAACTGATAGGAGGGTTTTTTTTTAATGACCATAAAAAAAATTCCCAGACTCCTTGAGATCTAGCTATTTGAGTTAAATTCAACATGTTTTTTTTTTCTTTTGACTTTTTCTATTAAATGTGTTTATAAAGTATACCAACGCCCAACCCTAGGAATCTAAACATGACTTTAAATTTTCAGATTAATCATTTTTAAAAAGTGTTTTTTAGAGTTCCTTGCCTAGCAAATACAGACTTTCTTGAAAATAGTGTGAGCCATGGTTTGTCTTGATAACAAAATTTAGAATGTGTAGGAGGGTTTGATTTAAGGTTTGCTTCTCCTGTCTATGCTACCTTTGTGACAAATTGCTGAGAAAGAGGTGTGAACCACTGTAAGGGCCAAAGTTCACCTCCAAGCCCCATTTGTCTAAGGACAAATCATTTCCTGGAATTTTGGGGGCTGTTGTTCATGTAAAATCACAAGTCATATGTTTTCATTTCAATACACAAGGATGTTCTTGGGCACACATAGGTGGGAAATACAAAGGCAGGAAGTGCATCTGGCTGCCTGCCTCCATCTGGTTAAAGGCAGAAAGTATGTAGTCAAATGGATCTGGCCGTATACGCACTTGACTGGCCACATTCAGTGCTAATTCTAAGGGAATTCTGAGTATGGACCTGGACAACGTCCATGTTTCTAGTTGGTATTTAATAAAGCTTGCTTCAATTGGACAGTCATGAATTTAATATGTTTTTCTTGCAATTTTTGTATTTAGCACCACCTAGCTTTGACTACCATTCCTTGTCAGAAGATTCTGACAACGGCTACATTAGACATTCACTGACATTTATCAAATTCTTTCATAGCTTAATGTTTGGATTCCAAAGACATCAAAGACAACAGACGGTGACAGGACACCTGGACACATTCTATACTATGAAAGCATCATCCTTCCTTCTGGTAGCTGCCTGAATGAAGCTACACATATATCCTTTGCAGTTGTCTCTTAAGGGTTCCACCTTTTGAGAGTTACACATTCATTCATTGAATTCTCTGAGTATAGTCAATACTCTTGGTAATGATTTACGTACTGAATCAATGATTATAAACACTCCATATTTGAAACATCTGTGTACTCACACATGTGCTAGGAAAACTAGAAAACCCAAAGAAAGATGCAGGAAAAAAAACAGGATGGAGAAGCAGAGCTGAGGGGTTGGACTGGGAGATGGCAAGGGAGGGAGGAAGGGAAGGAGGGAGAAAAGGAGGAAGGGAGGGAAGGAGGGAGGGAGGGAGGGAGGGAGGGAGAGAGGGAAAAGGTTGAGATTACAGAATGGTCTGTAAAACCCTTGTTTTGTCATGTTTACTTTCAGCCAGTATTGCCCCGGTCTTGAGTGTTCCTCTTCCTATAAAATACATTTTTTTAATCTGAAAATTTTATATATTTTTAAAGATGACCCATTATGTACCCAGTACAATCCTACAACTTTAAACCTTCCTTCCATGTTTTAAAAATTCCAAATAATTTTTCAGGTTGAAACTTTCTGCTTGTCAGACTCATTTGGAGAGAAAGAGAGTGAGTTGAGGATAACAAGAATTTAAAACCTACAGAGAAACGGTTTGCTTACACCCCCACAGGGCTGAATGTCAAGTCTTCAGCAAGCTGTACCACCTCCATGTCCCTGAGGCCCCATGACCCAGTTTGCAGCTACAGCCAACTCATGGAATCTCAGGAGTCTTCATCTTCCCCTTAGAGCTCTAATTTCTCTCTAAGCTTCAGTTAGTTGCTGGGTATCCATAGCTGAGCTGCAAAGGGGAGAAGCAAATATTGGGGAGGAGGTTGGCTCTTGCAGGGAGCATGTCGTTGGAGAATACAGGACTTAGCCTTTCTTCCAAAGATTCTGGAAAAATGAGGTCAAAGGAGTGGTTAGTGCCTTCTGGAATATGTTCAGTATCTACACTTAGCTCCTGATTGGTAAAACATTGAGGATTCATGCATTAATTCATTAAACCAAAGCTTATTAGGAATTCAGGTGCTGTACCTATTTTTTTTTAAACTCCAGGCATTTCTTTGGGATACAGTCTTGAAAGGCCCTGCTTGTGCCAACTCTGCTTTCAGATGATACCAGAATGTTTGTTTCCTTGTTGTCTTTTGAAATTTATAATTGGCAACAAAAAACTGGAGGTTAAAAATATCTTTGTCAGTAGAAGGAAGCAACTATTACAGTAAAATAGAAGTTAGGATGAATGAGTGTCAAACAGTTTGATGTGTGCCAACCATTTATCAAACTCTTTGGTTCATTCATAAGCAGAGAAGGATTTTTTTTTTTTCAAAATAAATGTCACAGTTCCCAAAGACCCAACTGATCCTTCAAGTAAATGAGTGGACTATAGAAGTTAAAGGAGATCATGTTAAAAATATTATAATATTATATAATTGTAATTATTGTTTGTATATGGGATGTGTGTATGTGTGTGTGTTTGTATGTGTGTGAGCTGTATGTAATTTCAGACACTCTCATGTCAAGGTGGACCTGTGGAGACCAGTAGGCAGTTTTGAGAAACTGGTTCTCACATTCTGCTGTGGGTTCTTGAGATCAAGCTCAGGATGTAAGATTTGTGTTACAAGCACTCTGATCCTGTGAATTGTCTTATAACCTTAGAGAAGGAAATTATTATAACTGAATCCCAGTAACACTTCACAGATTTGCAAAAAAGATGTTCTAGAGTTAGGATACACACATATACACACATGAATACCATCCTGCACATATCCATATACTCACTTGCATATAAATACACACACACACACACACACGCACACGCACACACGCACGCACACACGCACACACACACATCATGACTGCTTAACATTTCCTCAGTGAGGAAACTGTTCCCTCTGTGGCCCACCTCACAGTTTACACAGAACTCTTAGGATGAGAGTAGTTTCTCCATGTCTAAATAGTTTAAAACATTTGACAAGACTAAGCAACAGTCTTAATGCTTCCTACAAACCTGAAATACTTGGTTTTTTCTCTCTTGACATTTGAAATCTGCCACCTACTAAAGAAGTGTCTCAAGACACACTAATGAAGCTAAGTTGAGCCTAAATAAAAGGAGAGAGACTCACAACAGCCTCACACAGGAACTCTAATTAGGGAATTTTTTTTTTGGATGAATGAGCATGGGTAGAAACAAAATCAAACAGGCTTAGGAAAATTGCAGAAAATGAAGTGGAAAATAGCAATTTTATATATCAGCTCAAATATTAGAGACATGGAGGTTAAACAAAATTTAACACACAACTATGATTATAACTAATACTTTGTAGCACTTTTTAAGTTTATTATTTCATTGAAAATTCACAGCAATTCCAGGAAGTAGATTCTATTGTCCTGGGGATATAGAGGAAGGCAACTCCTGTACAAACAGGTCAGACATTTTTTTCAAGGTCACTTTTGAATAAGTACAGAATGTGTGTATGTGTGACTTCTGAATATATGTGAATATATGTGACTTCTGGAAGTCTAACCTTAGAGATTACAGTCTAATTCACTCCAAGGGACTACCTGGAGCAGCAATGGAAACTCTAGCTTACATCAAAAATATAAAAAATTCCATCATATTATGTCAACTCTCACTTTAAATCTGAGCACAGTTTGATCTTTTAAACATTCTCTTGTTCTACTCATTTGCCTTCAAATTCTACAATGTCATTGTTTTTTACCAGCTGAGAAATATTTCATTGTGTTAATGTGCCACATTTTCTTTATGCATTTTTTAGCTGAGGGACATTGAGAGTGTTTTAAGTTCCTGGTTATTATAAATAAAACTGCTATGAACATAAACAAATTCAATCAACAGACTGAATGGAACTACATATTCCAAAATTAGGTTAAGGGCATGGCATGAAAACAAGTCTTCAAGACCCCAAGGTCACACTATTTGGTGACATCAGACTCATGAATACCTAACCAGAAGATGGTAGGTATATTCACAGAGGGTGGAAAGAAGTGTGACTTTGGTATTCCTTTTAGTATAAAAGATACTTTAATCTCATTAATGAAGAATCACGGGGTCACAGAACCTATTAGTCTTTTGGGATTATATTTTCAATAAAATCAGTTTAAGCCTAAAATTTCTACAAATGAAACCTAGGAAGCCTCCAGAGACACAACCATAATATGATGGTGTCAAGAATGAGTGAATGCAAATAATAAGGTTATGTAAACAAGACATAATGTGGGATGCAGGCCATCATGTAAGCACTGATCACTTCCTGCATACAGACATAAAACTAAGGGAATTACGGTGTAAGGGGTAGAAACCATTCAAAGTTAAAATATTACAAAAGTGTTGCTTGGTTTCCTTGGTCACATGATACCGTAGAATGACAGGAGCCACTAAATCTTTCTTGGAAAAATGATACTGGATGGTTTAAGAGAGGTCATGAATTTAGGGATATCATGAATGATGAGGTTAAAAAGTCTACACATGAGATATTAGGGCATTTAATTTTGATTGCTGATGATAAGAAAGATTTAAAAGCTAGAGACGATAAATTATTCTTATAAAACATCAAATGTTACCATGTTTATGTCTTTCTTGAAACCACTGCCTCTGCTATTTGGTCTCAGCAGAATGAAGGCAACACACAAACAGTACTTAGGTGAGTGCACATGACTGTGTTCCAAATAGTCATGCAATAAAACTTTATATGCAAAGAAGGTCACTTGCATGGATTTATCTTAGACATAATTTCAAGAAAAAGCTTAGTCTCTGTATTAGTTATTTTCATTATGAATGTATATCTCTCAATAAAAGCAACTTAAAGAAGGAAGGATTTACTGAGGGTCACTATTTTCGAGGGTCAGTCTGTCATGATACTGAAGGCCAATGGGACATGTTCTGTCAATGACAGCAAGAGCATGGAGCTTATATGTCAGACAGCTAGGATACACAGGAGTAGGAGGTGCTAATTTTTGGTGTCACCTTCAATGGCCTACTGTCAAAGATCTACTTTAATCAAACTTCTCTTCTGAAAGATGAACATCTTCCAAAATGATGTTCTAAGGCTTGAGACCTTGCATCTAAAGCAGATGCCCATGGTGTACCTTCATGACAGACTTATGTTTTAAGCTGACTATTTAGACTTAGGGAAAGAGGGGTTTTGAGGACAAACTGGAAATCTCAAAAGTCTGAATTGGTTCTTGTTCAGATCTAGGCCAGCTCCATTACAATTGCAGTCATGTGCTTCTCTCTTCTGTCAGACTCCAGGGTATTTCAGGTCAGGGACTGTATCACATTCATTATTTTGCTCCTCATGTGCTCTTATTTGGAGCTCTGTACTTGAAAGATGCTCATGAATATTTATGTACTTAATGAATGAATAAATGAATGAGTAAATTTGTTACTGATTGGATAAGTGGGGAGAAGCAAAAAAATTATTTTTTTAAGTCATGCTGTTTTCCAACTTGAGGTTTTCCCACACTACCTTTGACATGTTATTCTCATCAGAGTACTCCCTGAGTCTGTCTTTGTTGTTGATTTTAACTATCCACTTTTAAACAATTCTAGGCTGTGTATTCCAAAGATTTTATAAAGCAATGGTTTGAAATCCAGCATCACTTGATATATTTTGAAAATACAGATATATGCATTGTTATTTGTATAAAATATCAATGTTGCATGACAGAAGTAGGCCAGTCACTTATGAACTTTTCAGGTCTTCACTGACTTGAGGTCCTTTGGTAGCTGGTCCTTTTGTGTCTGGTGTGTACAACTTACTCCTGAAGACCACCTTCCTATGAAAGAGTTGCCTACTGACTCCATAATTCCTCTGGAGCCTATATGGTCTCTGCAGGTACAACACAGTGGCCACCTCTCAATCTCTGTGTGGTCACTTGGATACTTGCCTAACTGTTTTAAACCAACCAAGACTACTCCATAGGAAACTGTTTAAATGGCCCTCTGGTCCAACAAAGGGATTAATTCACAGGCTCATTTGTGTCTTCCTGTGTGCTCTCACTATCTGATGTCTTTGCCTTTTACCTGTAGGCAATGTGTGTGCCCACAGGTGCTATCAGACAAAAAACAATCTCTATGGTCTCATTGTCTATCTTCTAGTTTTGGAAGGAGTGCTTACATCTTAAAGATCTTAAGTCAAAATAATTATGCATTAGTGTGACTCTATCCCATTAATTAATTGGGCAATAAATTAATTAACACAATTTTTTAACATATTCTGATTACTTTGAGCACACCAGAGGGCAAATCAGAAAAAGATTTTTACTTCCTTTAAGGAAATCATGACCAGTTAATGTAGTAAATTTTGGCAACTTTTAGAACAGTGGTTCTTAACCTGTGGGTTGTGACCCCTTTGGGAGGTCAAGTGACCCTTTCACAGGAGTCACCTAAGGCCCTTGGACACCACAGATATTTACATTATATTCATAATTGTAGCAACTCTTATGGAGTAGCTACAAAACTAACTTTATTGTTGGAGGTCACAAAATGAACCGTATTAAAGGGTTGTAGCATTAGAAAGGTTAAAAACCAATGTTTAGAGTGTCAAGGATTAGGAATCCTACATGACCTTTTTGCAAAAAGACGTTCTGATGTAATTTATGAAGGAATTAAAGTTTAAGCAAAGGCTTGCAGGAGGAGAGAAGTTAGCTTTGCAGATGGCTGTAAAACAACACTCAAGTCACAAAGACAAATTGATGAAGGGTTCCAAAGACAGGAGGATACATGATGAAAAGACAAAGACTTGAAAAACAGAAGAGGGTCCTTCCACACTTCTTAGCCATGCCTTAAGAAACACCACCTTTTTGAACTCTCTGGATGAGACTAGCTTTCTTTGGTATACGTTTTTTTAATTTCTTGAACCCACCTAATAATCCTAATAATCCTAATCCTCATCCCAGTGTGTAACTGGAAATTCATGTAATACTAAGTTCAAGTTCTTTATTTCCAGTAGATTGTGTGTACACTGAAAACAAAGACTTTGTTATTAAACCATGAATGTCTGAGCATAAAACAGGGCTTGGACTCTCTACAGTGCTCAATAAATACGTGATTTCTAGAGGATTTAAAATATGGATGTCTTCAGGTATAAGGTGCCCATAGTTTTATAGATGAATCCCTTAAACCAGTGGAGTTTGTCACTGAAAACTGTAGGTCTTTGAAAGAATTTCTGGTCTCTTTCTGGTTCTGTCTCATAATAAAGAGGAATTAGTGATTTTGAAAAACAAACCTTTTCTGGATTAACTTTATTCCAAGAGTTATTTGCAGATTACAGGTGGGGAGAAAAGTAGGATTTTTTTTATATATATACTTCAGAATAAATACAATGAAGTATTCTGAATATATTAAGATATAATTCCTATTATAGGTGAAAATATGATTTTAACAAAAGCCAGGACATTCTAAAACACACATAGAAAGCAACCTTATTGTTGAGTATCAATTGTGTGTTGGCTGCCAGCTTCAGGGTGCAGTCTGCCTGAGTGATGCCTTCCACATCCTGCCTCTTCATTTCACTTTATTTAACAGTACCTAATGCTTAATGATTATTGAACTTTCTCACTATGCAAATTTATTTGCACCAGTTACTAAAGACAATGTTATTAAAAAATTCTCACTTTTTTAGATGTGATGCTTTATGTAGTCTACTTTAAAAGCATAATTTTAAAAATCTCTTTAGGTCAAATATCACAAAAGACTATCAGCTATGGTCATGTCCATCGATGAAACAGATGTTCTAAGAATTGAGTTCATTCCTTGAGTGAATGTATTATCTCTTCTATAATTTTACAATATTTTTCCATGTACGTTGTACTGTAAATATTTGTTCAAAAGCTCTTTCTCATTTTACAATTAGTCACATCAAAGCAGGAATTAACCAAAGGGGTGTATTTGTCTCTGTGAGTGTCAGAGTTAACTTTAAGTATTTTGCAATGTAGTTATACCTAAAACAGAATTAAAGTAAAGCTATTATTTTTTCATTTTGAGGTGCACTTTTTTTATGTGTATGAATATTTGACTGACTATGTGTCACCATGTAGTATACAGTGCAGCAAACGTCATAAGAAGTTGTTAGAATTCCTAGGACTAGAGTTACAGAAGTTTATGTATCCTGTGAGTTGATAGCAGATCCTCTGGAACCACAGAGCCTTCTCTCCAGCCCTCAAGCTAGTTTTTGGAGTAAAGTATAGAGCACTTCATTCTCCTAATATTTTCCAGGCTGGCTACAACCCTTTTGGAAAAAAAAAAGTAAGATTTTTCTCATATATCACTTACAGAAAATCATGGCTGTCTTTTCACATGCTTACGTGCAACATTGTTACAGTTATCTAATGCATTGACACAAGTAAGGGTACCTGCTCATGAAAACTGGTGCAACTGTTTCATGGCCGTATACTATTTAGCCATGAGTAGTTCCTCAGATATACTTATGGAAATATAAACACCAAGGGAAACATTATATATACATATATATATACAAACATATACATATATACACATACATCTCTAATATCTATTTCCTTAATATATTTAGTAGCTTATTTTCTCTTATATTTGTGAACCTTGAGTTATAGAATTCTTTTTAAAGTTGCTGTTTGCTGTATATAACAAAGGTGGATTATCTTTGTGTTCTTTCAACTTACAAGGAAATTGACGTCCACTAATACCATGACCTTTTTTATAGTTACCACTACACTAAGAAAAACTACTTATAATTTAATAACAATCATTGTTACTGCAGTGAGCAACATCATGGACACAGCCTTAATTTTACTATCTCAAGTCCCATTGACAGCCTGCCTGTCTTCATTACTCAGAGGCTACATGAACTTGAGAAAGTAATGTAGAGACTTCTGGCTCTGGTTGTTTGAGTAACTTAGTCATTTTGTCCATCTGCTTTCCTCTGCGAACTCATACACTTTATTTTCAGGACCAGGACTTCAAGGTGAAATGTTGGGTCCAATTGAAACCGGAGAACCCAATTTCAAGAAAAACTCCATGATGTTATAATAGCTTTGCACATTATACTAAAACCATGTGAATGTCTCGGGAAACTTGCTACCCATCAATCATGAGTTGGTAGAAAAAGTTGTAGTGACAGAATCATGCCTTTTCTCAAAGATGTAAGTTGGAAGAGGCAATTTATGTTTGTTGTCAAATGTGATGGAAATTGAGAGCAGAGGAAGGTATGCACAATGCAGTCACAATATGTGCACGTTTCTTCTGTGTATGTTCAAGATCAAGCCCAAGGCCTGTGCAGGTGCACACTCTTTGAGCTGCATCTTCAGCCCCCAAGTGAATTATTGTGAATAAGCATCCAACCACAACTGTTTAGAAAGGGAAAAAGGAAAATAAAAATTGATGGGGGAAATTAAACGATATTTAAAATGCTAATGAATGAGGGTTCTTCTGGAGATTCATCTGACTGTCAAGCAGCTCAACGTTGTTATTAGCAGAATTTATGGTGTGAGATCAAAGGGAAATAGTAAATTCAGCTGTAATTGGCGAAGAGATAAAAGAAGTCAAGTTTTTTTTCATATCCCTAAAGTGTAAAAGATCCTTAGCTTGGGGACCTACAGAATGGGCTTGAAGAACCCTGCTTCATGTGCATGTTTGACTCTCAGGTCCCAGACCTAGGAAGGAAAAAACTCATTAACTTATTCAGGATGGAGCACAGGAGATGAGGACTCAATTGATAAATATGAAACCGTGAGTTTGGATTCTTAGCATTCATATAAAAACAAATACACTAAAACATCAAAACATGTAAACAGACCTACTGTGGAAGAAGTAAAGATGGACAAATACTTGGAAGTTGTTGCCTAGACAGCATAGAAAGCTGATGGGCTCCAGTTCCCGTGAGAAACTAAGTCTCCAAAAATGAAGGTAGTGAGCAATCCAGGAAGAAGGAAGACACCTGATGTCGACATACACAGACGCACGCACACACCCAGAAAGAGAGAGAGAGAGAGAGAGAGAGAGAGAGAGAGAGAGAGAGAGAGAAACACATAGACACATATGCACACACACACACACCACACTTGAAATGTCCACAGAGAAAGAAACACAAGATGTTCTGATGTTCTACTGGACAGTAGCTTAATGTATTTAAAAGAAAAATTTTGTTTACTTCATAGAAAACACTCTGCGTCATGTGAACACAGCCTTGTCCTGCATTATGCAACCTGTTCTAGGAAGTAAGGATCCCTTCCTTCCTCATCCCTTCTTCAAAACCCTTCCCTTCCCAGGTTTGGTTTTTGGATAACATGATTCACTGGGCAACTCACCCAACTCTCGGGTTTACTTTACTTTCTTCATTCCTGAAGGTTCAGGGTGATTCTCTCCAGATGTGTTCCAGCACTTAGATGAGAAATGCTGACAGAGAACAGGGCTTTTGTTGGCTGGTGGAAAAACTTATTTGACTCAGTTAACCTGCATTTCTCGAAATACAAGAGTTCAGAGAACTCCTACAAATGCAAATACCATTCTCAGGATTCTAGAAGGACTAGCTCAGTCAGTGCTGCAGAAACTTGTTAACCCCTTCTGGATCTTAGAGATTTCTCATTTGTGATGTTATGAAATATGAAAGGGCTTCTCCACACGGGCTGCTTCTGCAGGTCTCTAAGCAAGGGGTCTGTAGAAACTTTGGCCATTTTTCTTTCTCTCTTCTTTGCTGGGTTTTGATAGAGGCTCCTTGCTCTGCTGTTGTTCAACAATCCTCCTGTTGCTCTGAGGCAGCAACACCACTTCAGCCTTTCACCTCTTTAGCCTTGAGGTTTCAGGTTCTACTGAAAGGTATGCTTTCTCACTCTTTTTATAACTAGAGAAATTGAGTACTGTAGAACTTGTTTTGACTTGAAGGCACTTAGCATAACACCAAACAGTAGAATTAGTCTGTCTTTAATGCTTGCCTTACATGTGCTAATATCAAGTCCAACAAGGAGGCAAGTGTAAAAACATTTTTTTCCTCCATTCCTATCTTTTTAAAAATTTTTCATAGTAAATGCTTTTTAAATTAATGGATAATTTGGGTACTGCAAAAAAGATCATTAAGATCGAGTTCCACAGTGGCTTTGCATTTAGACTCATGTATAGCCTCCAAATGAAACTATATGCAGTAGTATATGAAGTTATAGGCTTGGTAAAATTTGGACATTTAAAGGTATGCTCTATTATCTTACTGTCTCGGGTAGGAGGAAATCATTATTTTTTATTAAGTTCATCTTGTGATTAGTATGAGAGGGGTATTATTATATTTTCTTGTACAATGAGTCATTGCTCTATAGCAATGTGTTTGAGCATTTTTTGGCTTCATTTTTAGTAAATCAGAAATATGAAAAAGATTAAGATGGTTTGAGTGTCTGTTGGCCTCAAAGACATTCTGTAAGTGGCTGAATGAACAAAATCTAATAGGAGCCCTGAGACTTTAGCCGTAACACTGATCCTTTGAATTTGAACATTGATTCTAGGCATCTGATGAATATGAGCTGAGACCCAGCATGCCAAGCTCCATTTCTGAGCCTGTGCACCAGCCTCTGCCTACATGACTCATTTCCTCACCCTCCTTACTTTGGCTACCTTCCCAGTCTTTCGGTTATGACCTTTACAGAAATCTCTTTTAAGGTACCTTTCATTCTCTACGGTTTTCCTGCTTCCTCAGGGCAGTGAGCTTGGCTCTGTTTTTACTCTTTATCCCCAGGTCTAGTTCAATACTTCCCAGAGTGAACACGTACAGTGAATGTCCTCAACATATTGCATTGTTTAATTCTACATAACCCACACACAGAGAGTAGCATGGGTGAGCCTTGTTGAAAATGGGCTACTTTGCAACTCCTTTGCTATTTGATGTGTGTGTGGGAAGGTTCTCCTGTGCTTTTCCTAGTCTTCTGTCAGTAAAGGAAATAGAAGAGAGGGAGTCACAATAAATTAGCCCTGTTTTCAGGCTGTTGTTCTGGACACAGCAATGCAGGTAAGGATATCCTGTAACTTTTTTGGCATGCTTCATGTCTGCATAGCTAGATTATGGTCTCAGAGAAATTTAGTTAGCCTTTCTCATGATTCACATTATGAGTTCAAGTTCAAAAGGTAAGATTACAAAAACCAGAGTTTAGGACAATGGATTTGGTGTACCTGATGTAGTTAATAGCCTTTCATTCAGACTTCTGTTGGTCCCATTAGAAGTTTGAAAACAGTCATCAAAAAGATAGGCACTGATGAACTCTTTTGGTCTTTTCTTCCATGAGTGACAGAAGGACTAGAAAGCTTACCATCAAAAATGAAACATGCTTGGCAAAGAGGAAAACCATCATGATACAAAATAATTAGCACTGCTATGGCAATGGAGATTATGTTTTATTATTTATTTAACTGTTAATCTTTTAAGACCATCTGTGATATGATATGCAACTAATAATGTAAATATGACTGGTTCTATGGTTATTCTGATTTTTTTCTTTTTTATATTTTTTAGTGCATGTTTCTGTACATGCATAAATATAGGTGCACATGTATGCACATAATGATTTTAGTCTTCAAATCAAGTATTGGTTGAAAAATGGGCATGTTGGGACTCAGTGATTGTTCTGTGGATACAAGTGCATAGTGCTCTCAGAGGAGACTTGTTTAAGTTCTCAGTGATGACATCAGATGGGAAACAACTCTCTTTAAGTACAACTCTAGAAAATTCAACACTCTCTTTTTGTCTTGCTGGACACCTGCATTTATATGTATGTACTCGGCATAGATTCTACAGTTGCATATAATTCTATAGTTTCTATAGTTCTTGTCTTCTGTGTTGTATGATCTGGATACAACTCCACAAAACACATATGTACACAAATAATAAGTAAAATATTGATAACAAGAAGATGAGCGTGCTACTGAGTTCTGGTCAATAACAATAAAGATTGGTACACTGAAGATCGGGGAAATTTCACCTTATCCTTAATGTGAATCACAAGTACAGGTACTCATTTTTACATCCATGTATTGTATTTTAATCTTGAAAATAAAAAGGATATGATGGTGACCCAGTAGAGGTATCAGAGAATCAGGCCAGAATCCATGTGCTTGGTGATTAAATACTGATACCTTGAGATGCCAACACTATCAACATTCTTTCCTCTCCCCTCCCCTCCCCTCCCCTCTCCCCTCCCCTCTC
>NW_021620993.1:205258-245064 GCF_004785775.1 Grammomys surdaster | reverse complement strand
CCGTCCTCGCCCCTCCCCGTCTTCTCCCCTCCCCTCCACTCCCCTCCCCTCCCCTCTCCTCTCTTCTCTTTTTTGTGAGAACATATAAATTTTCCTCTTTTGGGCTTTCTGTTATATAAGTGCATAATTAACTTTTGTCTCCTAACACTCCAGCTGAATTGTGCTCAGCTTATACACCACAGAGTTCAGAGGGCTAAGGGGCCCATATAGTAGACAGTTCTGTCTTTGAGGGTCTTCAGCTTTCTCTCACATATACTCCCATCACAGAAATAGGCAGGCATGCATTTCCTATAATATACATTTCTGCAAACATGTGACCCAAGTAGATATATCTTACACACTGTAGTCTTTCAGGTACAATCATAATGGAAGACCGTAGACTTTTCACTTACCCAAAAGCTGCCTGAAACCCATCTCTGTCACTCTTGTTGTGGTTTACATCACATATTTAAATATGAGAGTTATATATATTTATTCATTTCTGCTCTCCATTTCTTCCACAAGTATATACTATCCATAGAGAAGGATCTTGATTTTTTTACACACTTCTGGACCTCTATACATAGACAAGTGCACAATGACTTATAAAATGCATTTGTTTTTGAGAGTCTTCCTTTTACTGATGCTCTAAGGACAAAGAGATATAATCACACCCATATTGGCATGAACATTGTAATATGAATTTATGCATAGAAATGCCCTCCCTTCAAGTTCACTGATACAGCCAATGTCACAGATCCTTCTCAAACTCTCAACCAGCTACCATGTACACAGTCACTATGCAAGGAATGAATTCTAGCTCTTCATTATTGTTCTAAATGAATAAAACATTTTAAACTGACCGCCAGCTTGTCATCTCGATTTTGATAAAGTCTTAGAGAGCAGAGACAATTTTGTAAATAATATATCACAGACAATATCTTGAAAGTGTCTACCTCGAATTCAGTATGGACCTGCTGAAAGTTCAGTTTATTAACCTATTTGGCAATGGGTCATTACACTTAATTAACTTCAACAAGAGAAGAGATATCCATTTGAGATAGTTTTTAGATGCGCACCTGTTGTAGGCACAGACCTCTATTTAGGAACATTTTTAACTTCGAATGCTCCTCCTGAGGGACAGCGACTGGGAACACTTTACCCTAGTGTCCAGGAATTTTAGAATGATGACATGCAGTCTATAGAGGTGGAGCTGTGTTCTAGTTGCATTACCCTTTTTTTCTAAAGTATGGGGGAAGGACCTTTCAAGAAGACTATAATTAATATTTTCTTGATGATACACACTCTTCCCTAAAACTCAAGACGTTAAAATCTATTTCTCAAAATTTTCTCTTGTTCTCTCTTCAGTTAGGGGATTTTGCACACTTTGCCCTGTTTTATTGGAAGTTTGGTAATATTGTCAGCAAACAAGAAACAGACATTGATAACTTTTTTTTTCAATGACTATGTAGCCTAACGCACTAGCTCACACTAAGTAGTTTTGGCAACGAAGAAAGAAATTGATGGGAAACTTTGGTGGAATGAAGCAACCTAAAACACTTCTAAGTACACCTTCTTTGGTTGTTCAAAATGTTTCTCATTTTAACTAAATACTGTTAAAATAAGAATATGGGTGGCCGTATGTCATCTAGATAATGACAGTAATCAAGCACCGGTCTATACTGTAATCTAGCTATAGAACAACGTTCAGCTGCTGTGAAGTCAGCCACACTTTACTAGCTTACATCTTCATCTTTGTGTATGTTAGTATGTGACAGTGCATGCTTAGTTGTGGGTATAGGGTCTAGAAGACATTCGCAGGAGTCACTCTTCCTCAAGTTTCTTGTCTTTTACAATAGGGTCTTTAGCTGGCCTGGCACTCAACAATTATTCTAAGCTGATTGGTCAGAGTGCTTTGGGACCCAACTGTCTCTGCTTCCTCTGTACTGGGATTAGGAGTGCTCAACTCTGTATTAGATTTTTAAAATGTAGGTTCTGGGTTTGACCTTGTCCTTGTGTAGCAAGTACCATAGCCCCTAAGCTATCTCTCCAGCCACTGTACCTTTTCTTGCAATAAGCTCTTTTTCATCTTATTGGAAGTTTATGTCGTTATTTGTACCCTGGATTCATTAAATTCCTTTGTTTAATCTTTGTAGCATTTTGTTCTTGCTTTTCACTGCAAATTTGCCTGTCTTTCTCCACCACTATTGGTTCCTTTTGAATGAATTATTTACATGTTCTAGCACCTTCAACCTTAAAAAGCCAAATGCATCTTATGCCTTGGTCACTGGTTCCTCAATTCACTGTCCCATTTCTCCACCTTGTCTCACAGCAAAGTCCTTCAACACATTTATTCTCTGAATTCATTTTCCAACTTCCTGCTGCTCTTTACCTCTGTGCTGCGGATGTCTGAGGCTGCTCTTGTAAAGGTCGTTAACTGTCTAGATCTTGCCAAATCCAAAGGTCAGGTCTCCAGCTCTCCTGAGATCACTTTGCCAGCAGCCCCTTAGCAGCAGCAGGTGGTAATGAAGTCTGTCTTTAACATTTCCCCTTTTAGCTCCAAGGATCCCATATCTCCTGATTTTTCTGTTACTCTGTGTCCTCATTTTTTGATCATTCTTATTTTTCCTCTCATAGACCAGAATCCACAAACACAGTGATTTCTACTCCCTTCTTTCCACTTCAGTGTGCTTTTTTGGAATGTCGCCTAATTAAAGCAAAAGTGCCTCAGATGCAGTGTGTGTTCTGTGTTAGTGGCTTAAACCTTGATGTTACCATTGGGCTCTAGTTCAATGACTTTCCATGACCACTAATAAGCATGAGAACCTTACTAGGTCAAAAATAAATTACTGGTAATTATGCTTTGAAAAGCTTCCTCTTGTCCTATACATCTTGATAAATAGTGAAAAACTTTGCCTGAATGCTCTTTAATTTTTCTTGCTTTATTATCAATCTATTTTGAAAAAGAATCAATTAATTCATCAAAATATACACCAGTCTGGCCACCTATCACCAACTATTTTGCTCCCATCCTATCTTAACTCTTATCTACCCTTTGTATAATAGAAACATGACCTCCTTAGATATTCTCCCATAGTAGTCAGAGCCATTGCTAAAGGTTGAATTATTTTCCTCAAAGGCCAAACATTGCAATAATTATCCACAATATCTCAGAATAACTGTATTTGGAGATAATTTGATAAATTAATAAACATAAAATCTTTAATCCAATATAATCAGAGTCCTTGTAGGAAGTAGACATTTGAGTGCTGACACAGGCATGTAAACAGAGTAAGAATATACAAGGATTCAGAAAGACTGAGAGCATTTGGAGCTGAGGAGGTAGGCCCAAGAGAAGGCAAACCCACTGTATCTTTGTTCTACCTACGGAAAACACCCTTAAATTGCTTAATCTCCAAGTTAATGTTACATCATCATAGGCACCCTAACAAAAGACTGTGACAGTCCTTGTCACAATAAGTGATATTGCAACCATGTTCCCCGCAATGAGTATAATGATACTTGAACTACCTCCATTCAGCTATTGGACTATTGGACAATGGATTGCAGAGAATTAAAATTACCCCAAGATGTGAAGAAAGGGGGGAAGGATAAAGTCCTAATGTCTTCTTTTTTTTTTGATTTTAGCAACCTACTTTATCAATTTTACCTTTGACAACTAATTCCACACAGTTCTGACTGGTTATCAAACAGCTTAGTTAATGCATGCATATTTTCTGGCTTCAGTTTCCTCTTCTGTATTCAGTTGTCACACTGCTACATGAAAGGCAGGGAAAATGGAGGCGACTTCTCCTAAGTTTGGTCAAATGAAAAGTAAATCCATTTTCTGTTCTCAGTTGGTTTTAAGACACATGAAAACAATATCATGCGTTTATGAAGCTAAGTGCCCATAACACTACAGTTTTCCTCTGCAGTGGCTTTTCAGTACACTCAGCACAAACACCCCACTTCTCCATCCTTTTTTATAGTCCTGCATGATCTACCTCCTGCTTGCCTCAAGTTTGATTTGTTTTCTTTCAGTATTCTTCAGCCTTATGTGCTGTTAATCCTTCCAGATCATTCTTTTCTCAAGATCAGAATATTTTTTCTTGGTCCTGTAAATTTTCAAAGCTGACACTGTCCTGCATAGAGCTCACTCCCCTGGCTTGGTTTGAGATCTATTTCTCAGCAGCCATTTGTACAGCATAAACCATGATTGATATACCACCACCACCACCTGCCACTGTATTTTGTTGTCTGCTTCTTCATCATGCTCATTTTTATTAATATATCTCTTTGTTTACTTTGTTTTGTTCAGGAAGTAAGTAAAGCCTGCAGAAACAGGGATATTGTCTCTATGGGCTAATTTATTCCTTCAACTTGTGTAAGACCTTAAATAGTTATGTCTTAACTAGTCCATAGCTGCCCTGAACTAAGTGTTGTAAACATAAGGTATGTAACAAATATCAGTTGGATTAATGAATTTCCCTTCATTAAGATCTTTGTTTTTCTATAGTGCTTCTGAATTTTCAAAGTTTTTCTACCTCCTTGTCCTATCATACTGATAATAGTCTACAGAACTTGCTTCCTGATGTCAAACATTATGCGAATTACTTTAATTGGATGTGAGGTCTAGATGGCTCCACTTCAGGAATAGGTCACCCTAGCCTGAGTAAAGGACTTGGGAATGGATTCACTTCTTTTTCTTGGGTGGGACTGCAGTGAGTAGAAGGTTCATATGGATAGGTTTGGTTGCCTTCTGGCCTTTTGTGCTTCTCCATGGTCAGCCTTTCATTAATGATTAGGACGGAATCCTTCTAGGAGTGATGACTAATCTGCCCACTCTTCTGCTATTCCTGTTGTTGCTTCTCTGGAATTGCTTACTTTCTGACATGAACCAGCTGTTCACCTAGATATTCTTATTTGGAAGATGCTGGAGATTACTCCCATGGTCTTTCCAGTGAAGCATCTCTGAGGGAGAGTTGAGCCATATTCTAAGGCATTTATGCCTAATCTTGTGCAAATACCTTGGCAGGCAATGCAGATGACAATCTAAGTTCTGCACCCTTTATTCAGCTTGTTTCCTAACTAGATGGCTAATTTCAGACACATACTTTATTTATTTAGCTAAACTTTCCCTCATCCCTATATAGTTGATAGACATATCTCCAGTTCTCACATGAAAGAACCACTGTGAACTCTGATAAGGAGAGGGCAGTGATAATGTCAGTGCCTCTGTATCCTCCCTGATCCCATCCATTCGTTCCTTTGCCCAACACACACAATGTTGTTTGTATCACTGGCAAACATTATGGTGGTCACACTGACAATTTTTGAGTCCTTGAATTAACCACATTCTAACTCATCTGTCTGTCTTTATTGTTCTCTCACTTCCTCTCTAGGGATGGTTGGCTGCCCTCTTAACTATGACTTTTAATAGCAATTTCTCTAAAACCAGAACCTCCTAGTTTCTGTAGAACTTTTTGTCTCCAATGTCACAACTTTCCTTGTTGCAAGTATACAAAACCACTTTTTAGTCCAGCTACTCTTGGTCCTAGAATCGTACTGAGTTTAAACATTATGGGATCCATTGCTTAAAATGCAAAAGTAATTTTCAACCTGGTCCCCAGTTTTTCTTCTTCTTTCTTTCCTTCTGCTATGGGACCCATGGTTTGGCAGCTTTCTCAGAGTAAATTGGAAAAGGTTGACTGTCTCTGTCTTTATTCCTCTAGTTTATCCTCCTGGAGGAATATTAGTTGGTTAGGGATAATAATAATATTGTCCCAGAGAAGCCAAGCATTTGATTCTCAGTATCTTTCAATGCAAGTTGAAGTTGGGATAGAGGGTGTGTACAACCACTACAACTCCATGAAAAAAACATATAAATGAAAAGGTGTTGGACAACAATATATGCACACAAGCAACTAAACTTTAATCTCACATTTTTGTGATCTATCTTTTAAAGTCTCTGCTCCGAGCAAGCAAGGTGTGTGTGTGTGTGTGTGTGTGTGTGTGTGTGTGTGTGTGTGTGAATTAAACAAAAATCTTGTTAACTACTTGTTCCAGGTGCCTAGCATGTGCTGGACAAACTTTGTTAACAATCACTATTTCAAAATGAGTAATTAAGACTATAGCAAAAGATAATTTTGTTTATGGGCCAAATGGCTTATTAAGAAAGCCTAATGTGCTAAAATATTATGATAGAATAAAGTTCTCTAATCAGGCTACTTTTGTTTGCTTGCTTGTTTATTCATTTATATATTTGAACTAGGCCTTCTCTGTGTACCCTTAGTTGGCCTGGAAGTCACCGTGTAGACCAAAGTGACCTCACAAAGATCTGCTTGCTTCTGCCTCCTGGGTGCTGAGGTTAAAGCATGGTGATAACATCCGGTCTAGACCAAGTCTGATGTTCACTGTCACCCACATGATAAGTTATGTTGGCATCCTCAGGTATAAGAGTTTACCTTGTGCATCCTGCCTTCTAAATTAGACATTCAGAATTCCCTTCCTTAACTGCCATTGTTCCCTTCTAGCCACTGTATCTGCTCTAGTCTTCCTGGGGCAGATGACTAGAGAAAAAAACAAAGGAAGCAAAAATAAAATGAAGAAAATAATGGAGAGAGAGAGAGAGACAGAGACAGAGACAGAGACAGAGAAAGACACAGAGAGAAGTCCTCTGAACATTCTATGTTTTTTATAGTTATAGGACACTTTTAATTTTTTTTGAAATTACAATATATATTAGTTTGCCCTTCCCTTTCCTTCCTCCAAAGTCCTCTGTACCACTTTGTCCTTCTGACTTAGTATATACGATGTTATTTGTGCAAATATATTTTTAGGGTTGACTATTTCATATTAGATGACCAGTTTACATGTTCTTCCCTGGAGACGACTATTTCCCCAGCACTCAGGATGCTTAGTTGCTGTGGTTCTCTGTGTATGGTTGAGGTCTCCTGACTTCTTCCCTCCCCATGTTAGCATTTTGTTAGTGTTGTCCTTATTTAAGCCATAATTAAGGCACTGTTTTTTAACAGAGCCCACTTAACCTTTATCATTTATGTCATTGTGTATTGACCTTGTACAGTGGGTGAAATGAGGCAACTGGACTTATTATTAACCTAGGTTGGAAAGGGTTTCTCTGTGTAGTACTGGCTGTCCTAGAACTCACTCTGTAGACCAGGCTGGCCTCGAACTCAGAAATCCACCTGCCTCTGCCTCCCAAGTGCCGCCCAGCCACATTCTGCCACTCTTAACCATGAGCTCATGACATTTCTATAGGAGAATGTTTAAAGGAAGGTTTAATGGTAATATGAAAATATGACTCACTATGATACAGCAAGCTAGGGAGGTATTACTTATTTGAGATAGAAAATAAAAAGAGAAGGACCACATCTCAGTGTTGACTTTAAATTGTGATCTGCCAACATAGCTAACCTCCTTAAGTTCCCCTGCCACAAGTGCATCTCCATTGGATCTCCTTCTGATACCCTTTTCCTGTCAGCCCACTCCCTACTAGTCAGCCTATTGCACACATGGGAGTGTTAGTGCAAGGGTGTGTCCTGTTGACATGGAAGTTACTACAAATATAGGTGAAGAATGGACGAGGCCCCAACTTCTTTGAGGTTAATTAGCTGGCAGCTTACAGAAAGTATAATACCTTTTTGATATGATTCATGTCAGTGACCGTGCCAACAAGCCTTAGCCTGTCCAGATTGGTACTATAGGTGGTTTTTTGTTTGTTTGTTTGTTTTTGTTTTTGTTTTATTTCTTCTTACAACTATACACGTTTGGTCAACTGTGGGTTTCTTAGAGTCCTAAACAGAAACCCAGAGCTTTCTTGAGAGGTGGATTGAAATACACTTCTAGTCATCCAAGTCTTGAATATAAAACAGAAGCAATGGAAGGCATCTACTAGAGATCACTATGGTTATAGGGCCCGGCAGAGATAAAGATACCAGCTGTCCATGTACTTATTAGTGACAGGGCTGGGTTCTGTTCTAGACCAGAATCTCCAACCTTGGCTATCAGTGGGAGATTCTGAAGCAGCAAGAAAACAATACTTGGGAAGAGTTCAGACTGCTGCACTTGTTATATATTCTTTATAACCATTAACTACACACCAGTTTTCCCAAATCATGGGAAACTATGCTTGGAAATGTAAGAGTCAGGGAAACTGGTCATTTGTGCATCTATTGTTTCTCTAAGTAACATTTGGATATTTGTAGATACTGGCCCCCATGCTCTGAACAATTGGAGCTATTTTGCTAGGAGTGGCCTGTTGACCCTGTAGCCAGACATTTCCTGAATCTCAAAACCACTTAGCCAGGGCCATTCAGCCAAGCCCCAGGTGGCCCTGAAGACAAGGACCAATGCTTGCTTACTTGGATTCATGTCCTTCCAGGCAGGAATTGTGAATTTTCAGGCGCCAAGAACTAAAGAAAGGGAGGACAAAGTCTTTCTTCCTGCTTAGCGAGTTTTCCACAAGTCAAAAGTCTCAGTAACCCAGTGAATGGGATCTGCTGCCATGGGAAGCTGTCTACTCCATCTTTATGACAGGGTGAGCCTGCATTGGTGTGGGTACACAAAAGATTTGCAGAAATGGAATTGCTTCCTTGCAGGAAAGATATAAAGTGGATAGTACATTTTGCTCCAAATTTGAAATCACAACATTGTATATGTCTGTGATGGGCATGAAAAAAATAATCTCTGAAATTTAAGTGACAAAGGGAAAATGTAGAGCTTTTGGAATATTATTGAACAGATGAAGCAAAACACCAAGTTTCCATGATCACAAAGATGATTAAAGAAAATAATGAAGGGGGCTCTCATTTCCTCCATCTGTGGAAACCCAGGACAACTGAGAAGGCAAGATTGATGCACCTCAAATCAGGAGAAACAGCCTGAAATGATTGACTTGGAATAGCTTCCTGGCAGGATGGGAAAATAGAAGAGAGCATAGGGCTTAGAACAGCTAAAGAAATTAAGAGAGTTTTCAGGGCAGTCCTAGAACTTTAAATAGAAGAAAGAAGAGATGCTAATGAGTTTTGGCAATTTGCATGCAGTAAATGTCTGCACAGCAAGTGCCTATCAGAAATCTTCACAAAACAGGTGCAATGTTTCCTTGTCATAGGTCACTGAGGTCAAGTCTAGGTTTCTTAGATTGTGAGTCACAGATTATTCATTGAAATCACTTGCAATGCTTAGTAACAGAAAGCCCTGAATCTGATTCCAGTCCTGAGTCAGAGTCTCTTAATGAATACAGGAATCTACCTCATCATAGATTTCTTGTGGGATTCTCACACACAATGTGATTGGAACATCATTCCTTAAGCTATTGCTCACACTTGTAACATACATGAGAAACAGGAGGCATATACAGCTGTCTGCCCTATGCTTGGAGATGATTGTACACTGTCATTACAATGGAGGCTGGATATTTGCTTTTAAGGATGCTTTAGATGCCTCTTTGAAACCTATTGGATGGCAGGCCTAGTTATAGTTCGGACAGCTATGATTTCCCATAGAAAGACTTCCATTAAACATATGGTACCTACTTAAATGTGAATTTCAGATAACAGAAGTTTCCTTATGTACAATATGTTATGTAATGTTAGTATGTACTAAAATTACCTATATAAAACAATAAATTCAATATTTAGTGAATCTGTTGATCATGGTTTCAAGTTCTCCAAAGCCTAAAGCCTTCTAGCTTCATAGTTTGGCAATCTGTCAGTTTTGAAAATTGGGTATGAACAAATTTATTAAGGAAAATTCATTACTAAAGTATAGAACATATACCTCTAAATAAAAGTAGATTAATCTAGATGTACAAACGCTATAGGATTCATTCTCTATAGTGGGGATGCACGTTCAGTTGTCCTGTCATTCACAAAATTTCTTGTGGCTCTTATGACAAATTAGCTTGTGGTGAGTGGCTATAAACCACACAGATTTATTATCTGAGATTTATTGGTCAGAGGTCCCTCAGAGACTCATGGAGTTGAGTACAGGTGTCTGCAGGCTCTCAGAAAGAACTTGATTTCTTATAATTTTTGGCTTCTAGAAAATAGTGCCATTTGTTAGCTTGTGTCCCGTTTTCTCTCTCTCCATAACTAGCAGTATTAAATGTCTGCCACTGTCTTATAACCCATCTTTCTTGGCCCACAATTAGGAAATAATCTTATGTTTTAAGAATTTTACCTTGTTCATCTCAAAAATGTAGGCTTGTCCAATTTTATATCTTCAAAGCCTCTGTTGCCAAAGAGAGAAACATATCTAAAGGTTTCGAGTTGCCTGATAAGGGCATTTCTCTCTGGGTGGTGGTGGTGGTTGTGGTGGTTGTGGTTCTATTGTTGTTGCTGCTGGTAGTGGTGTTGTTATTCTGCCAACTATACCTTATAATTTATTTAGAAGTAAACCTAAAAACTATTTGTCTACTCACCTATAGCAAACACTCCATTCTCTTCTATTTCCTAACAATTTCCCCACTACTACAACTATCTCCTAGCCTGTAGCTTTACAATCTACGCATGTCAACAAACAACAGCTGATGAAAAAACAGCAAACAAAAAACAACCCTCTGAAAACAACTCAAGCCAATATAATATGATATGATATGATATGATATGATATATATAATATAATATGTAATGTAATGTAATATAATATATTAAAGCAAATACCCTTAGGTGATATTGCTGAACTTTTAATCCATGAGAAAGCGATACAAACTGAAAGGCAGCCCTTTAATTTATTGAAAAACAGTTACAGAGGCTGGAGAAATGGCTTATCTGGATGGGTAAACATGTTTGCTGTACAAATGTGAGGACCTAATTTTGAGTCATCAGAATCCACTTAGAAGCTGGAGATCCAAGACTTCAGCTTCACCCCTGGAATGTACCCTCCAGAAGAGGAGATGCCTTGAGTGATATGAGGGGGACCTCTGCGGACTCTCATTCTCGGTATCAGGTAGGAATTTAAAAAGCCAAAATACTAATTCTTTCTTTGTAGTGTGTAAGGGAGTGTTTTTAAAAACAAAACCCACCTCTTTGTGTATGTGTAATCAATTCTTTACTCAGAATCACACTCCAATGCAGGTCACTCTCCAGTTATGACGGAAGACATTTTTTATACTTAATTGCTGTAGGGACTCATTGCCAGATAAAGCAACAATCATATCATGGAACCAATAAATGTTCTTTTTTTTTAATAAACGAAGACTGGCAATAAAGCTGTCCATTCCATTCCAAATATTGGTTATAAAGTGGAACCATTGATAGCTTTCATGTTTAGAAACTCCTCCTTAGACGGGCAGTTGTGGAGTATGCCTTTAATCCCAGCACTTGGGAGGCAGAGGCAGGCAGATTTCTGAGTTCGAGGCCAGCCTGGTCTACAGAGTGAGTTCTGGGACAGCCAGGGCTACACAGAGAAACCCTGTCTCAATAACCTCCCAAAAATAAAGAAAGAAAGGAAGAAAGGAAGAAAGGAAGAAAGGAAGAAAGGAAGAAAGAAAGAAAGAAAGAAAGAAAGAAAGAAAGAAAGAAAGAAAGAAAGAAAGAAACTCCTCTTTCTATTCAAAAACTGCTTTTAATCATGCTAATAAACATTTTTGGAGACAAAAAATAAAGAAAGAAAGAAAGAAAAAGAAGAAACTGGAGGTAGAGTATGAGTATCCTCCATCCCAGTGCTCCTACTAGAGGATGAGACGTGAGAGACTGCAGAATGCCTGGCAGCTCATGGGCCAGCAAGTTTAGTGCACAAGCAGCAAAGGCATCGTCTCTCAAAGTAGAAGACAAGAACCAACATTTAAAGTTGTACAAGCTCCACATACATTCCATAGCACACACACATTTCTATACTCACAGACAAAAACAAGATCAACCCTTACACTTAAACATAGGTAACTCAATTCCAAACCCCTTTATAAAGTATTATAGATTTTAACTTGATACACAATATCAGTAAGTATGGTACTTGCACAGTTAGCCTCTCTTTAATGTTAAGAGATGAAGTCCAAAGAGTCTTAGAATATCCAAGTCCACCATGGAGAGATTTTATCTTGATGCTCAGCCTCTTTGAAACCATCTTGATCTTCTTGAGCAAGTTTTATACACAGCATCTGATGACAAAATGAATAGTATTGAGTGGGCTCTCAATCATACAGTAACATTTGGAAATGTCTGCATGGGACAATTAGCCTTCTCTAGGGACAAGAATAGCAATTAGTTGGTCTAATATCAAATGGTCATCTGTAAGGAAGTGAATGTGAGTGGCATTGTTCAGAATGATCAAGTTATATTTGGAAATGTATATGTATATTCATACACATCTATACATATACATATACATATACATATACATATACATATACATATACATATACATATACATATACATATACATATACATATATATGTGTGTGTGTGTGTGTGTGTGTGCGTGTGTGTGTGTGTAGTAATAATTGAAAGATCTGTCATGAATTTAAAAGAGAACAAGGAATGTATAGAAGTTTATGGGGAGAAAAGAAGGGGGAAGTGGTCTAATTGTACTATAATCTCAAAAATTAAAAAAGGAAAAAGTATGAACTTGAATAAATCATCACTTTCTGTAGCACTTAAGAATTGGTTGTCATTCCTAGTCTTAAATAAATATTTAGTTAATTAAAAAAACATTAAAAACTATTAAATATATATTGATAGATAATAACTAGCAAAATATTCTTATTGGTACTTAATCCTCCTGTATATTAAGTTTTTTAAGTGTGGGGTGGATCTACTATCTATCTATCTATCTATCTATCTATCATCTATCCATCTGTATCTATTTAGTATGCTTTGCTTTTGCTTATGTGTATATGTCAACCTGTTTGTGTAACGCAGAGGTCAGAAGAGAGCATTGGATTCCCTGGAGCTAGAAATACAAGTATCATTTACAGTACAGTAGAAGAAAAGCTCAGGTCTTCTGGCAGAGCAGGGAACACTCTTAAGTGCTGAGCTATCCCTGCAGTCCCCTTAGTGAGATTTTTAAAAAATTAACACATAATAACTATATATCAATCATATTTCTTTAAAAACTGTACAAAGGGAATGTGAAAGCAATGTTAGGTATTGGCTTAATCTAAACACTTAATGTAGATTTGGCTAAGGATATCATGCTATAATTAGGTGAGATTCAGAAAATCTGTTCTAAAATTAAGGCAGAGCTGTGAGAGTTTCAGCTGTGACCCAAAGCTACTATTGCAGATATTTGGGGACGTTGGGTCTCAGATAGCTATGGTTGCAGTAAAAACAGAGGCTTTAAGTGTCTCCTTTATGAAGGTTGATGTTGTATGGGTAAACAGTAAACCCCAAACCCAACATTAACCCAGTCTTTGCTCCCAGAATAGCTCAGTAGAAATTCAGTTGAGAGCTCCATCTTCTCAGTACTCTCCCGTTAAGTGCAGTATATATCACCAATGCTAATTCATGTCTCTTGTTCCTGTACTGCAAGCATTTAGGAAAGAAACTGAAGATCCCATTTGGAATAGATGTTCCTAGTTAAATATGTACTCTGAAATGTTATGCTCGTTGGAAAGAAATAGGTGGAAAAAATGTAAAGACAAAAGCAATGCCCCCGTACCATTGCTATCTCTATAATACTTATCATCAAAAATACACTAATATTCACTCAGTGGATAAAACCAACAAGCTTTGTATTTAAGAAGGCAGCACCTCTCCACTGTTTATTATATGCTACCTACCTCTCAAGAGCTGGTCTCTACACAGTCTACTCTTGTTGGGATTTTGCCATACTATCCCAGCATTATGGCATCCAATGGTCTTTTATCCTCTGAATTTCCCATCATGTGTGGTAATGGGGTGCACTAGTAAGAAAGCTGAGCAAACAGAGAAATGATGCAGAGGTGACTACTCCAGGAGTTTACTTTCTTTCTAGTGTTACATTGTTAACAGACGTAATAATCATTTCAGAATGTAGCCTCTTCTGCTGTTAGTCTCCTCTTGCTGTCATTAGCTTCCAGTAAATCATGTGTGAGAGGAGTGACCTATTGTAATCTTATTCCAGCTATAGGAGGTAGAGTATAGCACAGCTTTTTAATTGGTAAGTCCTACACCATAGGTCTTATAACTGATTGTCTTTGTTGTTACTTCAGCTACAGTGAAAATATTCTGTTCATATATTGGTAAACACTAATTCAAAATCACATGCATTATGAAATCAAAGCATCTCTGGCTGGACTTGGACACTTTACATCTCAGGGTCACAGGTAGCCTGGTACAGGACACAGAACATGTATGTTCTTTTACTGTCCATTTCACCACATCATATAATTCCATGTGTTTCTACTCTCATAGAAATGTAATAGTATAGCTATAGGGAAAAGAACTATTTAAATTGTTCACTTGAGTTTCAAAAAATTTCATTAAATGATCTATGGCCTGGAATTAGGACAGAATTTCCAAAACATTTATGAAACATCCCTAAATATATTTCTCTATATTGTACTACATATCTGTGGAAAGTGTCAACCTCAACATTGGCAATTATAAAATCAAAATAGCTTTTAACCCTGTATTTGGAATTATAACATATTCGGCCAGAATTTAATTCTCCTCATGTAAAATTAAATAAGTATATTCAACTTGTTAGAATGAACCAGTTCTTCCATCTTTAGTAACTAATGAAATTATATGAATACTAAAGCATGGTTTCTAAATAAATTCCTCGTGATTGATGATCAGCAGATATTAGTTTAGATATTTATTTTATGTATATACACACATGCAAGTTTCTCAAGGTTGAAAAGGGTCATGGGTAGAAAAAGCCCAAGAAACTGTAAAGTAAAGAACAAAGGATGAGTCTTTTTCTTTCATGGAATTTAACATCCAGTGGGAGACAAAAAATATGCAAATATAACTTAAAATATGACTGATGGTGACTAATGCTACTAATAAAAGCACAGCAGGGAAAGGGGCCACAAAAGCTCTGTCTATTTTTAAAACCTGTGAATGACATTTGAGAAAACGTGGTAGATCTAAAGAAATAGCCTTGAAAGTATGGAAGAGCAACCATCCCTTCAAAGACAGGGAGAGGAACAGAATGTACGAAACAGCAACCATCCCAGAAGAGCATTCATTCTGGAAAGTCAACCACCCTGGCAGAGCCAGAGCCGGGAACATGAGTAAACTCCAAAGACAATGGCATTCTTGGTGTTCCTGTATAACTGAAAAAATGTCGGCAGAGTAAAAGGGCTCAGTGGAGGCCAGAGAGATGATGAGATAAGTTCAAATAGAAATTTATATATCACATTAAGAATTTTGCATTCTTCCTGGGAGGTTTGTGACACATGTATGTTGTGGGACTTAATTACTTTCTTGATTAGTCAATCTTGCTTCTATATCCAAAGAAAACTTACCACTGAGTTATGTAGTTTGTGTGTGAAATAAACATGCATTAATTAGGTATTATAGGAATAATGTGAAGGCAGAGAATGACTTGGAGCATGGGGAGGAAGCAGTGTGAAATAGGGTGTAGACAGTAGAAAGACCAGATAGATCATGTTGAAAGAGTGAAAGGAAAGAGCCAAGGATGACTCTAAAAGTTTTAGCCTTGCCAACTAGAGAAGTAAAGCTGTCTGTCACTGAAAATGAGAAATTCCATTCACTACAACAGCCGGAGGAAGAACAAGAAATAATAGAAAGCCAATTTGAGAAACACCTGCAGCCTTAAATAGATGCTTGTACCTTTAAGTTGGGATTAAAAGGAGGTAGGCATTAGAGTTTGCAACTCCATAGGAAGAACAACATTATCAACCAACCAGACCCACCCTCCCAGAGCTCCCAGTGAATAAACCATCAACCAAAGAGTACACATGGAGGGACCCATGGCTCCAGCTGCATATGTAGCAGAGGATGGCCTTATCTGGAATCAATGAGAGGAGAGGCCCTTGGTCCTGTGAAAGCTTGATGCCCCAGTGTAAGGGAATGCCAGGACAGTGATATGAGAATGGTTGAGTGAGTTGAGGAGCTCTCTTATAGAAGCAGGGGGATGGGGAACAGGATCGAGAGTTTGCAGAGGGGAAACCAGAAAAGAAGATAATATTTGGAATGTAAATAAAATATCCAACAACAACAAAAGAGTTCTCACAGACCATATGTGAAGCCACACGTTTGTAGGGATGCTTTTCCTGTGAAAGCTGATGTATATGACGGAGTGAGCTGAGGAGAGTGCAGCCCCTTTTACTTTCCTTTAGGTATTTTGGCCCCATTTGTTTAGGACAACCTATTTTTTCCTCTCCCATCTACATGCAGTATTATCAATCCCTAGTTTCCATTCTGAAAATATCAATTTTAAATTCAACTTTCAATATCAGAGATTGAAACTCTTTCCATGAGTAGTGACTTATAGCTTCCAAGTTCTGTTTCACACACACACCCTTAGGCAGGAAGGTGTCTCATTGGCACCAGGGTGTAGTCTTAGGGTCACAGGAGAAAAGAAATGACTAAGTCTCCTACCAGTGCTGGCCTACGCCCTGCTCTTAAATGGGGAAGTCTCTTGGATAGGTATAGCTGCCAGATTTCTTTTAAAAATATGTTATATTCACCCAAAGGACACTAGAAGATTCTGGAATGCAAGTCCTATAAGATACAATTTAGCTTTATCCATTTCATAGTCATATTCTGTATTTCATCATGCCTTGTCTGTTCCTGAACTGCAAACACTATTTTGGTTTATTTTGGGGCAATGACAAAAGTGACTTTGGGACCATAGGGTTACTGGGCTGAAGTTGGTGGCTATGAGCGTGCTCTAAGAGTAGTTAGGTTCATTGAGACTCACTTCTTTTTTTCTATGAGGTGTGTTTCCACTTGGTAACACGCAGGGTGTTTTTTGGAGTATTAGGTGAGATAATACAGGCACTTACTCATGGGTAATGTTATTACAATATCAATGTCAATTCTAAGATGAATACAAAGAGCTTTCATCTTAAGACATCAGGGGAGTATTATCACATACTACTGGAAGAGATGACTATCAAAAACAAAAAGGAAGAAAGAAAAAAAAAAGAATTGCTGTTAGATCCAGTGTAAATTCTTGGATCATCTCTAAGAGTTGCACACTGGATATGATACTAGCAAGCAGACCCATGATGGAAAGGCAATGACCTGGAGAATCAGTAAGTGAAAGGATGTAATATTTGAAAAACAATTTAAATAGTAAACCTGGATCAGACAAAATGTGAGAATTACATTGAATACCAAAGAATGCCACTATCAGGCTATGAAATAAGAACTGGTTTCAGTGGGTAAAAGACAAAGAAAAAGGATTGAAGCCCAACCCTTCAGAAGGGTTTCTTAACTTTATGTCCATTGTCCATTCTCAACCACAAATGAAGCCTCTCAGCTAGAGAGTTTCCCTTATGCTGCTGAGTCATGGATCTATGCAATAAAGGTATATGCATTGCTTTACTCAGCAAAAGTATTCATGAGTGGCTGAACACACATCCAAAGTGGATAAGAATCATCTCACATCATTGACTTACATTAATCTGCTGAGAAGGCTCTAAATAATTCAGTGGTAATTTTTTTCTGAGACCAAGTTCAATGAGCCAAGTACTTTGTCCAATGTTAATGTCTACTCATCTTGTCTGCTGGAGAATATAACTGGCAATCTGTTCATTTCATTCCTACATCATCTATTTCCTCTTTCATTCTGAGTATGTTTGATTAAAATTATGTATAAAACTTTTTCCACATTAAATGATCCTCACTCGAGCTTAACCTCCAGTTACTCTCCCATTTACTTGTCCTGTAAAAATTCATCAAAGGATGATCTACTTTCACATTCTTTGCATTTCTTCTGATTCTCTTGAATTCATCATCATCCATGTTTCATGCACCATTTTAATACACTATCCTTCACCATTCTGGCTTGGTATATTAGCAACTCTTCTTAACAATAGATATCTCCGTTTTCCAGGTAACTTTCCTTACTTGATTTCCAGAATATTATATTCTGAAATCCTTCAGAGATGCCTTTATGTTGATTTTAGGTCATTTGGGAAGACAGCCAGACACATGTACAGGTGCTAAGAGCTATCACGTCCCCCAGCATAGGTGGGTACCGAGGAGCACACAGCCACATGTAGTGCCATGGTGACACTAACATTAAGGGTGTCTTTGTCCAGTTATATAACTAGGCAGATTATCAATGCTGCATTGGTACAATGATGGGAGCCTCTAACCCTGAAAAGTGAGAAATGGCTGAATAGTCACAATCTCAATCCTTGCCCATCACTGAGTATTTACCAGCCCTTCGCTGAGATGGGAAACACACACAAGACTTCTCACCTTGTCTACACCCAAAAGTCTGCAGGCTTCATCTTAGAGTGTCTCTTCACCTGACCCTTATTCTGACTTTCAAGTTGTCAATTTAATATTGCTAGTTGTATGTCAACTTGACACCATCAGAGAGGAGGGAGTCTCAATTGAGAGACTGCTTCTACAAGTTCCAACTATGGTTAATCCTTTCCTAATTGGGGATTTATTAGGGAGAGTTTAGTCCATTTTGGATGATGCCATCCCCTGTGTTGGTGGTTGTTTTATAAGAAAGCAGGCTGAGCAAACCATGAGGAGAAACCAATAATCATCACTCCCTTGGTGGCCTCTGCATCAGCTCCTGCCTCCAGGTTTCTCCTCTACTTGAGTTCCTGTCCTGTATTCCTTTGATGGTGAACTGTAGCGTGGAACAGTAGATGAATTAATCCTTTCCTTTCCAAGTTTCCTTGGTCCTGGTGTTTCGTCATAGTAATGGTAACCTTAAGAATAGGTTTTACTGGGTTTCTAGCTTTCTGCAAATTTCTTGGAGTTCTTAGCTTTATTGAGTCTTTTTGCTTCCTTTCTATTGTGATTAAACACTTGAGGGTAAAGCGGCTTAAAGGAGGAAAGGGTTTACTTCAACTTACAAGTCAGTCTACCACTGAAGGAAGTGAGGACAAAAAACACAAGCAGAAACCTGAAGCAGAAATTATGGAGGAATGCTGCTTGATAAGATGCTTATAGGTATAGCATGTTTAGCTAGCTTTCTTATGCATCCCAGAACTATTTGATCAGGAAATGATCCTGTATACAGTGGGATGGGCCCTCTTAAGTCAACTAAGAATTCAGACAATCCCCTAAAGATGTGAGCAATCTAATCTAGAGAAATTCCTTCTCAGATGACTCTAGGTCATTTACATTGACAGTCAAAGCTAAATTGGATATGGAATGGACATCAGACTTGAATGTTTAGTCTCACTTTGAAAATCTGCATCTGAAAAAGATTGCCGTATCAACACATGGGAAGGAAGGACATGCCAGGAGTCTGCAATAATGTCCTTGGATTCTACTTGTGTTAAATGTGTCAACCATAGGGACCAACTATTACTTAGAGAAGATCTGTGGTTCAAACTTGTCTTTAAAAAATATGTAGCTGGGTATAGGAGAGAGTGTTAAATGGTTAAGACTTCTTGCTGTTCTTATACAGGACCTACATTCTGCTTTTCATGTGGAATTAGCCTGTAACTCTATCTCCATGGAATCTGATTCCCTTTTCTGGTTCTGCATGTAAATTTACTCATGTGTACATATATCGGTAATAGATCTATAAGCATATATTTAATTAAAATATGTAGCAGTGTCAAATAGATGCAAGTATGAAAACATGACATAGTTTTACTCTGCCTGTAGAGAGGATAGCATACATTATCATTGGCTTCCCATGACTTAGATAATCAATTTCTCAGTTTGCTTTTGTAAGTCTCACTGAAAGAATGCAGCGATTTTCCTCTGAAAATTAATTAAACCCACGCATGTTCCTACCTTTAAAGTTTGTGCTTGGGCAAATGCACATACACCGTTAAAACTGAATTTTCTTTATTTGAAAATGGGCACACTCTATACAAGTACACTGTAAAGTTCACAAATGATAAAACATGTAACATTTGAAGTCTTTCCAAGATATCTTACTAAAAAATTCAATGCAATCTTCTTCCCCGACTCTCTCCAACTTTATCTCTCCAACTTTATGTTGCATGCTTTATCATTATTGAACTTAATCTGGGGACACACACCATGATATTCAGGTAGATCTCAGAAAACAATTTTAGGAAGCCAATTATGTCTTTCTGCTTCATGGGTCCTGAGACTCAGGCTGTCAGACTCAGTGGCAAGAAAATCTACCCATTTACCTACCTCGCTGGATTTACAAGTGAATTTTAGAAATAGGATTCAGAATAGCAGAAATACAGTTTCACTTACTCAGTGTTTTTCCTACAAGTTGCCCTTATAGTGAATAAGCCAGCTTTTTCAGTCAGCTTAATGAAGTAATAGAAAACCCCTCAACTCCTAGGTAGATGTTGCAAATTCCTTTAGTTCTGCTCATTGGAGCCTTGAGATGTGCCAAAGATTAGATGTGGGTACAAGAGGAAAAGGTTACAGGAAATGAGAACACATAACATTTCTAGAAATAAAGGTTTAAAGGAAGAAGCTGTTGAAACTTTTTGATATAGGCCAAGTAGAGAACTTCGAGGATAATTAGCATTATAAGTTATTTCAGAAAAGTCGAGGCACTGCCTAATGGAAAACTCTTCTAAGTTCTTCTGTACACCCATTGATTCCTTGGCCATTCACAGAATGCCAGACCAAGAATCATCTGCAGGGATTAGATTATGGAACAGACCAGGATCTCCTCCACAGAACCTGTCTGACATTGTAGCTGCAATTATTGCTCATTTCACAGGGGGGTCTCCTCACATTGCAGGAAATTTTCTGTCTGTGACCTCACCTATAAAAATCTATGGTGACAATAAATGCCATTCCCCATGCTGGGTCTATTGCAGTCTCCTTTCTCAAGTACTTCAGAAGAGGAGAGAAGGTTCAAAGAAGAACATCTCATTCTGCCCAGTGTTTGTGCTCTGTCCTAATTCTCAACAGGAGGTACAGTTTCCACTGCTGTGTGTTTCTAATTACATCCCCAATAGAAGCCATTCATGTCTCAGGAATCTGAAACTTAAATTGTAAGGAAACTGGAATCCATGTGTTCCAATCTCTTCACTTGGCAAATACAAAACTGAGGAAGAGATAAAGGATGACTATGAAAGATGCAGGTTCTGGGAAAGCTACAGGTAGGTTTAACAAGAGATAGCCCAGAGAAGCCAGCTTGCTACAGAGTATTAAAGTTGAACACAAATTAAGAATTGCGAAAGACTTTCAAGGTGACTGTGCCTAGGTGAGGACAGCTTGGGTTGTAGTGACTTAAGTTGTGGCTTTAATAAAGGACATTTTCTATGGGAATGAATTTAATTGATTCCAACTTTGTTACCAAAGCCCAGAAAAACAAACTGTGACAGAACTCATTATTACTTTGGTAAGAATTTAGTAACATCATGTGAGCAGTTATCACAGTGCCTGTCATTTGTGGTATGTGGTGTGTGTCTTGGGTACACTACCATTGTTAGTTTGTATATTCCCATTCTTATCCATATTATAATTTCATTTTTCAGTGAAGCAAATGGAACTTCAATTGTCAAGTATAGTGGTGCACTCCTTTAATATCAGGACTTGGGAGGCAGATGGCTGGTTCCTTGTGAGTTTGAGGACAGCCTGGAATACACAATAAGTTCTAGAAGAGATATCTCTATCCAGAAATACATTGGGAAGCACCATCTTGATGAAAAAAGTACAATAAAAAAAAAGAACAAACAAGCACCAACAAGCCCAACAACAGCCCTTCTCTGATGATCAGGTAATGTTAGTAGCTCTATAAAACTCATATTATGAGTAGAATCATGACTTAGCAAACATAATCCTTTCTATATTTTGCTCTCAATGACACCTGTTGGAGAGCTACAGTTAAACAAAGAAACCCCATGTTTCCCACCCCAACCCACTGTGGCAGGATACTGTGCACTGGACATTTTTTTGAGGAGTAGATTGTAAAGCTCTCATTGAGTAATGGGGCTGAGAAAGTGGAGCTGTTGCCTAGACTTTGTTTTTTTTTTTTTTTTTTTTTTACTTTGCCGGGGGTTGGGGGGGAAGAACTGTTAGCAAAATTTTCCCAGCGGACTTGTGCATTTATGTGGACTTGAAGAATGAATGGGAGTTATTCAGAGGAAGGAAGAAGAAGGCTTCTGGGGAACTGTGGCAGGCATGGCACGAGAGCTCAGTGTGTGCAAACAACAGGGAGCCAAACACAAAGCTCCTCTGTGGAGCTACAGTTTTTGTGACTAAAAATGAGACCCAAGCTTCAGAAGGTCGGTTAGAGATGAGCTCTCTTCCCTATATGAACACAGGATAAGCAGCCTCCTTCAAGAAAGGAGCCTGCAGCACAGTAGCATAGAAGGGGCAAATTTGTATGGCTAGTGAGCCGCCATTATAGAAATCCAACACAGCATTTAAAGGGGATGCAGGGAAGCAGGTGGAGAAGTGCATCCTTATCAGATAGACAATTTGTCTGCTCTAAAATTGTCTCTCTCCTTCTGTCTTCCCTTATGCTGACTCTTTGCCTGCCTACCTTGGAACAATTATTGAGTTTTCTGACTGTCTACCTACTCAGATGTCTTCAAATCAGGGGTCAAGTCTTGGCTCAGCCACTTTCCAAGTGTGTGGATTAGAGGGCTCATTTAACTGGGGCCTCAATTTCCTCCTGTGGAAAGTGGGAAAATTCCCTCAAGGGCCATGGAGGGCCAAATTTAAAATGTAAATTCTGGCTGCAAATTCTAATGGGGAAAATACACATAATTTGTTATTGTTATTATAATCTGGAAGTCATAGCTAACATAATGGTATAGCTTGGAGTTTCTAAATTTTCTGGCTTCCTATGTGTAACTAGGAGAAGGGAAAAAAAAACATTCTGCTATTTGCATTTAAATACAAGTCTAAATCCCTCCCAAAAGCAGTAATAGCCACCCCAAATGAATTATACATTTTCTAATTTTAAAAGGCTGTTTTATGGAAATGAGGTTATTTGTGCTGCATGGTATGTTCTTGTTGTAACAGTGCAAATGCCAAAGGGTGTGATTTATCCAGACTACAACACCTATGGGAGAGAAGTGCAAGGACCTTATTTGCATCCCATCTTAAACACTCTGTAAATATATTACCTGCAGCCCCTCCCTCACGAGGACAGAGAAGCATCTCATCCTCTTCAGCTCAGTGACAATGATTTGTTTGAGTTATCTAACACAGAGTGCATGGAAAATCCTGAAGAAATGCAATTTAATTTTTAAAGATCCAATGAGAGCTGATCGGTGTGTATAGCCCTGAATAATTTTTGAGTGTGAGTTTTACACCATGTTTATTGTTACTGAAAATCTGTGCATGTAAATCCAGTTGATAGGTTCAATGGCAATCCTCTCCTGAAGAATGCTCTTTTATACAAGTTCCCATGATGGTTTTTGGAGTTAATAACAGGGGCCCTCTTTTTCCATGACAGGCAAGAATGGCTGTCATTCTGTAAACACAGTGACTTTGAGGCCAGAAACGAAATGCCTACAATGTCTACAGTAACTCTTTGGCCTCTAGTTACATGATCTACTCATATGTGGGTTGGAAAAGAAGCTAGGGAGGGAACAGAGTTGAAAGGAAAAGATTTCCTGAAATCATTCTCATTATTCATGGAGGAATAATGAAATAATGCCCTTTCAGATGTAAAATAATTCCCTTGGAAGAAGAAAAGCCTACCCCCCAAAATGCAAAATGCTAATGATTTTTCCCAGGAAATATAAATAGGGAAAGCTTTCTTTTTTTTTTTTTTGCTTTTTTTTTTATTTTCTTCAAAACAAATCAAGGAAAAGAGGTAGAAAACAAAAGGAGCTACCTCTGGGAACTAACTTGAAATGTATTTTGTGTTACTTGTAGTGATACCCTCTCGTGGGCTTTTCCATGTTTTAAATAATAAAATTAGGACTCCTTACTGGTGACATTTGAGGCATAGCAGCAGAAACTTTCTAATGAAAAGAATTTTAATGAGTTAAAAAAAGCCATATTCTTTATCAGTGGAATATATTTCATACACTTCATAATATATGCTTATTTTAAGGTCAACCATGGGGAACAGAATGTATAATAACCATAAAAATTAGAAATCCTTGGCTCTTTTGACACATTAGCAACATTTACCATGGACAAATGAAGCTCTGAAAGGAAGCTAACACGTGGCTCTAAGTTCACAAACCAACTAGAAATCTTTGCACTTAGAAACTGAGAAGTCTTCTAAAGAAACGAGTGCCTGGGTATGTGTGACATAAGGATACAAGAATGTTGTGGTTGTGTCTGCATCTCTGTGAAAATATAATATTATGAGACTGTCACCATGTTACCATGGCTAAACTGTCTTCTGAAAGAGACAGTCATTTTCCATTGTTGTGATAAAACACCATGACCTGGAATTGGAGCTTAAGGTTTTGGAAAGATACACATCTATCACATCAAAGCAGAAAAGTGCAGTAGCAATCGACACAGCAACAGGAATATCTGAGAGATTACATCTTATACTAAAAGCAGAATTGGAAACAAAAGGGAGAAGGAGGCAAAGCTATGGAACCTCAAAATCCACTCCCAGTGACATAATTTCTCCTCCAAGGTCACACCTTCTATACCCAACCAAAAAGTGCCACCAAGTGTGGAACAATTATTCAAACATTTGAGCCTCTGAGGGACAATCTCATTAAGAGTACCACACAATTGTGGATCCTGCCTTGGCTGGTTTGCTTCTGGGGAACATGCTTTTCTTCCTGCATAGACTTAAGGAGTGAACATGGAAGAGGAGTGAATTCTTGAGTATCCCCCCACCCCCAAAATAATCTTTCATCAATTTGCAGTCAGAAAAGACACAGTAGCTTTGTCTCTTCATGGCTGGAAAATGGGCACAGACTTGTTGCCCCCTTTCCATTGAAAGTGGTTAATAGTAGGGGAAGTCAAAGACTATGAAAATTCTTCCTAGTACCCCTAAATCAACAGAGTCCTCATGAATCTACCTTCTTGTGGGAACATGTTAGGGATGAGAAAACATGCCATTTATCTTCCAGACTGAGGCAATGTCAAAGTGTTAAGAGGGCCATATTTATAGAACCAGGATGTCTAGGAAAAGTCACAGCTGATTCTAACAATGCAGAATTATATTACTGTAATCTGATGCCTCTCAGCATTTCTAGAATCCTTTGTTCTCTCCCAATAAACCCCACAATTCCATCACGGATGTGGACTGTCTTACCTCCAATATGCTTCGGGATCATGCTTCCCTGGTGCAGAGCTTAGTTCCTGGATTATTATATAGACCAGTTGTGCAACATCATTGAACTAGAGTGGCATCATGCTTTACTTTGACACACAAAGACTGCTCCTACCATCGCTACTGAACACTGAAATGTGTCTAGTGTTTTAATGAGAATGAAAATCACAGCATTTCTTTTGCAAGAGAAATAAACTAGAGTCACTGTTTCAATCTGAGAATTATCTTAAAGATGTCAGGGATTTCTTGCACTGCCTCTTCCTCTCCTATCTTCTGCCTCCTCATCTTGATGATCTTCTTCTTAGTCTTTATCTTCCTCCTTGCATGTATTCATGTCTTACAGAATTAACAGCTAAGGCAGTCAATGATCTGATGTACTAGATGCTTAGGTAGATATATAATATAAAATTATTTATACTTTAGACTGTATACTTAAGAAGTTCATCCTGGTCTGATAGGTGTTGATTTTAGCTCTTATCAAGTAAGATGCTTGTTGAAAGATATATATATATATGTATATATATGTATATATATATATATATATATATATATATATTAATTATGGAGCAAGTAACCCCAAGTGTACCTCTGCAATACCACCCGTATACATAAGGTTCAGAGAATATTACAGGAGGCTGATGCAAATATTGGAAAAGCCAGAAGACCAGAGGTTCTACTGTAAGATAATGTCGTCTAGCCATGACAGGGATGTCACATGCAGGAAATATCAACCATATTGTTGCCTAAACAAGACATGCATGATAATCAAATCAGTGGACATGTAGAGACAGAGAGAGGAAATTTCACAAGTCCCAATCCCTAGATGAAGAGCTACAGGCAGTGTGAAGAGTTAGAGAGAGGAGAGAGGGGTGATGTAAATACAGTACTCATATATGCCATTCTCAAAAAAATTAAATTAAAGGCAATTAATTTCTCATATTTATTTCTATAGCTAGACCTTCCCTCCTACCACACATTCCTTTCTCCCTGGAGCATATGTATCATTCAGGTTATGAGTTTTATAATACTAAACCCCTACCCAGTCATGTTCCTCCTTGAAATGGCCTATATCTTCTTCCCTGGATCTATACTAAAATATCTCACAGTTTGGCACCTGACCTGTGCATGGGGGCTATGAGCATATAAAAATATATGCCATTGACATTAGCTTTCTGAACAGTATCTTTCCCGAAGTTTTATCATCATTATATTGGTCGTAGTGCTTAGATGCAGAAAATAGAATCCACCCAAGCTTGTTTAAACATAAATCTTCTTCATCAAGGAACTCTGTTGTTCATGAAACTAAGAAGAGAACAAGGGAATAGACTCCAGGTTGAGATGCCAAGAATACTGTGCTTTAGGACTGGCCTCCAAGAAAGGGCTATATTTTCTTGAATCAAACAGTTGCTGCTATAGCAACTAACTGCAAAGAATCCTTCCTCCCCCATAAGAAGACAAAGTAGGAAGGAGATGTCAAGATGGCTAAGGTTGTAACTGCAAATAAGTAGCTACAAATGTATCCCATTACTCTTAAAATTAGAGATACCCTGCCCAGTGTATCTCTCTCTAGCCCTGTATCAGCCATGTTTCAGTATGTGTGCTTCAATCCTGGGTCTAGGCTAGCTCTCTGCTCTGTATAGTCTTTCTGATGGAGACATCTCCCCTTTCGTGGCCTTTGCCATTTTCCCAGAACTTCCAGCACATTTGAAGAGAAAGCTGGATTACCATTAAAGGCTCCTTGGAAATGACCATAGACTTACCTCCTTCCCAGCCTTGTCACTTGCCTACCATGCTATCTTATGATTCCAATCATTCTTTATCCTGGATTCTTTTCAGCTTCTAGTCTTCACCTATGTACCTGTCATTTTCATGCTGCTGCTGGTGATAGATGCTAAGTACCTATCTAGGACATTTTCAGTTCCTTTTATCATCAGATGACCTCACCCATTCACATTTGCTAACCCAGACAAGGCCTATTAACTTTTGAGTCCTTGAAATATCAGTAAAATTTTTATTTATGACCTCCTCAAAACTCTTATGGTATCTGATCTCAGGTAACTTGTTACATGAATAACCCAGTGTCATGGACTGGCTCATTTTTCTTTCCTGATTCCCCAAATTTGTATGGAACCCTTACCTCCAGTATATCAGCATGAGGCTGTATTTTGAGATGTGAGTCGTTGAAGATATTAAGTTAAACTGGGAACATTGAGAACATTGTAAGCAAACATACTAGATACCATATTGAGAAAAAATGTCCACTTAGGAAACATTGGCAATATGCTAACTTTTGAGGGACCATATGAAGGCACTTAGAGGAGAGAGTCATCTATAGGCCACAGAGGTATCAAGAGTGACCAACTCTATCAAGTCCAGCCTGCATGATCACAAGGAAAGAAATCTCTGCCTTGAAGTCAGCCTATGTGTGTTGTTTTCTGCAACATAACTGAAAGACAATAATGCTATGGGAGCTTTAAGACTTGAGAGTTGATAGTGCTTCTTAAGTGCCAGCCTTCTTTGACTCTCTTTTGAGCACAGTCGCCTATTGGCCACTTGATTGCATACATTTCCTTTTCTGTGTATCCGTGCTTTGCACAGCCAGCATGATCCACTCAATGTGTGCTAACTGGATTGCCTCTGAGATAAGCTCTGGGTCAAGACACATTCCTCATAGACCTACCCCTGACCTCAGCAGTTCACTCTGCTTTAGAAAAGGAACTTCTTCAAATTTCCTCAAATCACACTAAACACACATGAACTTCAAGGCACCACTAATATAGATTGAATCTTCCCAAAGAGGCATACAAAGCTAAATTGCTTGAAATTGTGAATATCTGTTCATTCTAGCACAGATCCCCTCTCATACATCTGTTTATTCTTCCTTCTAATGTATACGTTACTCTTTAAAATATGAAGCATCTGGATGTGCACATTATATCAATGTTTTGCTGCTCATTGACCTTTATTGACTATAATGATACGACTACAGCCAAGTTTACTTTTGCATGATAAGAGCATTGAATAATTCCCAAGATGTGCCAGATAAATAATGGCTGATGAACTGAATGATACCTGCAGGTCTCTGGGTCTTGTTATTCTCTCTGAGCTAAATGATATCTTTTGCTAATTCTATTTTTATTTTATGACTTTCAGTTTTAGATACTGATGATCAATAAATGATCAAAACCACAATAAAAAATTATGACAGATTTCTCTTCTCTGTTAACAAAAATAAAGAATGCTAGCAGTTATCACAGCCTAGTAGAAGGAATTTAAATTAAATATTGAATGGTTATTCAGAATGATTAACTGTAGATTCCTATAGATTGCCTGCATATTGTCAACAAGTTCTGTAATCATTTTCTTACAAATAGAATATTTTCTATTCTGAACTATGACCAGCTATAAAGTGGTCAGTTTAGAAACTTCAGTTAAGAAAATGCCAGGTTCACAGTAATGTAATCTCACCATGAATTTCCACTCCTCTTACTTCTCTTACATCTTCAGAACAGAATTCATTTTACTTACTTTGACTAAAAATTTCTTTAAACAATTTAGAACATGAGCAAAATAAAGGTCTTAAAATGTTAACAAGAAAGCTGACAAGCTGTTACAAGAAACCAGCCGATTATATACTTAACTGTTGACTGTCTCTGCTTCCCCGTATCAGCCACACAAAACATCTAATTCATCTCTTATGAACTGGCCAAAGTCATTATGTTGAGTGGTACACAGGTCCCTCCAACACAAATCAGATGCACTAATAGCTTATCAAGTAATTGAATAAGATAGGAGAGACTATATACATAAATCTTGTATACTATCTTTAATGTAGTGAATAGTTAAACATGCTTCTGAAACCTGCCTCTGATTTTGAGACTAAAATTCCTGTCATTAAATTTAACTTTCATTTTTTTCTCTCTATCTCTCAGGACACTGAACTTCATGGCTCAATTCTACACATAATGTCTCCTCAATGTACTACAAATAGTCTTAAAATTTATGATCCTAAGTTCTAGCCTTATGTTGACTATTCTTTCATGTATCTTTCTGTCAAAACAAAGTCTTTGCCTGGGGAATTGTGTTCATGGTGGGAAACATCTTTTGACACTCATTTGAACCCAACCACATAAGAAAGCATGGTCATTTGGTAGTAACTGTCATTGGCCTGATACAGGTAGTGAATGACCTGTGCAGGACGCTAGCCATTCTAGAGCAGAATCAGTCAGATGCAAAAGAGACAAAAGGAAGAGATGATAAATGATAGATAGATAGATAGGAAGACAGAGAGAGAGAGAGAGAGAGAGAGAGAGAGAGAGAGAAGAGAGAGAGAGAGATCCAGGAGAAATGAAAATCAGCTGTTAAAAGGTAAGAAAATGTACTATGCTGGATGAGAGATCTATAATTGTTCTGATCATAGGCAAAGCTCCTGGCTGGAAAGGGATTGATTAGACATTGGGGGGAGTAGAGAGGATGTAGATTTATGGTCCCTGTGAATATCAGATGAAGAGAGTGGTATTAGCTGAAAATAGAAAGGTCCATTTTTAAATCACTCTGGGAACGGAATAGCAAAATACAGAGAAGCCCATCTTTTACTCAAGACAGTCTATAAATGCTAAGATGGAGTGGAATGGCTATTGACAAAATTAATGAGTTGTCACTCCTCCAGTCCCTTAGCTCTTCTCCTCAGACAAGGAACCTTATGTGTCCCGGGGAATGGGAGCCTCAGGAACAAGAAGAGAGTCTTTGACCTTGTCAAAATGCATTTCTGCCTGAACGGAGCCAAAGCTATTTATCTTGTGAGATAATCCCTATTCAGAGTGTGAACATTTCTTTCCTTGTGAATTTTGGTGACTGCATCCTTTCAAAGACAACTCCCTGAAGATGTCATTCTCTTAACTGAGAAAGAGTTGTTTTCACACATAGAACAGTAAGTTTGAGGATGTTCCAGAAAAGTCTAAATAAAGCCTCTTGATGGTCTCAGAATCCTCTGTCAATTAATGTGATGACTGGCCCGTGAAACCCACAGGCCTACTCATGCAACCATGTTTATTTCTGTCTAACAATAGATTTGCTGTAGTTTGCCCATGTAAAACTCAGATCACCTGGAGTCTAGAATGTAGTGATCGTAATTCTTCCTTCTTGTTTTACACTGTGGCTTGTTCTTCAATATTTAGCAGCCTAAACTTAACATTTTCATATATTAGTCCACTTAGTTTCTTATGTAACATTTTTTATTTGTTAAAAGAAGAAAGAAAAACAGTTTCTATGATACAGGAAGGAGTATTCCTGTTGCATAAAGACTGACTTTGAGTATGTTTAATATTAGTCTCCATAAATGAACATAAAGTCCATATTTTGTATTGGGGCAGTTTAATCTGCTGTGCATTGGGAGTGTATCAGAACTGAGCTGGGTTTTGATGGTACTTTTGGATTAAAAGAATGTATACTACCATGATGAAGTATCTTGTAGGTTGTCCCCAAGACTAACACAGACTTTGGTTCATAGAGGTACAAAGTGTGATATAAAATTAATTCTTTGTTAATAACCCTATATACATACAATACTGAAGATAATCTCATAAAACACTTGGGATGCTCTTACATTCTGACTGACATCTATCATGTAAGATCAAGTATGAAATTTTCTCATTGGTGTCATGTTGAAGGCCAGGTCAAATCTTTTCTGATTTTGGAGCATTTGGGGTTTTAAAGTAGGGAAACTCAAATTGTTCCTGATCATATTTTATACCTCTAACTCTGTGGTTTGAAAGCCTTCTCTTTTTACTATTTTTCACATCAGATTTGGGGTTGACTTTGTACCTTGCATGATAAAACAGTTTTTTGATGCCTGGAATGATATGAAAATCTGCCCTCCAGAGTCTTACTCACATTCTTAGAACAATGCAGGTGGTCACCTATCTATTGCAGCTCCAGTGACTGACTCAAGGAAGCTCTGTCCTCAGTCAGAATACTTCAAGATTCCCTAGAAATGCATCATTCCGTTCCATTTACAGGTGATAACTTATATGAGTACATTGTGTGATTCTCAGACAATCACTAGAACACTTTTATATAAGTAGTAGAAATATGCTCCTTCAAAATTCTTCAACTAGTGTCTGAACCCCTACACCTACATTAATTTTTCTGGAAACAGGTCTGTTGCAGATAAGTCAATGCAATGGGTTGATGCTGGTTTAGAATGAACTCCACCTATCCAGATGTCTCGATGATACCTTGAAACATGATGACCTGAGTTAATCTCTAGGACATATGTGGTGAAAAGAGAGGATCAGCTTCTTTAAGTTCTCCTCTTTTACTCACAGATACTGTGATATATATGTGTCCATCTTGATCACACACACATCCAACCTTAAGTTGCTTTCCTTGAGTGTTTTGTAATGACACAAGAAATGGATACACTTCTTAAAACTCATTTGTCATAGTGTCTCAAGAGAATTTTTTATTAAATATATATTTATGACCATTAAATAAGATCACACATGAAAAGATGTTTAAAGTGTTCAGCACCAACAAATTTTAGCTGTGGATACTTTTATTGTTAGCCAATAAATCTACATTGAGGGGTTGAATAAAATGAAATTAAATGTACATTCTGGGGAAGCAATGTTGACACTATCATAGAAAAGTCTAAAACATACTCATCCTGGGAGTTTGTCACTTTGCCTATTTAATGCAAATCCCCAGAAGCACTGTTTTTAAAAAGGTTAAAACCTTGTCTATTTTGTTTAGATCATATGCTGTAAATCTTTGCACTCCAAATGCAATCCTCTAGTCAGCTGTATTCAGGGTATTGGTATCACTTGGATACTTGATGGAAATGCAGAATGTCAGGTACCCCAGACTCAATGACTCAGAGTCTGTTTCTGGTGATAGCCTCAGGCTAGTAGAGCTCATATTAAATTTGAGACAAACTGTCATAAAAAGAACCTCTTGCATAAGTTTGCATTCCTACCTCATAACAGTAACTTGAAATTTATAAATGTTCTTTGCAACAAATAACATAGGATATTGGAATTTTCCCAAGTTTAGAGTTTAATCGAACTGAATATTAATCTGCCTTCATTCTGGGGAGATTTTGCAGATCCTGGTAAAACGTTTTTCTTTTCTTTTTCCCTTTTCAACCCCTCAGACACTGATTCCTGTTGAGTCCTATTTCTAAGTGGCATTTTCCAGTACCTAGACACATAGTTACTTGGAACTTCTTGGACCACACCTATCAGGAATCAAAAAAATTGTCTACCGGGCAATAAGAGCCACAGCCCAGAATCAAAGAGGGCAACAGAAACAAAGCAACAAAATACTCACCCAATACAACCAATAACGGATACTAGCACCAAGAATTACAGTCTTCCCAAACCCTGAAGCCTACAGGTTGATATAGAAATACAATCAAAACAGCAAAGACAAAATGTCTCCTCTGAAATGCATCAACCCTACCATAGAATGCCCTGAATATTCCAACATAGCTGACATACAGGAAAAAGATCTTAAATAGTCCTTATGAATATGACAGTGTTCCTTAAGATATGAATCAATCCTTTAAAGAATTCTGTGAAAACATAAAGGAACAGTAGAAGAAAATTAATAAAACAGTAAAAGACTTGAAAGTGGAAATAAAATCAATAAAGAAAACTCAAACAGTGAAAACTGAACATGGAAAATGTAGGAATTTGAACCGGAACCTCAGAGGCAAGCTTCATCAACAGAATATAAGAAAAGAATTAAAGACTCTCAGACTTGAAGACATGAAAATAAATGAATGGAAACTTGGTCCAAAAATGTTAAATTAAAACAATCCTGATCCAAAACACTCAGGAACTCTGGGACAACATGAAAAGAACAAATCTACAAGTAATAGGAATAGAGGAAGAAATGGAAACCTAGGTCAAAGACATAGTAAACATTTACAAGAAAATCATAGAAGAAAAATTTTGTAACCCAAAGCAGATGCCTATGAAGGAACAAGAAGCATACAGAATGCCAAATGGACTAAACCAAAAAGGAAATAAATTCCTCCTGCCATATAATAATCAAAACACTACAAATGCAGAATATAGAAAGATTATTAAAAGCTACAAGGGAAAAAGACCAAGTAACATATAAAGGTAGACCTATTAAAATTATACCTGAGTTCTAGATGGAGACTTTAAAGCCAGACGGACCTGGATAGATGTGCTTATGATTCTAAAAGAACACAGATGGCACCCAAGACTACTATAAAAACAAACAAACAAACAAACAAAAACAAAAGAATGCTTTCAATCATCAAAGATGGAGAAAATAAGACATTTCATGTTAAAAATAAAATTTAGGCATCTTTCTATGAGTGTAGCACTACTGAAGACATTAAACATAAAACAACAATCCAAAAAGTTAACTACACCCAATAAAACCCAAAGAATAAATGATCCCAAACCTACTAAATAAAAAGAAGGAAACACAGAGAGAGACACACATACACACACGTACACACAAACACACACATGCACCCCAACAAAACTCCCAAATAACAGGAATTAACAAACACTGCTCATTGATATTAATGGTCTCAATTTCACAACGAAGAAATAGAAATTAGCAGAATAGAGGTGTAAGGATCTATCCTGCTGCACCCAGAAAATATGCCTTAACATCAAGGATATTTATCACCTCACGATAAGTATCTTTGCATCACAGAGACACTTGCTCAACTATGTTCATTGCTGCTTTATTTCTAATTGGAAACAACCTAGCTGTCTGTCAACAGATGAATGAAGAAGTATGGTACATTTACACAATAGTGTATTACTCAGCAATTTAAAATTGATATCTTGAAAAACATAGCTAAATGGAAGGAAATAAGAAAAAATACCTTGAGTGAGGTAATTTAGATCCAATAATAAAATATGACATGTATTGATTTATATGTAGATAGTAGCTGTTAAGTTAATGATAACCAAGCTATAATCTATAGAACTAAGAGCAGGTATGCTAGTGTAGAAAGGAGCAGCTAAATCAACATAGGAAAGGGAAAAAGAATGGATAGTTATAGATGGATGTAGGGGAAAGATTGGAACAGAAGGATCAACTGGAAAGTGGAAGGGAAGAAGGGAAGCAGGGAAGAAATATGTGGAGAGAAAACAAAAAGTAAGAGCCATATGAAGACTTAAGAGTGTGGAAGCTTTGAGATACACACACACACACACACACACACACACACACACACACACACACGTAATCTAAACTAGACTTCCAAATAAATGGGGATACAGATATCCAACTGGCCAGCTCTTATCAGTGAATGAACCTTCTTGTACTGGGATGATTGGGTTTCACACAATAGATTTGTTGGCCAAAGCAGTCCTATAGGAATCTCTGGTTGTCAAGACAGTAGGTGGTTTTTGACACAATTATGAGCAAGGCCGTGCAAATCAATAAAATCATTGCATATATTAATTCACATAGATGCAGGCAATCTGCATAGGGTCTGTATCAGATGGAGTTCTAGAGCTTAAAAGAGAAACAGTCATATCTCCCCATCCATAAAGCAATATGTCCAGTTAACCACGTGCAAATGAAAACTGAGTGTCCTCCAAGGAAGTCTCACTGGGGGAACAAACAACTCAAAAGTGTAGGCTGCATGCTCAACAGTAGATGGCCAGCAGAAAATGAACTCCTCAGACTCTTTGGAGGTACTGTGTCTATAATGTTTCCCTTTTTATTGTATCTTATTTTAAAAAAATGTGTGTGTGTGTGTGTGTGTGTGTGTATTCTTTCTTCTTTCTTGTTACCTCACAGGTCCTTTGAATATATATTATGGCTTCTAGTTTAGTACTTTTATGGAATTCTAGAGTGTGCAATAGCATGGGTCTCTGTGTCTTGTGCCTTTTCTTGTGCTTTTTCTTTTGTTTTGTTTTTTTCCTATTCTATGTGCTTGTTTTTGTTTAATCATATTTTATTATTTTTCCTTAGAAGATTGTAGTTTTTCTAATGTTAGACAGGAAGGGGATATATCAGTTGGGAGGGGGAGGCAACAAGGAACTAGGAACAAAAGAAAGGGAAAGCATAATCAGGATATATATTATATGACAAAATCTATTTTCAATAAAAGGGAAATTTTTGCATGGTTCTGGAATTGCCCAATGATAATGAATACTAAAAAACAGGTCTTTAACAAGTATTCAAAGAGGTGTATGGAATCTGCATGTATGACTAGGGCACATTCTGCTGACTGATTTCTGATTAATCAGTGTGGAGAAATAAATCTGATTTTTCCTTGCCCATTGATGACCCAAGAACCAAACTATCACCAAGTATATGAAAATATCATAATGAAAGATCATAGCCCCCTAAAAGAGAGCCAGGAAGTTCTATGCTTTTTGTGAATTTCTTTTATGGATATGCGACTTTAGGATAGGAAGAACTATACAGAGGTGACACTATAGCTGCTAGTATTCTTGGGAGAAAGCCTCTGCATTTATCTGTAGCACCAGCCTTTCTTTGGAGAAATGTAAGCAGCTTTGAATATGGCATATGTCATCCTGACCTCACCACTGTCTCTCATGCCATGGTGCTCAGGAGAAGGCAGAACTCACATGCAGCTCTCTGTGGGAAACGTCCCTTGGACACAGGACCAGTTCAAGCGTCATTGAGCAGAAGCTTTTCATCCCTGCAGAGGCTGTTTCCACTTGATTTTGTTATTTTGATCTTTGGAGCATCTTTTCAATGCCAACAAAAGTCAATACATTCTTCTGGGAGAAGCCATCAGAGCAATGGTAATGAGTTGTTCAAGGGGCCGTGTCATGGGCAGAAGCTCTGGGGAAATATAAGCACTTTGTTCCTGAAGCTCACACTGTGTGACCTGCTTGCTGTGTGAAATGTTAATATTTTGCTTTGTGCTTCATTCCCAGTACTGTCAGCAACATGAAGAAATCTTAGAGGGGGCAGGGTGGTTGCTGTACATTTTGTGAAAACTGAATGCAACCATGCCAGATGTCAATGTGTGAATCAGAGCACTTTGCTAGGATGTGTGACTGTTCACTTCATCCTTTAGCACTTTCAAGGAGGCTCAGATGTATATGTTTGGAAAGTTTGATTTGGCTTTCTCAGTGAGATGTCAGGATCATATGGTCTATAGATAACTGTAGTGATCTCTGACTACTTCAGGCTAATCACAGTGGAAATCGTGTCATACTCCTGCCTCCTGAGCTCTAGGGGCTTCTCTCAACATTGCAATGCTAAATCCCTTCAGTTTTCTCAGTGAATCCACCCCCAGTGCTATAGTCTATGCCATTGTTAAGACTAGGCAACCCCAAATTGTATGTTTTTCTTTTATCAGCATTTAATTAAAATGAAGAGAATGCCTCAAAATCACTGAAGCCCACACAAAGAAATATGTTGAAAGCTGGGAATATGGCTCAGTATATAAAGCACTTGCTATGGAAGAATAAATCTTGGAGTACAGTTGAATGCTAGGCAGGAATGTCAAGACAATTGAAATCCTAATGCTTAGGAAGAAAAGACAGAGGATCACTGTGACAAGCTAGGTAGTGTAGCCAGAATTAGTCACTCTAGATTCAGCAAGAGACCATGACTTAGTAAATAAGATGGAGGGCAACAGAAGATGATACTCAATGTCAACTTCTGGATTCTGCACACACATGTGTACAGATAATCACATTTGTACAGGTGTATGACCATACACATATAAGTGTATATACATATACACTTATTCTACAAAAATCTAAAAAATGAAATATAAGTGTATAAAAATAATAATAAATTAAATATGTATTTATCATCTTTTTATTAAACAATTATATTTGCCCTCATATGTATTTTAATGTTCATTTACTATGTGAATATGCATTATAAGTACTTATATTTTGCAAGTGATATATATATATACATATATATATATGTGTATATATATATATATATATATATATATATATATATATATGAGCCAGGCTTGGTGACTCATGTTTGCAATTCCATCACTTAGGAAGCTTCAACCCATAATTGCAAACACTTTGAGTTCTGCTTGACATAGTGAGCGTCAGACAATTGTAGATTTAAGTGTGAGACCCTGTCTTTAAAAAAATGTACATAATGTTCACATATTTTATATGTAATAAATATTGGATACTTATTTACATGTTGTCTATGCTACCTAAAGAATTTTGTATATTGTAGAATAAAGTGTGAAGTCACTGACACAGTACAAACCAAATCATTGGCTCCTTTTCCTTTTAACCTCAAACTCTGCAAAGAAGCTTTCAATGAGAAGTATGTGTAGGACCCTGAAGGGCTACCATGCCCTGGATGAGACTTTCCATCTGCTGCTGTCTGCCAAGTAACATTCTGCACTTTTTCTAAGGAAAAAAACATCCTGTTGAAGGTGTGATGCTCATAACTAATGACCCGAGTCCGTGTCTTCCTTTAATCCCCCAGGCCTACTCCTGAGCTTGGTACTGTGGCACCAATGGTGCTGTCAAGTGGAGGTCCCACTGAGATCAGGAAATCGAGGAGAACCAGATGGGATGTTTCCTGAAAGAAGCCTGCCGGCTCAGTGAATGGAATGTATTGGAGAAGCGGCACGGGATCAAACTGAAAGTAAATATCACTGTATGAATTTTGATCATTTTGATTGTGCCATGGGGACTAGGAGTTCCTCCGTACAAGTAGTGGCATGGGATGACGCAGTTAAGAAATCCTTGAAATGAAGAATAGTTCCAGTTCTGAGGATGAGGAAGAAATTTTAGAAAGGAAATAGCTGATTTAAAGGAAAAAACTGAAGAAATGCAAGGTCAAAAAATTGGAAGGGGAGCCTGGTGGCGGTGGTGGTGGCAGCCAGGACAGCACAATGGCCAGACAGAGTCACTTTTGCTGCTGCAGTGGCAGTGGTGGCTGGTGGCAGTCCACACCAGCCATGCCGAATAAAAACAAGAAGGAGAAAGAACCACCAAAACTGGTGAAAAGTGGAAAAGGTTCAAAAGAAGGACAAGATACAGCAGAAGTAGAGATAGCCAGCCTGAAAAACAGCCTTGCAGCTCTCTAGTCTTCGACATCTACTAAAATAAAAGTACCAGTCCCTCATCCCATTGTCGTCCCTGTGAAGAAAGACAAATGTCAGAACTCTTCACGGTTTAATGCCAGCAATAATAGAGAACTGCAAAAACTCCCATTTTAAAAGATGCTCCTCCTGCGGGTCAAGAGAAGCTTTTTATCCAGAAGCTACATCAGTGTTGTGTCCTCTTTGACTTTGCTTCTGACCCACTGAGTAACCTGAAGTAGAAGGAAGTAAAGCATGTTGTGCTAAGAAGATGGTAGAGTATATCACCCACAACCAGAATGCGATAACAGAGCCCATTTACCCCGAGGCCATCCACATGTTTGCAGTTAATATGTTTTGAACCTTGCCACTCTCCTCCAATCCTACTGGAGTAGAATTCGACCCAGAAGAAGATGAACCAACGTTAGAAGCAGCCTGGCCTCATTCACAGCTTGTTTATGAATTTTTATTAAGATTTTTAGAGTCTCCAGATTTCAGCCCAATATAGCAAAGAAATACATTGATCAGAAGTCTGTATTGCAGCTTCTAGACCTCTCTGACAGCGAGGATCCTCGGGAGAGAGATTATCTAAAAATGACTCTGCACAGAATCTATGTGAAGTTTTTAGGCCTGCATGCTTACATCAGAAAACAGATCAATAATATATTTTATAGGTTTATCTATGAGACAGAGCACCACAATGGCATAGCAGAGTTACTGGAGATCCTGGGAAGTATAAGAATGGATTTGCCTTACCACTAAAGGAAGAGCACAAGATTTCCCTGTAGAAGGTGTTGCTGCCCTTGAACAAAGTGAGGCCCCTGCGTGTCTACAATCCCAAGCTGGCGTACTGTGTCATGCAGTTTTTAGAGGACAGCACCCTTATTGAACCAGTGGTAATGGCACTTCTCAAATACTGGACAAAGACTCACAGTCCAAAAGAAGTAATGTTCTTAAATGAATTAGAAGAAATTTTAGATGTAATTGAGCCATCAGAATTTGTGAAGATCATGGAGCCTCTTTTCCAACAGTTAGCCAAATGTGTTTCCAGCCCTCACTTCCAGGTTACAGAGTGGGCACTCTATTACTGGAATAATGAGTACATCATGAGTTTAATCAGTGACAATGCAGTGAAAATTCTGCCCATCATGTTTCCATCTGTATACAGCAACTCAAAGACCCACTGGAACAAGACAATACACGGCTTGAGATACAATGCTCTGAAACTCTTCATGGAGATGAACTAGAAAGTCTTTGATGACTGCATCCAGCAGTTCAAAGCAGAGAAATTCAAAGAGAAGCTAAAAATGAAAGAGCAAGAAGAATCATGGTTAAAATAGAAAATCTAGCCAAAGCGAATTCCTCGGTACTAAAAAAGAGAGCAACTTGGGAATATTGAGGCTTTGCGTGACACTTCCTAGGAAGGAGATAAAAATTTAGACCCTAAAAATGAGAGAGAAAGAGAGAGAGAGAGAGAGAGAGAGAGAGAGAGAGAGAGAGAGAGAGA
>NW_021620993.1:192149-205248 GCF_004785775.1 Grammomys surdaster | reverse complement strand
AGAGAGAGAGAGAGAGAGAGAGAGAGAGAGAGAGAGAGAGAGAGAGATTCAGAAAAGCAGTTGTGCTCTCTCTGGCTGTGTTAGCAAAAGAGAAGGAAAATGCTGTTTCAGAGCCCTCCTAGGAGCAGGAGAAAATCAGGAGACATCCTGCTTTCTTTCTGGCTCCTACTGGAGAAATTATTAGTTCTGCTTTCTTTATCTATTGTCAGTTCCTGGCATGCCAATCTGTCCACGTGTGTTAATTGTCTGTCTTTGTTTCATTGTTTGAATGATTGTTGTTCTATGTTTTATATTAAAAAAGTGTTTATTGGGTATGATTAAAAATTCACGACTTCATAATAAAAAGTTAGTTTAACTAGTAACTCAGGGCTGGAGAGATGGCTCAGCCATTAAAGGCCAGGATATAGTGGAAAGAGCATGTCTAACTTTGAAAAATTATCTTGAAAAAATAAAAAAGGGAGGAGTTTACATCACACCTCATGAAAGATTTTAAAAGTTTTATTAGTGGATAAGGATGCCACAGTGGATAATGTCTGCCACAGACAGACATTGGAAATGAGCTCAGGAGGCACTGGGATTAGTGAAATGGAAAGAATTGTCATCAGGTGTATGGAAAGGCCCAGACCCTATGTTAGTCAGGGTGAGAGGTTCTGATTGTGTTTTTCCTAAAGATGCCGAAAGTCCTGTTTGAATTCCTGAGTGTCACATGTGCCCTGTAGCTATGGATCCTTACCCAGGCAGAGATCTACTGGAGCTTTGTGAATTGTCCCCCCAGTTTTGATGTCAGTGGGGATAAGTAGCTTGGCATGGCTGGTCATAGTTTCCACCAACAGGACTATTGGTAAACTGCAGCAGGACTGATATTTCTTTGTTGCTTTTACAGACAGCAGACCCAGTCCCAGGCAATTACTAAGTAGGTGCTCACATTACTGTCATGAGAGAACTCTACTGCCCAGGTTTGTCTCAGCCTTTACTGAGAATAGTAGTCAATGAGCAGCAACTCCTTTGCAGTCCTTATATACCTAAGGCTGGCAGGGATTCCCAGTGATGGGTAATTGGTATTGATGGAAGTCAATACCAAGTCTCCTATAAAATAAAAATGGGGGACCTGTGGGACTCTGAAGGGCTGCCATGCCCTGACTGAGACTTTCCATCTGCAGCTGTCTGCCAAGAAACATTCTGCAGTTTTTCTAAGAACAAAACATCCTGTTGAAGGTGTGATGCCCTGGGAGGGACTATCCACTATGCAAGCCACTGCCCCCTAGTTGAGTTCCTGTTTGTGTTTTTCCATCCCTGGTTTAGTGTATATATTTAACCTGCTCAGTAAAATCTTTGGCATTCTCTCATAACGAACGAGTCTGTGTCTTCCTTTAATCCCCCAGGGCTATACCTGAGCTTGGTACCATGGCAGTGCTGGCATGGTCAGTATGTTCTTACAACTTTGGGAAGTGGTCAGATGTAGACAACTAGGTAGATTAAGGATGAATTTGGGGGTTGCAATATGTACAGACCTGATTTGCCCTCAATGAGATTGCTCCTGGACAGGCCCAGAGGAACAAGAAGGAAAGTTGCATTTTTGAACTATTAGAAGTAAAATTTATAAACAATAGGAGCATATTTTAAAATAGCAACTCATGCCTCTAAAATTTTTTGTTCATCTACAAACTAACTGTTATACTAAAATCATCAAGAGTATTAGACTATACATCATAATTTTATTGGTTCATGAGTGTGATGATATCAATGAGAAATTCCCTTCATAGGCTTAGATATTGGGAAACTGAGTCTCCAGTTGATGATGCTGTTTGGGGAAGTGGTGCAGCTTTGCAGGATTTTGGATTTGAGTCTCACCCTATTTTCAGCTTATTCTCTTCTCAGTGCTCCTGATCAAGATAAGATTTACCAGCTTTCTGCTCCACCCTATGCTTCTCTGCCATGATGGGCACTTACCTTTCTTGAAGCATAAGCCAAAATATACTGTTGGAGTAATGATATTTCATCATAGTACTATAGAAGTAGCTAATTCAATGAGCAAATAGATTGAAGGATAGGTGGGTAGATCTATAATAGTGCAGATATGGTCACCTGCAAATGGTACTCATTTGCTCTATGAGTCAAAGATTTCAATGCATATGGTAAAACTCATTCAGATTTGCTCTGTACCTGAAAAATCCCATAGCAGAATGTTGGACAAAGTGGTAATTCTGCGCAATTACCCCTGCATCTGGGAAGACATTCTTTAATGTCCCTATTTCCTCCCTGAAGACATTGAAGAGTCAGAGAGAGAATTCTGTGTGTGGTAGAGAGTGGGAAGGTTGCTATGGCAGAATTCTGAAGTGGAAGTTGAGAGACTCTGACTCTAGTTTTCAACATGAGGCCCAAAGTGTCTGGATTCCAAAAGTGGAAGAAATATGGCTGTGGGATTATCTAGTCCAGGTTTCACTTTTGAGACTGGACTGTGATCTTTAGCCCGTACAGATGGAGCTTATCTAAGCTCCAGCTTCCTTGTGGGTCAAAATTCCAGAGAGTTTCTATGAAAATAAAGTAGTATGTGTGAACATTTAAAACTCACAGTACTGTGAACCTTAAGTGAGCCTCAGATTGTTTATTCTCAAACCTATATAGCCTCAGGCAAAGCAGGAATGAATGAAAATAATGTAGAATTTGACTAAAATCTAATGTCTTATAATTTTGAAATTTTTAGCTTATTTAAGGTAAAAATTAAATTCCATTTTTATGTTTTTTTTCCAATTTTGGATATTGTTCTAGAACCTCAAACTAGCTAGGCAATTGGTCAACAACTTAGCTGTATTCCCAGCCAATTTTACTTTTTGTTTGATTGTTTTTATTTTTTACTTTCCATTTTAAGACAGGTTCCCCATAGCCATGCAGATTAACCTACTTATGATTATTCTGCCCCAAAGTTCAGGCTTAGGGAATGTGCTATGAAATCTAGCTAAGAATCTTGTCTTAGTTAGGGTTTTACTGTTATGAACAGACACCATGATTAAGGCAACTCCTATAAGGACAACCTTTAACTGGGAATGGGTTACAGATTCAGAGGTTCAGTTCATTATCATCAAGGTGGTATTATGTCAGTGTCCAGCCATGGTGCAGGAAGAGCTGAGAGTTCTACAACTTAATTTGAAGGCCTCTAGGAGAAGACTGGCTTTTAGGGACCTAGGAAGAGGTTTTTAAAGCCCAGGTCCACAATGACACACTTCTTCCAACAAGGCCATACCCCCTACTCATGGCAATCCCTGATCCATGAATATTCAAACTATCACATTCCACTCCCTGGCCCCCATAGTCTTCTTCAAACACATGAGTCTATGGGGTCCATACCTAGCCACAGCATAATGCAAAATACATTTTATCCAACTTCAAAAGTCCCCATAGTCTACAGAAGTCTCAACAATGTCAAAAGTCCAAAGTTCAAAGTCTCTTCAGAGATTTATTCAGTCTCATAATTATAATCCCATAAAAAGTGAAAATTCTGGACCAAAGCAAGATAGAAAATCGGTCAAACACCAAACTCCACGTCTCCATGACCAATGTCAAAGCATATTCAAACCACCATACTTCTCTACTTTTGTTTGTAGTTGGAATATGGGTGTGAGTGTATAGTTGTGGGTCCAAGAAGATCAGGCTAGGACATAAGGGATCTTCCTTTGTTGCTCTCTGCTTTATGGCCTTGAGAAGATGTCTCTCACTGAATCAGAAGTTTGTCTTTTCATCTAAGTGGCTGACCATTAAGCTCTCTGGGCTCTGATTCTCTTGTCTCTATCCCTGCCCTACTCCACCCCCACCCCATGCAACAGTGTGAAGGTTGTAGTGGGGCAAAGCTACACCTAGTTGTTTACCTTGGAGCTAGGATAAAAACCCTGGATCTCTGCGTTGCCAGAGCAAATGTTACTCACTGAGCATCCTCCTAGCTGTCAATTTTTTCTGCTTTTAATGCTATTCATTCTGTAACTTTTATGTTTTCCTCTTTGGTGAGATTACTAGCCATGCTATATTTTCAAATCTTTAGTCATATTTGTATTATTTCTGCTTTCTAAATCTGTCTGTGTAGCACTATGTAAGTATCAATGACAAGATTCTCCATTTTTATTTTTGATTAATCTCCTTTCCATGATTTTTCATTGAAATCTAATTAAGATCCACACAGGAGCTGACCTCACTGGGGTCACCACTTCTGGCTTCCTCTTCCTACATATCCAAGGACTGCTGTCTGTCACTGAAGTTGAGAGATATCCATTTCATATCTGGGCTTTGTTTAATCACTTTGATCAGGCCTTGGTTCTACTGACTTGATCTTTAATCATGGGTACATAGGAAATGGTCAACAATGGCACAGTTGTGCATGTAGATAAGCTAAACTTTTACACCTTTTTCTTTTCTAGCTTCTGTTGCTGCAGTCTCTTCCTGTTTCCCCATCATCAGACCGTCTTGCCCCTTCTGCCTAGCTGTTTGTCTTTACTACACCCCCATTTTACATATGTCTACTACTTGATATACTCCACTATGAGATCTATGGCATGAGTCAGAAGCATAGGAGAGGCTTGAAATGTATGCCCAGCCCAGGATCTTGCTAAACTTGAAGCTTGTCATTTAGTCTGTCTAACAAGCTACTGATATACCTGTCTCTGCTTCCACTCCAGTAATGGAATTATGGGTCATTTATATAGGTGCTGGAAATCCAAAATTAGGTCCTGATGATTTCACAGCCAGTGCTATATTTCCCACTGTTCCATGATCATAGTCCCTTTAGCTGCATTTATAAGAGAATCACCCATTCTTTAGTAATTAGAAAAGTTTTCTATGCAACTGTATCTTTCAGGCTTAATGGATAACAAATGAAGTGTGTCTGTGTGTTTGTGTGTATGTGTGTGTGTGTGTGTGTGTGTGTAAATGTCAGGTGTTGATGTCATGTGTCTGCCTCTTTTTTCTTTCCACCTTACATTTTAAGAAAAAGATTATCAATGAACATACAAGTGACCATTTTGTCTGAAGTTTTGGTCAATGTACCCTCAGGATCAGCCTATCTTTGCCTTCCATATTCCAGAGGTTACAGAAATGCACTGCTGGCTGTGCAGGTTCTGGGTGTCCAGTTTCATATTCCCGTGCTTTTGCTGTCAGTGTTTTACCCACTGCAGGACCTTCTAGCTCCCAAACCCTGAATTTTAGATCAAATTTCGAGTAATACCTGAAAAAAATAAAAATTCTTCCCCTACTGTTTCATGTGTCTAAATAACTGCAATCTTTCTTTTAAATTATTCTTTCTTAGTTGGGGAAATACAAATGTTATGTAATGATGTGGCATGCAGAATACTTGACTTAAAACCAATGCCAGTGACTTCTGGTGTGCTTCAGCAGTGACCACTAAGGAACATAGCATGATGCACTAGTTATTGTTAATGCTGTGACATCATTCATTTTTCTTTTTTTTTATTTTATTTGGAAGAATAAAAATTTTCAGAGGTCAGTTGACCCCAGTATTCAATCCATAACATCTGTCATATAATTTACTTTTTATTTTATTCATGCTATGCCATTTATTTGCTTTAAATAGAAAGCTTGCATAGAAAGAAACTCATTGACTTTGGCTATTATCAGAAACTCTAAAAAAAGAATCAGGACATTTGAGCACAAAATGTCACATCTTTCATGTCCTCTGCCTTAGCCCATGGTATGAGCAGAATGGTTTAAAGCAGTTATTAAAACTTTATTTTGGGGTTCTTTTCAAACACCACGTCCTATATTGTTCTATTTTCTAGTGCTCTAATGAATGTCCTTCCCTGCTGTGGTTCCACAGCATGCTTTACGTATCTAAGATAGAACTCTTCCAACCATGTATTATATACATAGTTAGAGGCAGAGGCAGAGAGAGGCATAGTTAATGTACACATATTAACACTGTGTATGAAAAACTTTACAGGCCCCACTTCTAGATGAAGAAGTACAAGAAATCAATGGCACTAAAAGAGGGATAATTGGTTTTATTCAGAGACAAGCCCTGATATGCTATCCCCAAATGGTCAGCCTTAAACATTTGTTTCCATGAGCAACATACCAACTCTTTATTGACCCTAAATGCCCCTTAGAATGCTGTTAGGGGACATCTAGTAAATATCTAAGTTTAGATTGTTTAGAAAGTCAAATGATCTACAATGAGATTGTATCTAGAATTATGACTTCACCATCAATTTATGCTTTTAAATTACAATAACACAAAATTTTAAGATTCCTGCAAGTAAAATAAGGTTTTTCAGAGGAAAGCTAGGCTGAGAAGGTGCTTTCTATTCATAAGAAAGCATTTAATGCACAACATTTTTAAAAAAATTAACCTTTCTTCTCGCAAAATAAGAAAAAGAGAAAGTCTGGGAGAAAAAATTAGTCTGGACTTCTGAGAACTTAGATTTTCCTTCCTCAAATTTTATAATGGGAGCCTGAATGTTAACAGATAAAAATGTGAGTTTGTGGAAACCAAATAACCAAAGACTTTAACTGTCCTTCACAAGTTATGTGTGTTTGGGACCACAGGAGTCTAGAGCCATCCTTGGTTGCTACTAGCTGCTGGGAAGTGCTGTCAAATGAGCCGTGGTGGCTGCATCAGTGGATATATCTGGCATCTCTGCTTCTGTATGGAGTAGGCAGGATATTTATTCATATTGTGTGCACAGTTATAGGACATATAGAGATGAATAGATGCTACTTCTCAGTCAGTACTTTTCCTCAACTTATATAGTCCAGGATCCCAGCCAGATTATGGGTAGATCCATCTCATCTTATTCAAAGCAATCAAGATAAACTCCTAATTGATTCTATATTCTGTCAGTTAGGAGTTAACACTAACCATTACAGTGTAGTAAGAAAAAAGGTCAAGACTAGATGAGCTTCATAAGAATGAGAACTTCCAGACTGAGAGTCAGCATGTTCACAGACTACTTCCTAAGAAGTGGTCATAGACAATGAACCAAAGTGGAGAGAAGAGAACCACAGAATAAATGTATGCAAACAGTGCTAAGGTTTCACAAGAGAGTATGTACATGGTGTAAGACCACAAATGCTATCTCAACTATACTGACTACAGAGCCAAATTCCCTCCCTATAGCCCTGCTATAACTAAGACAGTAGTGTTGAAAGAATAGAAATTAAAGAACAAGTTTAGTATACAATGACATTACTATTACTTGGTCTACTAGATTAATAATAATAATAATAATAATAATAAAACTAGACTATTTTTAACTTTGATATTCTTGTTGAATACATTTTTGAAGATTTTCAGGAAAAATCACTAGTGGTAGGATAAACAAGAATGCATCATTTACTTCGGGCTGAAGAACATTAACCCATAATGCATTCTGATGCAACAAGAATATGCTGCACTACGTCTATATATGTTATTTTCTTTACTTTTGCTGTGATAAATCGCCATGACCCAGGCAACTTTTAGAAGACAGATTATTCTCACTTAAGTTTCCAGAGGACTCTAGTCCATGGACATAGACAGCATAGTAGCAAGTGGCAGTCATGGTGGCAGAACAGGAAACTGGGAGTTCACACCATGAAGCAGAAAGAACTAACTGGAATTGGTGGGAGGCTTTTAGCTCTGAAAGCTCACCCTAAGTTATAGCACTTCCTTCAGGCAGGCTGCACCTCAAACTAGGGACCAAATATTAAAATATGAGAGCCTTGGAGGCCATGGTCATCCAAACCTACAATTACTTTTAACTTATATGCTTGACAATATTCACAAAAGACATCTTAAATCCTGCATGTTCTGGTACCTGAGAGAAAAAATAAAAATGTATTGAAATAAGCTATAAAGCTCCCTAGAATATTAGCTGTAATTTTCTTTTTAAATCTTATTTCACCCTTAAATAAACTTCTGATTTCTTCTTATGTATCCCTAGTTTCATTATTTGAGAATTGTCACATCTCTAAGATCAGTAGAGAGATAACACTACCTTTATATAAGACTCTTTGATTTTATTTTCTCAAAATTCAAACTAATTAATTTAACTTGGATTGGTTACTTATCCAATAAACATAACTTCATGTTTTAACATGTTTCTGTTTCACCTTAGAGTCTATTGATTGTTTCCTGATTCCCTTCCAGCCTAGGAAAGATACTATATAATATCCCATAAACATATCTAACACAGAAAACTCCGGGTTCACATTTCAGCATTTCCCATTCCTCCCTCTGGCTGTTGCTTGTTATTAAATGATAAGATTCTGGCTTCTTTCCTATTTATTCATTTGTTTTCTTAAACCTATGAGTTATGTTTAACCTCATCATAGGACCCTCTTAAAGAAACTATAAAAGTATGTTGAATGCATAATACACTACAAATGTGCTTGCATTTCTACTTGTTTTTTATACTTTGAGTGGGCCTGACCCTGATATAATGAAGGTCCAGCAGGGAAGATATCTAATGAAATGTTCAAAGACTATGTTTTTAAGTTTTGGCTGCTCCCCTATATGTCTAACTCTTTGGCTTATTTTAAAGAGGCTTGCTTTGTCATTCAACTTTTAATTTAACATGTTTTCATTTTGTAGCTACTAGATCCCAGGCATGGTGCAACATGAGTGAGTAGAGAGATGAGAGTGTCTGTCTTGACTGAATATTGAAAGTGAAAGAAAGATTGAAACACACACAAGCATTGTCATGCATTTGGTAATTAAGTGTATCTGTAGGTATGTCATGGACAAAGACACAGTTCAAGCATATTTCAGGAGCTTCTGCAAGATGCTGTTGAATTTTATGTAAAGGATCGTTTGTGTGACTATGTAGTACAGAGCTATTCATCCCTAAGTAAAGCAAATATTCCAAGGGAAGTTACTGAGCCTCCTGGAGCTGTTGGAGCATCACTTAGTAATCCTGAAGCAGAGCTTCTTGTAAGTTATCACACGCTACAGCCCTTTGCTTCACAAATATTTATGAAGTCTTTTTTTCCTGATTATTATTTTTTGTTGGATATTTTCTTTATTTACATGTAAAAAATCCCTTTCCCAATTTCCTTACTGGAAACCCTATATTCCTTCCCCTTCCCTTGCTTCTATGAGGGTGCTCTGCCACCCACCCACTCCTGCCTCTTTACTGAATTTTTTGAGGAGTCAGAATTCCAGCTGTGAACCTTCTTGATAAGTTATCAGAGTATAAACCTTACTCTAAAATTCAAAGGTTCAGGTGGTGAAGTTTAAGTTGAGCAAGAGAGAAAGCACTGTCACAGAGTGCCTGGGACCAGGGGCAGTAAAAAGAAAACCTGGTGACAGCTTCTCATCACCTGAAGTATCCATATTCAAGAGAAGCCACCAAGGAAAGAAATATGAGAACAAAGTTGAAAGACAGTAGAGTGTACAAAGATGTCCTGTGACCTGAAGAAGAGCACACCAGAGTGAGAAGCGGAGAGCAAGCCTGCTAGCCTTCATCCTGGAGTAAAGACTAAGGTGTTAAGACATAAAGGGGAAAAGAGTTGTGATGGCCTTTGTCAAAGGCTTGGGAACTCAGGAACGACTTCAGACTTCAATCTAAGTGTGTGACTAGCAGCCTTTCTGTAGATTTAAACAGGATAATGGCACTATTTTAGAAGCATTTTGAAAAGGCTGTTGCAACATCTCTCTGGATAAACCATGCTGGGAGCAGGTATGGAAATGAAAGAGGCTTCCTATGAGAATGATGTGTTAAACATAATGCTTTACAGTGGTTTCTCTGAGAAGGATGAAAAGGGCTTAGAGGACTCCATTGCTCCCTTCTGTACTTCATGAAAAGTAAACCAAACCACCACCACCACCACCACCACCACCACCACCAACAGCAACAACATAATGCCACTTACCAGAAAGAAGCAAGATACTACTCCCTTGATTCTCAATTGGCTTCCATCTGCTGACTACTTGCAATAATTTTCCTTTTACAAACAGAGATGATTAGACAGGCAATATCATACATTTAATATTGAAAGTAAAATACTGATGAAGTATATAGCTTTTGTCAAGGCAACTTACCTAGCAGGTAGATTGATTCAAATCAGAGCATGGTTTGGTTAGCCTCCACATTCAGTGCTCCTAACAAGTCATCCAAGATGTTGCCTGTAATGACATGATAGGTCACAGAGTGCTGTTCTAGAGTTGAGGATCCAACTATCAAAACATGGCTGACAGAATACTTCTTTCAAATAGCAAACTTCCAGCTCAGGTGCATCTGGGAATCTCTGAAACATATGTACATACAAGTAGCATTAAACAGTTTAAGCAGGTTGTATTTATGTATTTGGAAGTGGTGCATGCGTGCATGCATGTGTGTGTGTGTGTGTGTGTGTGTGTAACAGCAATTAATGGAAAATAGAATGACTGTGAACGAAATCAAGGAGGGGTATATGGGAGGGTCTTGGGGGGGGCAGAAGAAAAGTTAGAGGTAAATGATGTAATTATATTATAATATCAAAATATATAAGAAATAAAACTGAAAACTTAAACTTCACTCAAGAACTTTTCAAAGGGTAGTTGTAAAGTTTTAGCATTTGTGGCCAGAATGGTTGTGTTAAAATGTGCCATGTGACCAGTCCAGTTTACCTCTTCTTATAGTAGAGACACTGTTAGTATTATCTAATCAGGGAGAATAAAAAATTCACAAGGGCATACAGATAATCAATTTGGAACTAGCACTTGAGGCAATTCGAAAGTTCTGACTTAGTTTCTATACAGATGACAATAGGAGTAAAGATAAAACTAAGGCATTGCTACTTTCTTAATTCACTGAGTAATTGGCTGGATTTTATAAAAATATGAATCATCCCATTTGTATTTCAGATGCTCTTGAAAGTAAAAAAAGAGAAAAGAAAAAGACAGAGCAAAAATCAGGTGAGAAGCTATCACCATGCTCGTCATACTGGTGGGCTTTGTATAAGTTCACATCTGCTCTAGAGAGCTATAGTCTGCAGCTTAACATGATTGCTTTGGTAACTCACAATAGTGTGAACGAATGAAAGAAAACCAAATTTGAAACAGAATAATCAAATAACCAAAGTTTTATACAGAGGCATTTGATACCCCTGTCAACCTCCTGAAAAATTTGTCATTTTCAAATGGTATTTTATTATTGAATATTTTATTTTTAATTTAACTTTGTCTTCTTTTTGGGGGGCTATCTTTATTTTTTATTGGATATTTTATTTATTTACATTTCAGATGCCACCCCATTTCCCTACTTCCCCTCCCTAGAAAACCTATATCATATTCCCCCTTCTCCTTTTTGCTTTTATACCATTTTAATTAATGCAAGTATTAAGATCAGTTCTAGGTTGAGGAACTAGCAATACAAGTAGATGCAAATAGCCAAGTGTGGGGAAAAAAATTACAGGCCACAGCTGTGGAATCCCAGTGGGTTTCTATGCGCTGTGGGTCCCACATTTGGGAGGAGGTCTAAGGTTCCAGAGGCCAGGTCCAAAAGGTTTATTGTCATGGCAGGTGGTAGATGGATCTGGAAGTATGCCCCCGTAAAACTCAGGTCAGTCCCAAGTTATATAGGGAGGGAGAAAGGGGGAGGATCTGGGGAGGATGGGGGATGATCTAGGAAGGCATGCTTAATTTGCTCTGCCCTCCGGCCTTCATTAGTATGTAAATCCCTAGGCCCTGAGGCCTCTAGTCACACCCTCTACCTGTGTACTTTGGGAGGGGTTGTAATGGTCGGCCTATGTGACTGAGTTTTATGGGGACTAGACTGCTTTTCAGGACCCTGGTTTCTTGGAGAGTGTCAAACTCCTGCCGATTTTCACGCAGGGTCTTGAGGTTCTAGGCAACTGTCCAACAATGACCCAGAATACCCTTACTCAGTCCCACAGCGAAGGAACAAGCAAGACAATAAACATAAATAGTCAAAGAACAGGCAAGGCAATAAACAAAGTTCTGTGTACACTCCTGTGATTACTGTTTCTAAGGGCTTATCAGGATGAGCAAAATATCTGAGACTACTTCCCTATCCTAGCCCAAAGTCCTTTTTATGTCTGAAACCTACTTCCTTGTTCTCAAATAAAATTTAGATTCCTGTCTGAAATTACTTCTGTTTTCTTGCCTAATATTTAGATTTCTGCTTGAAATTTCTTTGTCTTGTTAATTTATATTTAATAATTTCATTCATGAATACTGTATTTATCATTTTCATTACTCCTACTCTGTCCTCAGACCCTTTCTCTACCCCATTCACTTTCTTTAATTCAGTAACTTCTTTTTCTACAATTAAATACAAACACATAAATATACATACATGCATATATATGTAAGTGTGTATGTGTGTATGTATGTATGTATGCATTTATACATGCATGTGTATCCTACTTGGTCTATTTAGTATTGCTCATACATGTTTTTATGGCTGGCTGGCTACTTAGAATTGGATAACCTATCAGGGACTTTACTCCTGGAGAAAAAAATTTTCTCAGTCTCCATAACCATTGATTGCCTGTAGCTTTCCATTTAGGGGTGGGGCTCTGTAGGGTTTCTCTATCAACACTAGTGTATTTATTGACTTGCATTTTCCTTTTGATAGAGAAAACATAAAATGTAATATGATTGTTCTATTGTACATATGTTGAAAAATAGGTGAATAATTTGCTACATAATATATCCAATGAAGATATTAATTTAATATATACTTGCTGAAAGCTGATCACACATGGGTGTCAATGGTCTTATTGACTGATTGATTGATCAGTACAGGGTGATGCCTGCATCATTTTCTAAGGCCAAGAATAATTGTGTGCATGCAGAGCAGGTATGTCTACATTTCAGTAATGAAAATTCAGAATCTTACATAAAATTTGTTTGGGTGGAAACACATGGACACATGTGAATGCACATATATGTGCACACACATATATCATGTGAATTTGTTATGTGTATGATTCTTGTGTCACATTTTATTTTTTACAGGGTATGACAGTGTCACACATGTTCCTGAATGTAAGCCCAACTAAAATATAACACAGTGATGAAGGAAGTTAAAACGTAGGCATTCCTTGCTACTTAAACAAATCTGCTACCCACACAACTAATAAAGCTGAATAAAATATTTCATAATCTTCTTGC
>NW_021620993.1:179649-189649 GCF_004785775.1 Grammomys surdaster | reverse complement strand
CTGTCTGAATGACCTGTCAATTGGTGGGAGCAGGGTGGTAAATTCTCCCATTATTAATGTGTGGATTTCAATGTGTATTTTAAGGTTTAGTAATGTTTCTTTTACAAATGAGCATGCTTTTCGATTTGTGGGGAAAAGTGGTCAGAATTGAGATGTTCTCTTGGTGGATTTTCCTATTGATGTGTATGAAGGGCCCTTCCCCATCTCTTTTGATTACTATTTGTTGACAGACTATTTTATTAGATATTAGAATAGCTACTCCAGCTTGTTTCCTAGGTTTGTTTTCTTACAAAACCCTTTTCTAGCCCTTTACTCTAATGGAGTGTCTACCTTTGTTGCTTAGATATGTTTCTTGGATACACCAGAATAATGGATTCTGTTTATGCATCCATTCTGTTAGCCTATGTTTTATATTGGTGAATTGAGTCCATGAATGTTGAGGGATATTAGTGAACAATTATTGTTAATTTCTATTAGATTGATGTTGCTGGTAGTGTGTGTATGTGTGAATATGAGTGTGTGTGTGTGTATGTTTCTTCTATTGATTTCTTTAATTGTGAAACTATTTCCTGTATTTTCTTGAATATAATTAGCCTTATTTGGTTGGAGTTTTCCTTCTAGTATCCACTGTAGGGATTGATAGTGGAAAGATGTTGTTTAAATTGTGCATTGTCATGGAATATCTTGGTTTCTCCATCTATTGTCATTGAAAGTGTTGTTGAGGATAGTAGTATGAGCTGATATTTGTCATCTCTTAGGGTCTGCAAAACATCTGCCTGGGGCCTTCTCGTTTTTAGAATCTCTGTTGGGAAATCAAGTGTAATTCTGAGTCTATCTTTATATGTTACTTGGCCTTATTCCCTTGCACTTTTTAATATTCTTTCATTGTTCTATACATTTAGTGTTTTGATTATTATGCTGTGGGAGAATTTTATTTTCTGGTCCATTTTCTTTGGTGTTCTATATGATTCTTGTATGTTTTTAGGCATCTCTTTCTCTGTGTTTCTATGATTTTGTAGAAGACGTTTTCTGGGCATTTGAGCTGGGAATCTTCTCCTTCTTCTATTTTTATTATTCTTAAGTTTGATCATTTCATAGTGTCTCAAATTCCCTGAACATTTTGTATCATGAGCTTTTTATATTTTGCATTTTCTTTCACTGATATATCAGTTTATTTTATTGTGTCTTCTATGACCAAAATTCTCCCTTCCATCTTCCATATTCTGTTGGTGATACTTAAAGTTCCTGTTCTTTTCTCTAGGTTTTCCATCTCCAGAATTGCCTCAGTTTGTGTTTTCTTTATTGCTTCTATTTACATTTTCAGGCATTGGACAGTTTTATTAATATCTTTCACCTGTTTTGATTGTATTTCCCTGTGTGTGTGTGTGTGTGTGTGTGTGTGTGTGTGTAATTGCTTCAAATTTTAATGCCTCCACCTTGTTGGATGTATATTCCTGTATCTACTTAAGGGATTTATTAATTTCCTTTTTAAAGACCTGTAAGAGTGGATTTAAGATCATCTTCTTGTGCTTCAGGTTTTTTGAGAATATGCATGGCTTGTTATAGCAAGATAGCTGGACTCTGGCTTTACCATATTGCCCTGGCTTTTGTTGACTTTGCTCTTATACTATCTTTAGGTATCTTGTTTTCTCTGGTGCTGGCTGGATGATACTGATGTTGGCATGACTTCTTGGGAAGGGAGGGGAAGTCATAGGCCAGACAATGAAGGTCAGGTGGACCTCACCGGCAAGGGATTGGTGGGGAAATATTCTAAACTGTGTCCCCTACAGTCTTCTTTTCAGGATCCAGGCCAACTAAATTGAGAGGAGACTGGTGAGATGGATTACCAAGCTGCATATTCTTGGGGCACTGCAGACCTCCACAGGAAAACAGGAAGCTCTTGTGATCCCCTAAGGAGCCTTGGGACCAAAGGGCCTGCCCAGTGCCAGCTAATTGAGGTCTTGGAGAACATGTGCAACTCACCTTTGCCTAAATGTATTATTTTTAGCATACAAGTTTTCACCAGAGAGACCTAAACTGGAATCTTAAATTATCGTCCTAACTGTTTCCAGTATTTGTACTGTTTCCCAGCCTAGTGAGTGACTAGATGGCCAAATTAGAGCTTTTCTCCCTGTGAGCTTTCATAGAGTGTGAAACCTTCTAAAAGGCAGCACCTGTCAGATTGAATTATAGGCACAGGGGAATCCCTGTAAATCCCTTAATCTATACCATCCCTTTGGAAATATAAACCCCATGAGTGGTTCAGTTGCCATAGCTTCAGTCTAAAACAGTTCTTCCATCTTTCTAAAATTTGCACTTAAAAAAATGGAACACATATCATTATGTTGCTCAAGACATTTTCCTAGTAGAAACTTCAGTAAATTCATAGATCCATTCTTTTGCATGTAAAAGAAGTGACTTGCCTATGGCTATGCATGTGTTCAGAGGAACTGATGTCAGGCTCTTGAGATCCATTGTCAGATATTTCATGAATTTGTCTGTGACCTCTAAACTATGTAATCTGTCCAGTGACTTTTTCAATAGTCATAAATATTTCTTTTTATAAAGGAATGAGTTAGGAAGCCTTACTCAGGTGCTAAAGATAGGTTCTGTTAGTATTGAGGGAAACCAAGAAGATATTTTTGAAAAGGATCATAGAATTTCTGAGAATATTGTCAATATTGTTTCTAAATTACAAAATATAGATATGACATTTTACCTGCCATTTGCCTCATGTTATTTTCTTAATTTTCAGAATAACTCTAAGATAGTTTTAATTTAACAGATAAGAAATAACACATTAAAAGTTTGGGATCATTTCTGTGATCATTCAGATTACTTAAATTAGCAATTTCAAAATGCCTGGTTTTCCAGATTACAAATTAAACAGCAATGGGAACTACAGTAACCCTCGGAGCCTGACTAGAATAATTTTTTGGTAACTGATTCTCAGTTAGCCAACGAAGGGTTAGAGACTTTTGCTAACTCACTGTATAACAATGACTTTGAACTGATTTTCTTGCCCCCATCTCCATAGTATTAGCAATAGTCCTACATTGCCACACCTAGAAAAGCAAATTTATGCTCCTTGCAATTTTCTTTTTTTGTTGTTGTTGCTACAGCTTTGGTATTTTGTATTGAAGCCAAGGCATTAGACTTATATATTCTAGACAAGCATTCCATCACTGAAGTATATCTCCAGACATATTTGTCTATAGTAATTCTTTGACAACATTCATAGCTAGATGGCTATAGAAATTAGCATTCATATGGATTGTTCTGAACAGTGACCCTTAAAACCAGTATCAGACAAAATTATTGATTGCAACTTAATCCTGGTTTGTATACGAGGACACAGCTCTCATCTCTGGAGATTTCTGATTTTGCTTCTCATGATACAAGCTGAATATTGTTATACAGAGTGCCTTCCAAGGGGATTATGAAAAGATCTGGGTTTCAAGTTTGCTATCTTATCAATTCTCGATCTCAGTAACTACAGATCCATTTTTATGCCTTTGCATAAATAGTCATTCTGTTTGGTCTGTTCAGTGTGGGGCCATGATTCTTTATTCCTACTAACTATGTGAACTTGAGGAACGATTATTCATGCCTCATTTTTTCTACTGTCTAATAGTATTCATGCCATGGTTCAGTAGTTAGATGTTCAGGTCTCTCAGATTTTCTTTTGACCTAACAAAAGAATCTAACACAGGCTATTCCTAACCCACTTTAATGGGTCTTCTCCCAGTTCACCTACACTTCATCTAAGGAAGAAATTCTCCCTCCAAAAATCTTTATTACAAAGTATGCATCCAAAATACATGCTTTTTTGACATAAAATTATATGCAATAATTTATGTCAAGATATTTCATTCTTGGGCTAAAAAAAAACAAAGTAGTGAGTCTTATCAGAACAGACACTAATTGTTACCATATTACAAAACTATAATGAGAATCCATTGGATCCATTTCAATATTTAAATACTTTACATAATAAGAAAAATATGAACTTATTCATATAATGTACAAAACTGTATTACTACAAAAGGTATCATTAGTTCTCTTTTCCTTAACTTCTTAACTTTAATTTCTGTTTTAATGTAATAAACTTTTTTTTTTTTTGCATGGCTTTGCGGTTAAAGCATCTTTGTTAGTTGATTTTATGGTCTACCTTGGGAATATAGATTTTTAAAATTTAAAAAGTTACTTGTTGTAACAAAATAGCATTTTCTGGTGCCATATTGAAATTTAGTTCATGGATTCATAAATTTCAAAGCTATCAGCACTGAAGTAATATTGTTTTAATATGAAGAACCCCGCAGAGAAGCAGAGAACTTTCTTCTGAGCTCACCCACTGAGGAATGTTGTGACCATTGCAAGGCCTGGACACTGACTTTTAGATTTGTAGCTTTAGCATAGAATACATGATTTATTCCTTTAAAAATTGTCTCCAGATTCATGAATATTTTTTGAATCTAAACAAGAGTATATTTTTCCCATCACAGTTTCTAGACAATGGCAATTTAAGATGTTTCGTTTCTATTTTCCCTTTGTAGAAACCTTTCTGCATCTGGATGTGTATGCTGGATTAAAAAAAATCATAATTAGTTATCTTTGCATTATTCACATCTTCATGGGCTGGAAAATTCTGCTCACCAAGGGAAATAATCAAACGACTCATTAATAGAAAATAAATAATGAATCAGATGTAAAACAAATTCTCATGCATTAGAGAAGCATTTTGGGGAAAAAATCAAGTTACAGATACTGATTTCCCCAGGTGAATGAAAAATATGCCTTCTAGGCATAACCATGCCTTATTGATGTGCATAGAGCCTATAAGGACACAGGAGCAGGGGGAGTCAATAATTGTAGCATTGGGAGGATACGTCCTATCACAAGAAGAAAACAAAAGCCAATCCTCTGATAGATAGAGTTCAGTTATCTTGCTTGACTACAGCATGCCTGTCAGGTGTTCTTGACCTACTGAGACTTTGATGTTTGTTTGCCCACTCATTGATCTGCAGCATGGCTTGTGTCCAGTTCCTCTTGGTTCTTCCCACACTGCAGTATGTGCTATATGTTTTTTCCTGTCTCCCACAAATAGACTTGAGTATCAAAACTACATATATCTCATGCAACTTTATGAGTGCCTGATACAAATTAAGTGCTCTACTGATGTGCGGTCAATGAAGTAACACCACTGTATGTGGGCAACTTCGGGATACTAGGAGACAGTTTAAAATGGACCATGCATTTTAAAATCTTGGTTCCATCTTCTTTCCTGAAGCTGTTAAAACAGTTGTTTTTTCCAGTGTGATACCCATTATGACAACAGATGCTTCCACTCTCAGCATGTATAAAACTATAGCTGGATAGTACATGCCAAACAAATCAAAGCAAAATGTTTCTTTAAAGAAAGTGTTAGAGAATATGTGGTTATCTTTGTCAACTGGACAGAATCTGGGAGATGGGCTTCTAGCTGTGGGAATGATCTTGAATATGTTAATTAAGCTGTGGAGATAAGCCCACTGTGAGTGGTGTCATACCCTGGTTAGAATCCTAGACTCTATAAGCAGAGAAAAGGGCTGAACAACAGCATGTATTCTGCATTCTGTTTCCTGTTGTGGACCCAGTGTGAACAGCTGCTTCCAGCTCCTGCTACCTTGGTATCCCCACCATAATAGACTATGTCTTAAATTGTAAGCTAAAATAAACCCTTTCTCCTTAAATTGCTTTTGTCCAGTAACTTGTCACAGCACTAGGAAGAGTAACTAAGCAGAAGAATTAATTTCCACTGCTGTGATTTAGGCATTGGGGTTTACACAAATCTGAGCCATTGATAGCTCTCAGTTTTCAGTTGTTCAAAGTAAACATTTCCTTTTGGATTTAATTAAGTTGGAGAAGTGTTCCTGTTATATCATTCACAGCTAAAAGAACCTCAAATCATGTAGAGAAATACAAGAGAAAGCAATGTTGTCTGTCAGCTTGCATGCTTTTCTTAACTTACCTGAGGTTCAGTTGACAGAGATCTATCTTACCTATTTTGGAGCTTGCAAGTTTGTGGGTATTTCTGAACCAAGATGCATTTCATCTTACTGTCTTATATATCTAGGAATATATGTCCAAGTGCTTATCTGCATCATATATACATACATGTACACATACATGTACACATGCATATATATCATATACATATGTGTATATGGTATATGTACATACATACACACACACACACACACACACACACACACACACACACATATATATATATATATATATATATATATATATATATATATATATACAAATATGTTTCCATCTAAAACTCTGGAGTTCTCTATTTTTCTCTGTTAATGAAATTAGACCTAGATTTGAAGGTTGGTTTATGTCTTTTTAGTATAATAAATGAGTTATAGTCATTAAAAGATCTTGTGATTGTATATAATTATATAGTAAATAATTAGTAGTAATACAATTCTATATTAATTTTTATATCTGGAAACCAATCTCAAAATACGTTGTCATATGAAAATCAAAAGAGGGGGGGAAGGAAAATATTGCCAGATAGGCAATTAGCCTTCAATAGTTTAAAATTATTAGGATTCTTTTTGCACTTTCCTTGATTTCCTTTACCAATGTTTTATTTCAAATGTATAAATTTCAATTATATAAATACAATTTCAATAAATTTCAGGTGCTTAAATATTCAAAAAATATTAGAAGCATGGTATCGTACAATTTATCTTCTCTACTTCTTTCTTACCCACAGGGATATAGTCACTATGAGGTGAAAAACACATATTCATTTTATTAAAAAAGGTAAAATTGTTAATATCTTTTATTTACTTTTTTAAAGTTTCTCAAAATTCTTGAGGTTTTACACCCTAGAAAATAAATTTAATCATAAACACTTGCTAAAACCACTTACTACCATTCACTCTTTCTATTTCATTAATACAAGTAGTAAAATAAAAAAAATGGTTATAATTCATGTGTCAGCTTTCATTACTTATATCAGAGACAGATAATAAAATATCACTAATAGAAAAATGCAAAAGACAAATGAATAAACCATCCCTTAGCTGGTAGTTCACTGCTAAAAGCTAACTGAAGTTCACACTGTACAGAAAATTATAGAAATAAAAAGAAGTCTTTAAATGCCTAATGAAATATCTTACCATTTCTCTACTATGTGAGATATGAATTATCCTGGTATGCTGACTATCCACATTGTATGTGTTATCTATCCTTTAGTCTCTCAGTCTATCCTTTAGTTCCTCTCAGGATTGCAATGTCCTTATTCATAGAATGCTTATTGAATAACTATGCTACTTGAAACATAGTTAAGATGGCAATTCATATGTACTAAAAGAAGCCGAAGTATACTTACTTGTTTTATGTCAAAGGTGAATATTTGATACCTTATCATGTTGTGACTATGCACCAACCCACGTACATACAGCTTGTCTAGAATTTGTTATTTCTCAAAGATTTCAGGAATCTATTGGCTGGTTGTAATGCATCCCCAACTCTCCATGTATAAAGATGAGATTCAATAGTTGTGCACAAAATAAGGGAGGTTTGTAGAAACATAGCCATACATTGAAACAATTCTTTTCAGAAAAATGACAGATTGTATGAGATTGATGTCACATTTTCTTTTCAGAAGCTTCTGGAAGTATACCCATGGCTATTGATCAATGCCTATATAGATTTAAAAGATTCTCTCTAGTCCTCTATAGACTGAATCTGACCCTGATTCTGTGATAGATCCCTTTAGGATAATTGACAGTGTTAAGTTTTGAGACTGTGAATTCTTCTCCCAATCTCCGTCTGAAATAAACACCTACTCTTGATGATGTAATAAAACTGCTTTTAAAAATATTCTTTACTTTATCCCTGTTCCTATTCCTTAGCCTAGTTATCACTATCTTCAAAGATAACTTGAACTACAATAATAACACCAGCAGTGCTATAATTCTTCAGCAAACACATGATGCAACAATACTTCATAATGGTTTATGGTCATGATCTTTTACTATCAAAGCCCTTCATAGTCTATATGGCACCAGTTGTTGAACTATCTCATTTAGTTTTTATAAGAGCTGCCTAAAGAATGTTCATTATGTCATCATTTTAGATTCAAAAACTGAAGGCATCTTCTAATAATTGACATTCATCTTCTGCCTCCAAAGCAGCAAACATATCTAGGTACAGGTTTTGGAGCTGTTCTTACAAGATCTATAACTGCCAAGTCCCTTATACTCTCTAGCCTGCATAGTAAAATGGCTTGGTCCTGGGATTCATGTTTGGAAACAAACATAACTGCATAGACATGCAGATGATTGGCTTGTCATGCTTCTGCAGACTGAGATTTACAGGAGCATTTGCCTTTGGGATTTTCTACTGGGGCATTCCTTCAAGTGTACTAGCAATCCAAGTTTGAGTTAGACTTTCCTGGCATAGGGGAAAACAAAAACTCCCTGTCTAAAGCAGGTAAGAAGACTGTATGACTAGGATGGCATGGAAAAGGGATACATAAGCAGCCTGCAAATAGAGGTGGCCATTTGAATGAATAAATAAATAAGTTCTTGATAGTCTTTTAAAAATACTGACCTTGTACTGTTCTTTCTCTCCCTTTACATTTTGTTTTTGTTTTTGTTTTTTATTGGCTGATGGTGATATATAGAGACTTGCTCACTAAGATTGGCTCTTGTGGAATACCTAGCTCTCTTTTAGGGTAGTCCACAGAGTTTTGCTCAGTTTTATGCTCGCGCGCGCGCACACACACACACACACACACACACACACACACACAATTTAATTTTCACAAACATATTGATGGGTCATGCTGGTATATATTTCTTATGATAAATCAAATGAAGCCGGTATATTTCATCATATATTTCCATCTTAACTTTTGTAGATAATTTATATTGTTTTCCAAGTTGTAACACTTCAGACTCCCATCATTTATGCTTGAAGGTTTCCAGTTTTTTCTATATTTGCAAAACCTATAAAATTTTGTTAAAAATGTCATTCTTACTAGTGAATATAGGTGCTCCCTTATGGCACTGTGTGTTGTGTTTCTCATGCCTCATATTACTAAAGACATTTGTTATCACTGTCCTTTCTTGGCTATTAAAATTTCCTTTCTAACATAATTCTTGTTCATATTTTTGGCCATTTTTTCTATTGAGAAACTTGTTTTGATTTTCTTGTTGATTTTAGGAATTTTTGATTAAGAGGAAGTATGATAAATAAATGTTCCATGTTCTTTTGCCTTCCATTATGTTGCTAATAATTTATTTTAAAATAAAAGTAGGACATTGTAAACTTTGTGTCATTAAATTTTCATCAATTTTCCAGTGGCTAAGTGTTGATAATTGCACATAAGATTTTCATGGACAACATATGTATTTCTTTCTAAAATTTAAATTTTTCTCCTATGAGAAATGTATTTACATTTTTACTTTCAATTCTATTCAACTCACAGGAAAGTCACATTAATGGTATAGGATTTATTCTGTGGTATGCGTTTTCTCAGGCTATGGCCCCGTGAAGTCATTGGCTCATGAAGTCTCTCTTTGAACTGTAAAAGCATGTTAGGCCCAGGGCCTTATCTTTAGTACTCTGTATGTTCTGTTGTTGCAAAGGAAGCCTGAGTTACCAGGGGCTACACAGCAGGCAGGAAGTGCTCACCAGTTTCATTGCCAAAATTTACTTCAGTTTGAGCTCTGATGATTTCGAGAATCTTCTTAGTTATTTATGTAAACAAAGTTTTAAAAGAACTTTCATATATTTTAGAGTAAAGGAAAGATAACACTTCCCATTTCTCTTTTAAATAATAAGATTAAACATTTTATGGAAAGTGAAAACCATGATAGTAATTTCTATTTTTAAAGTTTGTTTGTTTAAAAATAATTTACTGACAGAGAGAGAGAGAGGAGAGAGAGAGAGAGAGAGAGAGAGAGAGAGAGAGAGAGAGAGAGAGAGA
>NW_021620993.1:174214-179639 GCF_004785775.1 Grammomys surdaster | reverse complement strand
AGAGAGAGAGAGAGAGAGAGAGAGAGAGAGAGAGAGAGAGAGAGAGACAGAGAGAGAGAGAACACAACCAGTAGAAGTTAGTTCTTTCCTACAAGCATTTGGGCTTTGAGATACAAACTCAGGCTGTCAGACATTGCAGCAACCACCTTCTTCAGTTATGTTAGTGGTCTTCCCATGACATTCTTATTTTTAAAGACATGCATAACATGAAATTAAGAGTTTAATCACTTTCCTATTCACTTAACTTTGCATATTTCTAATATTAAAATAAGGTTTTACAATTTACCCATTCCAAACACAGCTCATTTGTTCAGTTGGTGATTATCCCTTTATTAATGTTAAACTAATCCCTGAATATAAAATTTAATAGAATCTATATGAATAATAAGAAACAGTTTTGAATTTAGGAGGTTGAACATACTACTTCGATTTTAGTGTCTTTGTTTCTAGCTCTATGTACCTGCCCAGAGGAAGTACCAAATCACCAGCAATGGTTCAGTGTGTGACTGGTACTGATGATTATGTCTGTCTACTATATCATCAGATCCTATCTATTTAAGCTTATGGATGCTTCCATGGGCTCTAATTTAACCTGACCTGGGCAACTTAAAGTAAGAGAAATCTGTTGGCTAATGATTTCATAGGACTTTGTTTTTTGCAGTGAGACAGGAGTATAAGAGCAACTAAGTTCACATCATAGCAGGTCAGAGAGCAGGGAAAGGGGAAGGACATCATCCCAGTGATTCTTTTTCCTCCCTTATCCACCTTTCCCATATTTGGTTGGAATTGCTGGTCACTTCATGGGCAAATCATTACCCCTGTTTAACTTTTCTGGAAATGTCCTCAGACATCATAAATATATGTGTATACCCAAAGGTATGCCTTGAAACCTTCTCAGTGGTTCTGAATTGAACTGAGCTGATCATGCTGATCAACAACCATGGGTGCCTAAATTTACTCCTGGAAAATTGTCTGCAAAAGCCCTGATGTCAGGAGAAATGTTGTCTAGCAAAGGAGAGAACCCCTGGACTCTGGTTTCCCTTTGGCAAGTTGTGACACTGCTGTAGGAAAGATGGAGCCAGGTTGTATATTTCTCTCCTCAATTTGGAGCCTAATCAGTTTATTTTTCTATTTCTCTATCTTATATCATATTCTCTTACTGCAGGGAGGCATCAGAACGGGAATGTATGGCCATAGACTCAAGGAAGATCTTGCTGGTGTCATACTAGATGATGGTCCTTCTTAAGCAATAATCTACGGAACAGATAAGTAAGCAGCAGGTGTATCATTGAGGTCTTTGCTACAACCAGCATACATGGAAACATTTTGTAGTGTCGATGTGAAATCCTTACCCAAGAAAGCATCACTGAAGAAGGATCATTAGTCAGAGAGCCAGTGGCCAGGAACAATACCTGGACCCTTGTTATACCTGCCATTTCTTCTGTCACATACTATGAGACAAACTGCTAGCCTCTTTCAACCAATAAGGAAAGAGATCCAATTTTTTTGCATGCATTTGAAATCATTACCATTTATAAAGTCCACAACCACATGTAGTTGCCTAAAACACCCACCAAATGATCATGTATTCTTCTACTAGTGGCCCTTTGACAATAGGGACAAATTTAAGAGGCAATTTGGTCAGTGTACATGCTCTGTAGCTTCAAATCAATGACATGAGTGAGCCCGAGAGTCAGATCATTCAACTTATTATGAAATTTAACTATGATAATATATGGAGCTACTTAAATGATCTTCATGGAACATCACTTATTCAAATCTCTAACTGCATATGGTGTATCCTCAATCGAACTGCTCCTAGCAGGTGTGCTTAGGTTTTCCTGCATGCTTTGTCTTTTTTTTATTATTTTTATTCTTTAATTTATTTTAACAGTCTAGTCTTTATCCACCTCTCAGACTGACCTCTGACTGTTCCTCATACCATGTCCCCCCTTCAAGAGGATGTCCCAAGCGGACCACTCCCACCCCACCAGGCTTCCCCACTCCCTGGGTCCTCAGGTTTCTCCAGAGTTAGGTGCATTTTCTCATACTGAGGCCAGACCAGGCAGTCCTCTGCTGTATATGTGTTAGTGGCCTCATATCAGCTGGTGTATGTTACCTGGATGGTGACTTAGTGTCTGAGAGATCTCAGAGGTCCAGGTCAGTTGAGACTGCTGGTCTTCCCATGGGGCCCCTCAGCTTCTTCCAGCTTTCCCCAATTCAACCACAGGGGTCTCTAGCTTCTGTTCATTGGGTGGTAGTATCTGCATCTGACTCTTTCAGCTGCCTTTTGAACCTCTCAGAGGGCAGTCACGCTAGGCTCCTGTCTGCAAGCACACCACAGCATCAGTAACTTGTCAGGCACAGGGTCCTGCCCTTGAACTGGATAACAATTTGGGTCTGTCATTGGACAGCCTTTCTCTCAAGATCTTCTCCATTTTTGTTTCTGCAGTTCCTTCAGACAGGAACAATTCTGGGTAAGAGTTTTTGACTGTGGGATGGCAATCTAATTCCTCTACTTGATGTCCTGTCTCTCCACTGGAGGTGGACTCTACAAGTTCCTCCCTCCCACTGTAGAGCACTTCATGCTTTGTCTTTTAAATAAATATTTAACACCCTGTTTCTGTCTATAAATTTGTTATTGAAGTGAACAAGAAGCTGGATCTCTGTAAGGGTGTGAATTCCCTGGTCAACCTCTTTCTTACAAGTTTGCAAACTTCCAAACTGAAAATACATGGCATTTTTTTGAGCATTCACAACATGCTAGTCAGTGAATTTAGTACCTGGCAATGTAAAAATGAGTTTTGATTATATTTTACAGATGAAAATGCTGATATTCAGAGAGGTCAGAGGGGCTGTCAGTCTGAAGATACTTTCTACAATTAAGAAGAAAGGTCAATACTCTCTGTATATTACAATTTAGATTTAAAGTATTCCCCCCATCATATCTCATGCTGATACAGAGGGTTGCAGAGATGCACTGGCTCATCTTGCAAGAGAAAATGGTTTAGGTGTCCAGCACTTACATGGCTACATGATGGCTCATACTCATTTGTAACTTCAGTTCCAGCGGATCCAAAAGTCCTTTGCTGGCCTCTACAGGCCAGAATTCTTGAAGAGTGTCTGTCTCATGAAAGACTCTAGATTAAAAAGAGATTAATTCATTTTTGATAGTGTCATTGGAAGGTATGGGGTCTTTTAAGCAGGAGATGTATCCTTAAGGAACTTGTCCTATGCTCCTTTCCATATCTCTATTTTGTAAACTCCATGAGATGAATAACTCTGCTACATCCGATGCTCTCTCATTGCCCTGCCTAGAAATGTCAGAGCCAGCTGTATACTTTCATATATAAAACTACTATCTGAATAAATCTTTCTACCTTTTAAGTCAAAATGCTGAGTTGTTTGTCCCAATGACACAAAACCTCACGTACTAGCTACAAGTTTTACAGTACATTTTTTGAGCTAGAGTTCCCTGGAGAAGCCACATCTATCCTCAAGCGCTTGTAGACTGTTGGACATTGACTGGGGTCATGGTGACTGGAGAGTAATAAAATGTTTCATATTGAGAATCAAAATTACCTTAGCTGATTTTATTGTTTCTTAGAAACATCCTTTGTACTTAGTTTAACATCCCAGTAGACCTTAAATAAAGCTCCTGAAATGTGTTGTTGTGCTTCATAGATCTCTAGCATTGGCAGCCCTAAAGATAAGAATGTTTTAACATCTGTAAACCATGTAAGAGATTTCTCCAACTGAGTGAAGCCCATCACCCCAGTGGTTGTACATGATAAATGTGCTGCTTATAGTCTTTCTTTTTCCGGGCCTTATGTCTTCTTTCCATGATGGAAAAACCATTCAGGCTAATTTGAACCCAATTTTTGAGCTATGGTCAATCATACTTGGCTCAGAACAAACTATTTACTTATTTTCTATAGCAGGCTGCTATTTTTTAATCATCTAATACAAAGAACACATCCCCTGGACCCAGTTGCTCCCCAGCGTTGAGCTGAATGTACCACTTTGTTAATCATGGTATGTGATCTCTGAGATCATAATTTGAGGCTCAAGCTTCACTGGCTACAGTTTTCATGTCATGTGTCATGTGTATCAAATCACACAGCTATCACAGAACTCAGAGCACTATATCAGTCACCATTTCCCAGCCATGGAAGTCTATACAGTTTTCTTCTGGTCAGACCCTTGATGGACTATAATGTATCTGTTAGAATCTGGAAGACAAGTTGGAAATGATCTTGCAGACCATTTCACTGGTTTTGCTGGCACCTGTCTATCTGTCAGGAAAATATTATGGTTTTTCTCAATGGCTTCTCTTGTGCTAGTTGGCTGCCTTCCATATGATAATTTTAGTGTTCCCAGAGCAGAATCAGGCAGCCTGGACACACAGTGACCATGAGGTTTTTCTCAAGGCATTTTACTAATGTCTTGTTGACCAACAGACGTGAAGTGGCCAACTTAGATTCATAAACAGAGACTTTCCCTTATTGGAAACAATCTATGTAATTACACAGCAAAAGGCCATTTTAAAATCAATTGTGATTATGATTTTCAGGTCTTCCTTCTTTTGCTACAATTTATATCTTCGAAGTAACGTGGGTGATATTCCATGAAAATATATCTTCAATCTGGAGATTGCTTTCTTCAGACTATCTGAAGAAAGTCTGTGGTAGTGTGTTAAACTCACTACCTTAAACCTTTGGTTAGAAATGGAAGACTTCTAAGCTTATCACTGCAAGGAAAATCTTTCATTATTCATACTCAATTTATTTCTTGCATCATCTGAAATGTCTTTCAAATGTCCTCATTTTTTTCATATAATTCCTGCTGAATATTACAAGTGAGATCAAGGCTGAATGCATGAGGATGTTGGTGAGATCTTGCAGTTTTAGTGCATACACTGAGTTGGCCAATTGTCTCAGAGTCAGCAATGTCACCTTATCTCCTTCTCTGGTGAAATTAAAGCCAATTCTCTAAACAAGACTTACGTAATGAATTAATAATTTTCTTGATTATTCTGGAATTTTAGTCTAAGAAGATCTCTATTATCCAGAACTTTATCTTGCACTGCTACAAGAAATAAACACAAACACACACACACACACACACACACACACACACACACACACACACACATATATATATATATATATATATATATATATATATATTGCTTATTAAGTCAATTTACTCATAAGGAAAAAGCACCTGAAATTTTATTAACTTACAATCAATGATACTCCACTAAAATTTAATTCTACCAATTAGTGACTATGAAAACATTTAGGCTTTAACATATTAAATTTATCAACTAAATTCTATATATATAATACATACATATATAATATATATATTATATATGTGTGTGTATTATATGTATTTATGTGTATTCATATACCTCTGTGTG
>NW_021620993.1:61701-174204 GCF_004785775.1 Grammomys surdaster | reverse complement strand
TGTGTGTGTATTATATGTATTTATGTGTATTCATATACCTCTGTGTGTGTGTCTGTGTGTGTGTATGTGTGTATACACATTGCCCTTTAAAGAAACTGGAAAATGTGCATGTTGAAACATTATAAGGTCACTTATTATCATTTATAAAGTTGAGTCAGTAGGATTCAGTGGAAAACTATACACAGTTAGGGTTATAATTAGTTTAGTTGCTTTGCAGTTAGAAGAAAGAGGATGAAGAGATAGGAGACAAAGACTAATACCACAGGATATTTTCTTAATGCACAAATAACCAGAGGCCTGAGATCAAGAAAAATGTTATATGTAAAAATCAAATCCAGAATTCATGAGAGTTTTACTAAGAACAAAACAACCACTTTAAAAGCACTTTTGACTTCTCAAAGACAATTAAGCATCAAACATTGACATTACATTCCAAAGATTAAATTGATTTCCCTCAAAACTCCCACAGTAAGTGCATAGATCTTCTTACCTGCATGTAGGATTTGCAATTTCAAGTGTCTTAAATTGGTCAAGGCTTGTGTAGATAAGTAAGGATCTCATGCCTTCGGTTTCTCCAGAAACACTGATGTAACTGTGTGTGTGTGTGTGTGTGTGTGTTGTGCCACACCTGTTACATCCACCATCACTATTTTCTGTGCAGTGATCTCTCTTTAGTTATGGATGCCAGCTGGTAGATGAACATATCTCCCTTCTCTCACACATTCCCTTTTTTCAGATATAATGACACAAATATATCCCTTGTCTGCTTATTGACATTTTTTCAAAGCCACATGGAATAAGTACTGATGTGCCAACACCAATAATGTAACAATGAATTACGCTATAGTCTGTGAAGGAAGCTTGCTCTGTGACCCAAAGAACAGGAGTTTTAGACCCTTTCTTATCTAAAAGAATAATTTGTAAAGAAGATAAGTTTAAGTTTCTTTTACAATGACCATAACAAAGATATTTTAAAATAAATTTAAAAAAAGGTTACTGTTTTCCCACATCTGTGGACATGGACACAAACACACAAACACACATATGCACATACTATCATAAATACAAATACATATACATAGAAACACATGCATAGGTGCTCACACATATACACACACAAACACACAGACACAGATACACAGAGACACACACAGACACACAGACACACACACACACAGCTACCTTGATAATTAGTATTCCCCATGTAGCTTTCATAAGTCCAACCAAATGAGTAAACCACTACCTTTATCAGTTTTCAAAGGACTGCTTCTATTCTCTTCCTCAAGGGTGATAAGTTACAAAGACAACATACACTATTCAAAAATTGTTGCTCATGATTTTTTTCCAGAAGCAGTTTTATAATAACGTCAATTAAACTTTCAATGAACTTCAACTGAAAACCTTCCTGAAGGTCTTTTCTCAAAGAGGGTATCCAAAAGGAGCCTTACATCTCTCCTCTCTTGTCTTTTATAGTTTGTTTTGTCACCTGTTAGTGAGAGAGCCAATAAAGCAATTGGCAGTCCTTAGATGTAGAACCACCTTTGACCTGCGACAAATCACTTCATTTTTAATGCAACTATTTTTTTTTGTGATTATTTTTTTTCAGAAGGGGACCCCATAGTTTCAGGAACAAAAATCACATTAGATAACTCATTATAGATCCTATTCTTTGAGCATAATTTACACTGAGAGCTATGTTCCTAAAATTATTTTCTTCTAGAAGAAATAAAAATGCATTTGGCTGCAGGCTCCATTTTTCTGAGCAATAAATATAAAAAGATTAACTTCTCATCATTTTCCCAGAATGCAATGAATGCAGATACTCTGAGGAGTTGGACCTAGTAGATTCTTACTGAAATTAGGCAATACAGTGAAGAATTACACCAGCTACGTGGTGTTGACACAAAACAAAAGAAACATAATCCAAGGAAAAATATTACTTTTGATACCATCATTGGAGGAGTGTGTCAGTGTGCTGGGCCAAGTCCACAAAGAGATAAGACCCCCACCCCCACCAGAGGTGCTCTTCAAAGACACATCTGTCCAGGTCCAGTGTCTCCACTGACCTCATTTGTTAATTGAAGATTCTTTTTTCCTTTTGGAAATTTCCCTTCGTGATGTATGTGGTTCCACAGACACTCTAGGGTCTCCAGGCCTTTCTACTATAAAAATGTACTTTGTCAGGTTATTCAATTCGTGAATAATATGTATTTCCCTGAACTGAGCGTTCTGCTTCTATGACAGAACAATCCCATCTGTAGTGATAAGTGCTATGGGAGCAGAGCATTTTGTCTGACATAGTTAACTGTATGCATTAGTAAACCCTGAGACAAACAATGACTGCTTTCACAATTCAGTATTTTTTTTAAGAAGCATCTACAGAGAATTTTCTGTGTATATGCCAAAAAAATTTGGATCTTTTAATCAACTCATTAAAGAAAGATTTTATTCAGCTCAGAAAGAACAGTGATTGTTCCTAACAATCAGGGGGCTGCTGTTTACTGCCTATGGGCTTCCTTAGATTTGATATATAAAAACCTCATTTTAATTTTTATTCTAAATCTGCCATAGCCTAAGAATCTCATTTTGAGCCTGCACAATTCAGTGCAGAAAGGTTAGGGAAAGCACCCTGTTTACAAAGAGGCAGAATTAGCATCCCTTTCTGAGAGACCACACAGACACCATGGGCTTCACAGCTTTGATTGAGCATTCAGTACTGGCTATGAGGACCACAGAGTATACTGACAACCAAATTGCTTTCACCCATCTCAGGTCAGATCTTCCCACTGGTCTATCATGGTTATGTTGTACTCTATTCATCTCTTTGGCTCTTTACTCTATAATTACTAAGTCAGTTATAGTTGAGTTGGAAAGTTCTCCTAATACATGTACTCTCTGGTACAGGTAAGTCCCATCACCATCTCCATCCTCCAGGGACTAAGTCCAGAACCTTGATACTTTATTGTTACACTCTTAATTCTCAATCATGAGGTCTTATCATCATACTCCCGGCTCAATAGAGATGTCTTATTTTTTATGAACAAATGTTTCTGACATATTGTCATGTGGAACTTTGTCTATGCTAGGGTGGTAGTTGATTGACCATGACTGATGGGGCCCTTCTATCTTCTAATATACACTCTTTTAAGATGAGACCTGTCAACAAAATAGCTATGAAAAGTGTTTGACTATGCTTAATAGTTTCAGGCCTACCCAAGGAGGAAGCAATATTTGATGTTTCAACAAACGTAAGATAAGTTAAGCAGTGAATTGTAAATCTCTGCTGAAAGGTCCCGGCTTTGAAGCTGAGCATGATGGGAACTTAGTTACTTGGTCAACTTCACATGATCAGTGGGCTAGTTGTGGGTCCTTCCATGGTTCATCTGCTCAGTCAGTCCTCTGTGACTAAAGGGTAAAAATTTCAGGATCCCAGAGAATACAATTGGCCTTTACCCTTTATTTTCAAACTCCATTTTCAAACACATTTAAAAAATTTTTTTTTCTTTAATACAAGTGCATTGAGATCTGATGCTGTCAGGACTGTGCTAATCACAGGAAGAGGGATGAGGAGTGAAACCACAGACAGCACGAGAGCCTCATCTGTAGACAGAAGTTCCTGTAATTTTAAAGATCTTTGACAGCCTTTCTGATTCATTATTCATTATTCTGTGTTCATTATTTCTAAGGTGAAATGGATGAATTTTAAATTGGGTTCTCAAGTATGTGGCCCCTGAGAATAGGGTTTGATCACTGGATTGCTTGGGAAAGTCAGTGTATAACCCTAAGAAACTCTATCCCAACAGAAACCACACTGGGAGGAAGAAAACAAAACAGACATGTTAGTGCATGATCATGTTATGCTCTGATTGAGGTTATCTTTGATCTAGTAACTCTGAGATTCTGTAGAGCATCCCTAGGATAGCCTTCCCCAGGGTTCCTAGGCTGTCTGCCCATTACTTCCCATGTGTCCATGGTACCACAAACCACTTCTGACCTGTGGGAAAGTTGAGAAATTTCACAAAGAAATTCTAGAGAGCTGTGGGAGGATATGGCTAACAATGGATAGGGGTAGTCAAAGCAGCAGGAAAATTGGTTAAAAATTAAATCTCTACTGTATGGCTTCTCGTCTTTGAAAGATACAATAATGAAATATCTGAATCAGGCTGATACAAAGAGTTTTATTCGTATGCAGTTTTGGAGACAGATTATCTAAGGTAGGGCAGCCTCATTAATTTGAACTCAGACTTGTCCTTGGATTGCATTACATCATGGTCATGTCATTGTCAGAAATCTAAAGAGATACTTGAATTCTTTGATACTGCCAAAAGTCCCTCTCCAGATTGAATTAGGCATTTCTTACTTACCTCAGAGTTTCAAATTTTGATTATGTATGGAAGCAATTCTCCAATTCATGAGCTTGTAAGATGTAAACCACATCTATACAATAGTAAGACTCTGATGAAATTGAAGGAAATTTTGCAGAGGAAGTACCTGCGTAGACTCTAGGTTATATTGTGATTGTGTACCTAACCCTCTCTCTTGTTTAGACATCCTGTATATGAAGCAAGCCTCTAGAACCATTGTAGTCTGGCCATCAGTTTTCTCAGGTACAGATCCTGAAGTATTCTTTCCATTATGACATTCAGTCCAGAGCATACTCCTTCCTTCCCCTCATCATGAAACTTCACTTTATACTTTGTGAAACGGAAGTATACTTATCAGTAAAAGCAATAAGATAAATACATTAAATACATCTGTTTTGTTCATGTAATATGGGTGTCACTTGCTGACCCAAATCTTTCATCATAGCAGAAGAAAATGATCCTTTGTGCTTATGCCTTTATGAGATGGTAGGTGGGAATGATGTTGCATGTATTCTTGCATCACAGGAGAAAATAGAATTTAGGGTCTAAAGATGAAGAAGAGGAGATGGATCAGAGGAGACTGAATGCGATGTCAAAAAACAAGAGAAGGATTTCTAAATTGTCAGTGAAACAAATGAAATGAGACTGTGAAACAAAGGGAAGGGCTAAGGAGTTAAAAGATGTCTCAGGGGTTGAAGAGGTGGCTCACCAGTGAGTCACCAGTGACATGCACTTAATAATCTTTCAGAAGACCTGGATTTGACTCTCAGACTACCCATCGTGGTTGACAATCTATAACTCAAATTCTAAAGCATCCAAAGGCCTTGTCTCACCTCTGATGTCACAACATTTATATGAAACACACACTCAGGCATATATATATATATATATATATATATATATAAAGTAAGTACATGTATTTTCTTTTTTAAAAAGAAGCAACAGCTTGGAGTCAGCAAATCTCTGATAGATGTATGAGACTAGAGACAAAATTCAATGGCTTAAGGGTCAGATTCCCACTGATCTCTTCACACATTTATAGCCAGGATGTAGACTCGTATATCATGTGGTGCTCTGTGCCACAAAAGAGTTAACAGATGAATAATGCATGAATAAATCTCTGAGCATGTGCCCTGTTGAGGTGTTTTTGGAGGAAAACAACGCAAAAGGAGGCAGGAATGGAGATGCTGGCTGAGAAGTCGGCAAGGTATTCATCCTTTCGTATTTTTTTCTTTGCAAATCATTTCCACACATCAGAAAATCCATCTTCATCTTCTCATCATTTCCTAAACTATTCTGACAGTTCATCAGCTCCACTGCACACCTGACATGCTCGCTGTTGGAAGCGTCCGTCCTCTTAGATTATCAGAAACCTTCCAGGAAAAGTAATGTACCTGTGCCATGAAGTTCACAATATTCCCAAGTCTCCAGATTCACTTGAATACCACACACACACACACACACACACACGCACTTCTATACCCTATTATTTCTGTATTTAATGAACTTATAACCCATTTTTGTCCTGCTGTGCTCCTGTCATGTCCATAATCCTTTCATAGGATTAATCTTGTTTGACAGGTACTCCTGTGACATTATACATAGGCCTCCATCACTATCCCTCCCTATTTTACTGTGACTTTCTTTCCTTTGAATTTTGAGTCAGTGCAGCAAAAATGATACATAGACGTGTATTTCCTATAGATATAAACATATCCTATACAGCAACATTCATCTTTATTTATTTTTAAATAGATTTTAATGCTAAAAATTTTAAAAATAAATAAAATTACCACAGACCAAAACCAGCTAGTTTAAAAGTCCTTACAAATTAATGAACTTATAGACAGTTCCAATTAGAATTTAAAAACCGAAGCTATGAAGCTTCATATTAAATTTTATATGTGATGAATTTAGCAGCTATCAAAACAGAAATATCCATTAGAGAGCTAGAAGTAGAAAACTGATCCAAAGCTTCATCCCAGTGACAAGTGAATCCAAATAGTCCAAAACAACCTGGAAATACACAGTCAGCAGCTCCAACTAGCCGACTCACAGTGCAGCTATAGTAACATTAGGAGCATTAAACACATATTGCCCAGAGAATAAAGGCAATCCAAAAATAATGTGATTGTTTTCTCATTATATAATATTCTGAAAAGATCAAACTATAAATGTAGTAAAACATTTAGCAGTTAGGCGCTCCACGAGAAGCAGTTTGAATAGGTGAAGTACAGGAAAGAAAGTCCAGTGACGTTATTTTGGGTGATGCTGTGGCCATGCATACGTGCCACCATGTGTCTGTCAAAGTCCAGAGGAAGTGCAATAGCAAAAGTGATGAGTTAGAAACTTTGAGTAACAATGATATATTAATATGAGCCAATTAGTTGTTATAAATATGGTACATCAACATGAATGACAAATCATAACTCACTGACAAAGCTGTGGAAGGTAAGGACATTTGTGAAAATGCTGAACCTTTATCCAAAAGTTCTGTAAAGCTAAATGTTCTCTTTAAAAGAAAAGTTTATTTAAGAACTTCTAAGAAAGAAGTTGAATAACTGTTTGTAATATGACATTGATATGCTGTATTTCTATGCGTTGTTTGTTGGAGAATTCATCACTTTTATGTCCTTAAGGTTTAATGTGTGTGTGTGTGCGTGTGTGTGTGTAGTAGTCAAGTAAGAAAGATTAAATAAACATAAAATTCACATGAGATGTGAATGTCCACATATAAATATAATGCAATTTGGTGAATATTAAAGAAATAAATTGTTGTATTCCTGACATATAATTTGGTGTCATCTTACTGTACTGGTTATAGCATAAGTGTTCTGATATTGAAGGCCATGCTCTCAGGCTCCTTCCCACAGAACCTTCATTTCTGCCTGAAGTCTCTGCCAGTCCATAAGTTTAGTTCCTTAATCAATTGATCTGTTAAGGTGTTTCTTCCCAAGTCTGTTTCAGTGTTCACTGTCTCTCTTTCCTCTCTATGCAGTTGAGTTTAGGATCAACTGGGTAAAAGGACACTGTTGGATACATAGAAATTTTCTTGACTGTCAGAATGGCTGCAGGAAGTGAGACCATGGATGAATGTAGCTGATCAGAAATATTCCATTTTGACACACACTTTTGGTAGTTCACACATGTTCTCCTCTAAAAATCAGGACCCTGATCTGCCAAATAAATGAAAAACAAGGACTCATGTTTCTGTTTCCTGTGGTATGGACAATTCTTGATTGTTTATCTTCCTATTGTACTTTTATCTGTATGCCATAGCAATAAATCTTATACATAGGCTTGCTAAGCCAGTTAAGTAGATATATTTTTAGCTTATGCTTTTGTTTGAACTGCTACTTCTGACCAAACATGCCTGCATTGAAGCAATTCTATTTATAAATAATGTGATTTTTTTTAAACCCTCTATTTTTAGCTTGAGCAAAATCACCATTTCTTTCCCTCTGAAAGAGCAGTCATGCACCAGAGACTTTCTTTTTATTATTAAAAAGCAGAATATAAAATCATTTTCCAAATAATAAAACCCTGTGCTTTTACTTTGTTTTTTAAGATGTTCAAAGAAACTTAGCTGATGAGGGTTTCTAATCTGATGGTAAAACTTACAGGAACTGAGGACATTATCTGTTCTCTCTCATTTTCTAAATGTTTTAGCTATTGAGGACCAAAGAGTTCTCATCTCGTGTGCAAGAACAAGTCACAAGAAGTATGCACAAACATTCATGAAATGACAGTACTGATACGTAACGACTTGAAAGCACAAATGCCACTGTTTTTTCGATTCTCATCAAGACTTGGAAATGATGATCTCTGAAGGTGTTTCATCTTCTTAATAGAAAGCTTTAAGGTAGATCAAGATGAAATACATATGTGTATGCTGCTATAAATTGTTCTTTCTATGTATCCAGAGAAGGGATAATATAACAGTTCTGGACACTTGAGGGATTTTATTTCCTTTGGAATCTATCTTTTGTCCCTGTGTAGAAAAGTAGGATTCATGTTTCTGTGTATACAAGAAACCAATATAGGATGCATATTTTTTGTTCCCATAATTAACTCCTTCTATATCTTCAACGACATACAGACTTTATATTTGAATCTACTGGTCCTAAATAAGGAATTTCTATAATGTTCCAGAACTAGTTGAGCACTATCACATATATCTTTCTCATTTTGATAACCCTGCAGAAATTTGAGATTTGAAAATAAAAAGTGAAATTCTTGATTATCAGACATTCAGCTGTCTGTATTTTCTAATACCAATATGCAGAACTGAAGGATAACATTGACAAAAAAACAGTAATAGCAAAAGTGCAAGCACGAAGATCAGTGATAAGTAAATGAGACCTCATGAAACTGAAAAGCTGCCTCCCTGAGAAGGGAACATAGAATAGGTATTGTGGATAGATTAGGCATAGGAAGGGACAGGAGTAGGGAAAATTCGTGGAGGAAAAGAGATATAGGTAGAGAGCGGTGGCAGAGATAGCTGGAATTGGGAGACATGAAAGGATTGTTGGATATCTATTGCAGTGAAATCTATAAAGGTGACCATGGTGAGGACTCCACATAATGGAGGATACAGAGTCTGAACTGGACATCTTTTGTAGCCAGGTGAGGCTTCCAGTGACTGGGTTGCATTTGGTTAAATTGTAGGATAGGTGGTCTTGTGGAGATCCCTAAAAAACAGGCTAACACTAGGACAAAACGTTGCTCTTTGAAAGCTGATGGTGGGGCTTCATTACTAAGAACATCATTCACACAGCTCACTGAATGTAGACTGTGGAGAGGACAAGTTGCTGCCTGCATGGAGCCTTCAGACTTATATTCTAGTCTCTTTGGCTTGGGAAGGTACTCTGCAGAATATGAAAAGAGGTATTTGGACAACAACCCAGTCAAAAAACTCTTATCCTACAATCTGATCTTCCCACAGGATGTGCTGGGGAAATAGTGGGACAGAACTTGTGGGAGTGGCCGACCAATATTTGGGCTAACTTGAAGCCCATCCCACAAGAGTGAGCCCATGCCCTATACTTCCTGAAAGGCCACCAACCAGAGATTGGATAGCCCAGAAACCTAGGATTTAGAGAAGTACAACTGGTGCTGCCCTCCTGTACAACAAATAAATGAAATTATTCCAAAATATTATTCTGCTATACTTAACATGTAATGGTGTCTTGTCCAGTTGTCAGTAGAAAGGCTTCTTCTGGCAAAAGATGGTAGTCGGTACAAAGACTCACATCAGACAGTATGGAGAAAGAGAGTTTAAATTAGTAGTCTCCATCGAGTCCCTCCCCTATGACATTGGAGAACCCAAAGAAGATATGGGCAGAGAAGACTGTAGGAGACAGAGGATGGAGGACATCAGGTGAACATGACTCACATCAACTAAGTAGAGGCCATTTGGGCTCACAGAGTTTGAAGCAGCAATTATTAGGACTGAATGTGTCTGCACTAGGTTCTCTATATAATTTTTTGGAGGGTGGGGAGGAAGAGATTCTTTAATGATATAAAAATGGTCTAGAATCACATAGATATTCTCAGTTTAAAAAGAAAGAATACCTAGTCTAAAAAATAAAGATGAAAATAAAAATAAAAATAAAGAATAAACTTAAAAAATTTAAATGTTACCAAGAACACAATGATCACCAGCCACCCACTGAAAATAAGTAATTATTAGTCATCAATTGTATCTTAAATTGTGTTGTATTAGTGGCTAGAACTGAGATACTGCAGTTTCGTAAAGGATCCTTATGCAACAACTGGATTATATTTAGCCTCAAATGTGATTGATGTTCCCTTTGACAGTGAGCTTTTAAAAGATGTATACATTTTCTTATGGTTGTGCCTGAAGTTCTGGGAACACATGACAAATACGGTAATCAAGCAGAGCCACAAAAAGCCAGCTCAGGAAGAAGGAGGAAGTCATTATGTTCCTCCATTCTGGCCTTGCCATGCCTGAGAATAAATAGCAACTTCCTAAAGAGGTTTCTGAAAAGAACAGGAGGAAAGGCTATGAGTCAGGTGTTATGAAACCCAAGACCTTCCTGACTAGATAGGAGTTCATACAAGGTCAATGAAAAAGCCTAGAGGTTACCATAACATGTTTTAGAAGAAAATTCTAGTGATTGTCAATAAGCATGAATTGGTCCTAATTCGCTATTCCTCTAATATCATGAAAAATGGGAAGATCAGGTAAAATGTAACTTCTGTAAAAGCTTTTCATGTTCTCCTGTGACATCTTTGCCTATCTTTATATGTAATTCCTGTTATTGTCCATCACCCTTTGGCAATCAACTATCTGTTTTGCTTGTATTCATTTAGATGTTATCAGAGAAACAGAACTTCCTACATTGAGGCAAATCAAATACAGGAACTGTGATTGAGTAAATCATGTCTAACTGAGCAGAACGAAAAGTATAGGACAGTAGGGATAAACTGAGGTATTAGAAAATAAACAAAAACCTAGAATCCATCAGCAAAAAAAGGGGTCACATCTACGCTAGTTCCAAAGTCCATAATGTGTGTGGACTGCAGAAGAATCTAATTATATTACATCACAAAAGTGTCCATCTGGTTCAAGATAATATGAAAGAGAAAGTTGGAGGGACTTCATACCTATCTTCTGCCTCATAATGGCAATGAGGTGAGTGTATTTACAAGAACATGCAAACTTTGTAGAAGCTTTGTCTTACAAAATGACATTTTGAAGTAATAGAGTTAAATCATAATCATCTGTGGATTTTTTAAACCCTAATCTAGATTCATATAAGTAATAAGATATTGTAGAACTATGGATTCATTAACTCAATGTGGCTAAAGTCTACTTTAGATTGTGGTCTTCTCAGAGAGCTTTGAGAGGATTAACTGAATTTTTTTACCTATGGTTTTCAGACATTGGCTTGTTATGCAGTTTAAGACAGGCCCAATTGCATTCATCCTCATTCAGATTAAAATAAGCCAGAAGCCAAAGATTTTTACTTTAGGAACTACAGGCAAGAAGTTGTCTAAAACTGAACATCAGGAATTTGTCCATTATCGCTGCACTATAAAATGTGTAAAAGATCTTGGGAATCAGTGATTTTGCATTAGGAAGGATACATAACATTTGATGTTGGCGGTCAGAGTGGAGGTTTACAGAGAAGGCATCCTTTTATATTCCTCCCGTTAAGAGTTGGGTTCTCTATCTCTGTGATCACTTTTTTCTCAGATTACAGGTAGAAAAAAGACCACTTTTGATTTTTTGCCTCCACTAGAAGTTGACAGTTCTTCTCCTAGCTTGTGAAATGGCTGTTCTTGATTTCTGAAAATACAATGCGAAAACGCACAGGCTAGATAAATTCTAAGCAAGTATATGTCTATTCTTTCTTTGCTCTTGATTATAAATGTGATACCAGCTGCTTGACTTTCTGCTCTGAAATCTTCAGTGGTTGATTGTAACCTACAATTGTAAACCAAAGTTCTTTTGTTTATCCAACATCATAAATGAAGTCAGAAAGCAGCTATAGACTGTAGGTAACTGAAGGAAAGGGTTAAGTGTGCTAGTGTTTTATTAGTTACAACTGACCCTTTGGCTCCAACTGACCAGAAACCATAGATTCTTAGTACAAGATATCGCACAAATGAGTTTTGCAGAGTCCTTGATTTCCTCTGAAACTTCTTAAGCCAGGTCTTTGCTTTCTGCATCTTTTTCAGCATTTCTATCTTATAAATTTCCATAGCATCTCAGTAATCTCTAAGCACAAAATAATGTTTTGTATTCCAAATCTCAAAAATATTTCCATAGTTCTTCCAAAAAATATAAAAAAAAACATAATAAAACTAAACTAAACAAAAACACCAACATGTTACTTTTTTTCCTGTTGCTATCATGAAACAACCAACAAAAGCCAACTTAAGGAAGAAAGGGCTTCATTTTGTATGTTAAGTCCATCATGTAGGGGAGTCATGGCAGAAGCTCAGGGAAAGAACCTGGAAGTTAAAAAATGAAGTTAAGACCATGCTGCTTACAGATTAGGTCTTTATGACTTGCTCATCTGGCTTTCTTGTATAACCTATGACCACCTGTCCAGGGGTGGCTTCAACCACAATGTGATGGACACTTTCACATCAAATATTAACTAAGAAAATGTCACACAAACAGGCCCATGGTGTACTCTTTTGGAGTCAATGCCTCCATCTTTCTAAGTGACACTAGTCATGCCAAGGTGACAATAGCTAAAAAGCAAAATTGGTTAAATTTCCCCTTATAAAGCAGGTGACTGATAAGAGCAAGATTGAAGTTTCCTGACACTTTAGTATTTTAGACTTCATCCTATGTTTGCTTAGCCATACAACCTGAGGATCACACATATGATAGCCCTGAAATTCATTATCAATAGCAGAAAAATGAGACTGAGAATAGCTAACTTTCTGCTATAACAAGATTGCAGATACAGAAAAAAAATCCAACCAAACAAACATTCCTAGAACTGTCTATTATGTTTTTGAGAGATATTAATTCAGCTGTCACTTTTACATGTTTTTCCAACTCTCCTGATTGCTGTGTCTGCTATCTGCTGTATGTTTACTATGAAAGGGAAACTTGCCATTCTTCTGTTGTAAGCTGACTTGTAAGAAGACTTAGGAGACTTTCTCAGAATATTTTAACCTTGGTGTCATAAGCTGTCATCCTCATCCTGTAGCTCATGAGATGCCACCTCATCTCAGTCCTTTCCTAAGTTTCCTGGCACTACCTACTTTGCTTCATGTCTTTATCTATCAAAAAATTATCAAAATTATCTTGTTTTTTATATCTTTCCTTAATAACTATATTTCAACATTTTAACAATACCAATCTACTTCCTGACTTGTTTAGTTATGTATTCCTGGCTTGTATTCCAGCCATCTACTAAAGTTTGACAGTTTTAGCAAACTAATAACGTGTATAATTTTGCCTCATCATCAGTGGGGGCCCAGAGGATTTTCTAGGTATCTAGCCTTTCTCTTTGAGGTTTGTATCTGGACCAGAAACTTTACTTTCATATAACTTAGCAAAACATACATTTTTTCTATGATATAAGACTTTGTGAAGATGTTGGTGGTGAATTGAGAATATCTGTAGCAATGAATGAGAACCATACTGTATGCATTTTGCTAGAGCATAATTGCCTCCAGAGGCCTTATTGTACTGCTTATACATAGTACCTATTCCAGATTATCTGGTAACACAGCTCACTGTAACTACCGTGTGCTTTGTCAGCAGTGCATTTGCAGAGCATCCTCCAGTACAGTCTTTCTGAATGCCTTATGTCCATGACTGCCAATTCTCTGTGTACGTTTCTCTTCCTTTCTGTGTGTGCTTTGACTGAATTTGGGAATGAAAGCTTAGTTATTGGACATGCCCTTGTCAAATCGAGTTTAACTTGGAAACCGATTGCCTTTTAGAAAGACACATAGTATTGCACTGTGTTTCTCTTTTACTCTCCCTAAAGCAGATGAGGAGTTTTCTTCAAATCTATTTCAGCTCCAGCCATGTGTAGGCAGAGAAGCCATAGCATTCATTACATGGGTGCTGAGCCTAATGCAGGTCAACTGAAGGACAGAAAAGAAAAGCTACAAGAGGGAGCTACAGGGTCACCTTTAAGGAATTTTGTTTTTTAATTCCTAAATGCTGAATAGGTGGAGCCTGAATAGGAGCTAGAGAACCACCTGCCCAGCCCCGATCTTTTTCTATCTTTGAATAAGGAAGGTGCTGCTCAAAAGCAAATGTAGTTCAATAATGGGTCTATCATGTATTGCACATGAGCAAGTTACATAGAGTCAGAAAATGTAAAAAGAAAATAAAATATGATCCCTATATGCTCATAACATTTTTATGTTCTTTCTGTAGCAGCCTGAATCTGTAAGCACTCACTCCATGAAGGTGGGGTAAGAGATGGAGTGTGAACACTTGTTTGGGCTGGCTTACCAGGTGATTTGAAAGGCTCCTTAAGGATTTTGAATGTTGTCTTGAAGGGAACTGGTAGACACTGACAGGTTTTAGGCAGCAAATTACTTTGTCAAATTTACAATTTAAAAGCTACCTCTGGCTACAGTGTGGGGGATAAATTGGAGTAGGCTGAGACTAAAAGCAAGAAAAAGATTAGGAAGGCTGCTGCTACTGTCTATAAAAAACAGAAAAAGAATTCTGTGAAACAGGCTAGGGCTAGGGAGGAAGTGATAAGTCTGGGCTAGGAAAATATCTCAGTGGTGGCCTCTGAGCAAGACCTGGTGGCATCCCTTGCTTGATTAATATGCTTTCACTTCAATACCTACCAAACAGAGCAGTAACACACTGAAGTGGCAAGATATTGTAGGTTTATATTTTTGAAAACCTATTTTAATAGGGTGTTTAAACAATTCAATCTCCCTTTTAACCCACTGACCAAAGGTAAGGGAGGAAGATGGCTAATGGAACAAGAAGGACACTGACCTCTTTGGAAGTAGTACTGTGTGGGGGATTCCAAACTTTGTTGCAAGCAGTCCAGTCCACCTGCAAAATACCAAACACGAATCAGCAGCAGCACAATCCAGAAGAAATCATGAGACTCTGCCAATAGGCATGAGTCTGTTGAAGCAGCAATAAACAGCAGGAATAGCACCAGAAGTTCTTTGTTGTATTTCTCTCTATGAAGTTATGACAAGCAAAGAATAGAAAAAGAAAGAAAGAAAGAAAGAAAGAAAGAAAGAAAGAAAGAAAGAAAGAAAGAAAGATGAACCAATGCCAGCACATCATCCACTGTCTCCTAGGTTATGCTTCTACTTTTTTCCAAACATCACATGTCCTCTCATGTGTCTGCTGCAGCAAAACATTGCATGCTCTTTGGCCAGAGAACTTCTGGTAAAAATACCATGTGTCTGTTCTCAGTAATATATCCTATCATGTGTCTGATTTAGCAAAACATCCTCCCACAAAACAGCTTCCAGAAAAGTTTATCATGACACATCCATGTCTCCAATAAAACCAGAAATTCCCACTTGAAGAGGTAGAAGCAAAGCCAATGTGATTATAGTCTAAGGAATGTGATTATATAATGAATGAAAAACCCTGTGAGTCTCAGATGAGGGTTCCTGTCAGATATTTGGTAGATATTTTCCTTTGCATAGTACTGCACTTCTAGAAGAGATGTTCATTCATTGGGCAAATTCACACTTATTATAAGGTAATTTTGGAACTGTCTAGAAGGCCTTTTAGAGCCCATAGAATCAATTCCTTGAATGGCCTGTTTTCTTCAAGGACACCGAATCCTCTCTCCTGGAGGAGTCACTCAAGTGATGGACATAATAAGGAAAGACAGGAAGCTGAGGCAAATATCTCAGAACAATGGAAACAGAGAAGGAAGGATTATGTTCTAGATTCAGCTTCAATGAAGAGTTGGACTAATAGATCTGATGATAGGAATCACTGAGGCCAATGGAGTCATAACCAGTAAGCTCACACCACGGACAGATTCCTCAATACCAATCAAGGTGCTTTGAATTTCTTGACACAAGGCCTTGGATAATATATTTATTTGGTTTGCATTAACCCACTAACCTTGCTGGTGTATAATGACACAGTAATGACAACCTTAGTAACAATGATAATGTAAGAAGGAAAGAGATGGAATACAAAAAAGAAAGCCTGCTACAGGTCACACTCCCACCTCATTTCTCCTTGTCTCTGAGAAAGTCCTTGGCTGTATCTGACAAGTGAGGCAGGGATGTATTACGGCCTCAGTTGAGTCTGCTTTTTACATTAGCTAGTCTTTTTCCTTTTTGTCTCAAGTTTACTTGAATCAAGTTAATGATGTATTTAATGATAACAATTTGTGAATATGTAAGGACTATGAATACCATGAAATATACTAATATTCACCTTTAATTTTATACCTTCTCAAAGGGGTTGGAGGGTGAATTGTCTTGATGCAATTATAACCCCAAGTGTTGACAACAGAACCTACTCTTTTAATGCTACCAGCTTTCAGAGCTGATTACCATGAAATATGATTTAGAGCCCATAATCACATTTCCATTTTTGGAAACAAGAACACTTAGACTCAGGGAGATAATTTAATAAGTAGTTAATAATGAGAACTAAGACAATGACTAGAGTTTTATAGAAATAACTGTTATTTCCTAGCTAACACTTTCATTTAGAATTTGCTTCTCAGTTGTGTAAGTTTCATACCCTTCACAAAAGCGTTACATTTAGATGACAGTTAGTAGAGGTATGTGTTTCAGGGAACACCAGTCCACAAAACTCAAATGTACTACGTATTCTATCTGTCTGTCTGTCTATCATCTATCTATCTATCTATCTATCTATCTATCTATCTATCTATCTATCTATCTTCTATCTATCTATCATCTATCTATTTACTATCTATCCATCAATCTATCCCTGTATATCTTTTATCTATCCTTCTATGAATGAATCGGGAAAGTCATTTGCCATCTGTTAATCTATCACCTATTTATCCATTTATCCATTCATCTATCATATCTCTATCAATCATATATATCATCTATCTATCTATCTATCTATCTATCCATCTGTCATCACCTATTTATCATCTTTTTATGTGTTTGGCGGCATTCATTCAAAAGTCTAACCCTTATTTTTAAAATCAATAGCATAAAATTAAAGAGACCACTTACCTAAGAAGATGATTGGCTTGAGCTGGTCCTGCCTCTCATTCAATTATATAATATTCATTGTAAAATATATCTGCTTTTGCTTTTTTACTATGTATGACAAAATCATTCTTCCAGGCTTACCTTATATACTGAAGTAATATTTAAATATGTGTCAAGTTCAAGACTGTTTTGCTAATGTAAAAAGAAAGGTCTTTCAATGTATAAGCAGAAAATTCAGTCTCTATTGTGGCTGGTCTGGTCCATACATTTTTTCATTTATTATAGACACCTGTTCCCCATCTTCTTTTTTTCATTATACTTTGTGACTTTGTGACAGCATCAGAAATAAACAACTTAAAACCTGTCCCACTGACAGTAGAGAAAAAAGTTGTATTCCTTCCTGGAAGGTGTGCCTGACTCAGCACCATGCTATTATATATTTATATCCATTTATCAAGTTACTTGCTTTTTATATATCTAACGGAAATTTACTTTTACAAAGGACTGAAATAGCACTTCTAGCAAAAGAAATGGTCTTCTACAGGAAATTCATATGTTAACGTCTGATTTTAAAATGGGTTAATAGGCATACCTTGTTGTGAAAAAATCACAAGTCTTTGTGAAGTGCTCTATCCAGAGAATTTTCAGGATAAACAGAATTGCCTGTACAATATTAACCATGGGAAAACATAAAACCTTCTGCCTCTGTTTAAAAAGAAGCCTTTCCTGGTTTAGATAGATAGATAGATAGATAGATAGATAGATAGATAGATAGATGATAGGTAAATTAGTACATGTAGGCTTTCTGAATTTTTAGGTTTCCCTGGAAAATATACTTCTACAAAAGAACCTTCACAGGCTTTCGTGGTTTTAGATGCTGTAACCTATGCTCGGAAGTTCCAACCCTTTCTCCAGGACAGAAGGATGAGTGTTATAAGATATAATAAATATTGGTAAGCATTATTAAGTGCTATTATTATAAGTATTACAGTTGAGCTTTACTTAAGAATTTTTTTGTTAATAACCCCTTTTAATTATGACTGTAAATGATTGATTAAACCAGTAAAGAGCAAGGATTTAGCAGAATATACTCTTATGTCTATTTGCCACGAGCACAGATCTGTCACCGTTTATGTCCTTTGGCAGATACTGCTCCACTACTATCATAGAAGTCCTTGTGCTATGGACACTTTAATTATGTTGTAATTAACAACAGCTGTAAAGAATCAATGCAACTACTGCTAAAGACATGTTCTGGTCATAAATACTCCAGACATTGGCAGCCTAGAAAGGCTGTGGGACAGTGGACTGTGCCAGAGGACTTGGTAAGGTTGATTTGGTTATAAACCCTCGACCTCATACCAGATGACCATAGGAACATCACCTGCTTCCAAGCAGGCTCCTATCACATAATTACACTCCCTACATAGGAATGTGACCTATGGCCATATAGGCCAGAACAGAGTTCTCCATGCTATGAAGGTATCTAGATGGGCTCTGAGGGTTTAGCCAATAAGCCTCCTTTCTCAGAAATTCATTTCTACAAAAGGTATTTAATCTCTGATCCACACTGGAAAGGTGGTATATACCCGTTTTCCATTATAAAAAATTCAATAAATATCAATGAATAGTATAGATGAGCATGAATTGTCTCTTTCATCAAGAACCACTGTGGGGAGCATGGAAGAAGCTTTTGTCTACTGAGCTGTTCTAAGTCTCCTGGAGAAGGCTTCTCAGTGGTTCCAGACTCACTACCACTGAGCTAAGCCAGAGTTCCCCATTACCTGGCTCCAGGCTCCTTGTCTTTAACCTGTGGGTCTCCTCCTTTCCCAAATTCATGTGGTTTCCAGTGGAGACTAGAAGCACAGGAGGTTGGGAACTTCAGCTTCTTCCTCAGCCTGTGCCATTTCTTACTTGGGCTGAGGCCATCACTCAAGGCTGCATTCACCTACACTGTAAGTGGTGCATCAGTGCTTCCCATGAGCCCATCACCCAGCAGCAGGCATAGAGTAAATGCAGTCTATTACCTCCCCCTTTTCTGCCTGGTAACTGTTCCTAAACGCCAGCTGAACACGGAACTACAAAAGGCAACATTCTAAGGAAGACCAGCCTGGATGAACACTAGTGGTCCCTATACTTATGTACACTCAAACAAAAGAGGGAACACATATCCTGATGTCTCAGCAGAAGCCCTGAGTTTAATATTGACCATGACCTTTCATTTGTATGAATATTGTGTAACTACTGGTCCACATGGTCATAATCTTTCATTAAAGTGTATGTTGTGTAATTACTGGTGCACAAACCATTCCCACAACTACTTTATAGCTATATAAGATGATTTACTCACTTTTCAAATCTGTCAGACCCCTCTCTCCTTGTTTGATCCTGGTATCTCAGAGTTAGACTCAATGAATGTTTTCTTCTTTCATTGAAAGTGAGCTTTTCATGCTTATTTCTGAACTTATATGTTAGAAAAATAGATTGAGCTGGAGACATAGAGAGAAGCCAATGGAAACTTCGATAGTTAAAAGACAGTTACAAAAGCCACAGCAGCTTGCAGCCTGGAAACTTCAAGAATACTTGCGGTTGGAGCAGCAGCAACGGCAAGTGTTCCAGAGAGTAGCTGGACACAATACCAATGAGAATCAGTATTATCAAATACAGTGATGGGTGGTGGAGATATAGGCAAATGGAGATATAGAAACTGTGCACCCTGGTCACAGGAAGAGTTCTAGGTAGTCGCTAAACCATACTTGCCAAGGCTTTGATGCTCTAGGCATAAGAACTATAAGCCTCACAATTGATAAAAATTCAAAGGGAGCTGGATAGAGTGCTATGTGACTTTCGTCTTAGCACTTGAGATTCAGAGGTAGGTAGATCTCTGTGACTTCAAGTCCACCCTGCTCTACCTAATGAGTTCTAATACAGCCAAACTATAGAGACCCTATCTTAAAAACAAGCATACCAAAGTAGAGCCTTAAATCCCAGCCTTAAGAGCTACATAACACTAGACCTTGTCAAGGACCAATGGTTCTAGCTACACCAAGAGATGTAACTCCAGCCACTCTCAAAACTCAATGCCTAACCAGAAGCTGTAACACTGTCAGCTGTTACCTACTACCAGCATTTCTTGATTCTAAAAGGTGAACATTACAATAACTATGGAGTGCTGGGGCCGCTGGAGGTTAAATCCTAGAGCAGTAAACCTTCAACCCAGTTATCTGAAGCCATAGTCTCTGGTCTCTACAGACTAGACTAACATGTCCTTAGCTCTTATGGCTTTGAAAAAGCAAAATTAAATCAGTCAACACAGACCCAGGTTTTTGGATACTGAAGGACCCTGAACTGCTCATACTAAGGACTTCTCTTTGCTGCTTAAAACATTCTTGTAAATAAAAAGAGAGCCCAGCAAGTTGAACCGTGACAAAAGGAGCATTTAATTGAAGTGGATTTACTAAATTATTACACTATAAAAGGCCATGTTAGTGACTGTGATTCTAAACTTCTAAGCCGAGAATCCAAAATAACTATTTTTTGACTTGTAGAGACATCACTAACTACTATCTGGTTCGAAACTTTGAGCCCTAATTTGTATGATGTTCTAGAAACACATGTACACTTGCAAGAGTTTGAAAATCATGGTTTTAGAAAACAGAGTCATCAAGAAAATTCACTAGGGTTCTTCTAACAAAATTTCAGAGGCTAAGTGGCTTCAACAAAATAGACGTGTTGTTCCAGAATGAGACATCACAGCTCTTATCATTGTTAGGCTACATAAAGAAGAGTGGCTACCTCTCCTTAGTTTAAAGTAGTTAACTAGCACTCTCTGGTGCTCCCTGGTTTATCAGGCTCCATGTTCCTATGATGCTCTCTGTCTGTCTAAGCTGAGCTTTCTTTTGATCAAGACCCCATCAGACTGCTTTTAGTTCTGATATAAGTGCACCATGGCTCTTTAATAGAGTACACTGACTCTATTTTCCATTGCAGTCTTATTCAGAAGTATTGCGAATCGGGAGTGAAAACAATAAATTGGTAGATGGGTTTCTACAACCCTTTACACTCACTCCCACCTGCTGAAATACCCAGTACAGGCTAAGTGCAGTAAAGCTGGGTTGAGAAACAAGGAAATAACATATGTAGTCTCTCTAAGAGCTTGTTACATACAAAGAAATAAACAGAGCTTTCTCTTTACAGTAAGAAAGGTCAGGATGCAATCCCAGTAGGCTGTTGCTTCCATAAATGTATGAGTAACACCCTAAAACTTAGTCAAGCTATGTTAACTACCTCTCAGCTTTTATATCAATGCAAGCAGGTGTACTTGACTGACAGCCACTGTGCAAATTGACCAAGCAGGAATCTGACCATAGGCCTGATCTCATTTCCACAGAATATTCATGAAGGTTGTGGGAGTCAGAGATCTGCCTGCCATTACCCCCCAATCCCCATCCTGCACTGGACCACTTGTGTATCTTGAATCATTGATTAGCAGATGTGTTCACTTCAACTTGCAAAGCAAGTGTATCTTAGGCAAGGTGGAAAACTCTGCAGAGATGTGGCATGGTGTCTCCAACAAAGCTGCATCTGATAGTGACAATGGTCAGGTGCTGGCTTCTTGGCCATGAGAATTAACACACTTCAGCTGGAGTGGCACTTGAGTTACCTGTTAAAAGGACAGGCCCCACATTGCCCATCAGTTCTGTCTCTCACAGAGGCACTCACTTCCCAGCAGAGTAACTGTCATCTTTAGAACAGATTCTCACCTTCTTCCTTGTAGACAATAACATACTGGGATTAATTTTAGACTTCACCAACTTGGGTTGATTTTGAATACCAGAAATTTCTATTTAAGTCTATTGAAATATACATTCTGCAGGTCTTATGTGTGAGTATGTTTGTGGAAGAAGAACCCATAAACTATCTATAATAACTCTTAATGTGAGTTATTTCATAACCTTGTCAATGGATGGATAATTTTGTGCCAAAAAATAAAATAGAATCTTAAACCAAAAGATCCTATAGATGAATCCAAAGCTTATTTGCCTTTCAGCAGTGTCTTATCTTTGTGACTTTTCAATTGTGAATATTTTCCACCCTTTTTTTCCAAACTTCAAGTTTAAAGCTTTGCTTTCAACTATCATGAATGGCATTGTCTGCTTAGGCTGTCTTCTCATTTTCATTACAGTTTATTAGAGTAGCTTAAGCTCTCAGAAATTAGAAAACCCAGTGCTGTGGGTTGAATGGGCTATGTGTTTCCCTACCATACCTGTATTGATATTGTGACTACCCCAGTGAAGCCCTGATGATATAAAGAAGAATCTTTGTATGATGGAATCTGGTGGCAACTGGCTAAATCACTATAGGTACTAACTCTAAAATAATGCAGGTAATTCTGGGAAAATGAGTTACTTTTTAATTTTAATTTTTATTTTTTAATATGGGCAGGGGAAGAGATTTGAGTGAGTAGAGACAGAGATATGTTGAGACAGAGAGAGAGAGAGAGAGAGAGAGAGAGAGAGAGAGAGAATATAAGGGAAGAGGAGTAGAGAAGTAGAGGCTGGCCATGAATACATGGAGAGAGAAGAGGGAGGGGAATGGGTAGAGAAGAGACACAGAGATAAGAGAGTCAGAGAGAAAGAGAGGAAGAGAATAAGAGATTGAGTTACTTTATAACAAGAGTAATCTTTATGAAAGTATAATCTAGCCACCTCAATAGTTCTAAACTTATCTCTTCCCCATTTTGTCTTACATGACACAACTGAGAAAACTCTCACCAGGGTCAGTTGATAGAAATGTTGCACATTCTAACCATCAAACATGAGTTAAATCTCTTTTTTTTAATAAAGTACTGCTCCCCCCAGTAACATTATAGCAACATGAAATGTATTAACATATTAATTTTCATAGAGATGACTTAACTCACTGAAGGGGATTTATCAGACATTGAGCTGTGGTCCTTAGTTTCAAAGCTGTACTCATTCTGTTATCCAGTTTCCTGGGAACTTCTCAGGAAAACTTAGATTCCATTAGGTTCTTTTTGAAAGACTCTACAAAGACTTTCCCAAATGACCCTGTTAAGTCACAACACACAGTTGAATGAATCTATCAGATGAAAAATCTTTAGGGATGTCATGGAGGTTAAAGCAGATTCCAAGCATCACTGGATCAAATCAAAATTTCTCAGGGCGGGACTTTTGGATGCAGATTTTCTGCTCACAACTTACAGGAACATGACAATTGGCCACTAAAGCAATAAACTGACAGCAGAAGCATCATTATACTCTGAATCAAATGATTGTATTACTCTCCAGCAAGAGCTTAGGTGGGTCCTTTTTATTTTTAAACTAGTAGGAAATTTACTTACTATTCCCAAGGAAGCAATAAATGAATTCCAGCCACCTTCCTTGAGCAGAAGTTCCTTTGTCTGACTTGTCTACTTTTCCTTTTCTCCTTGTGCCTGTTTCCCTTTTTTGATAATATATTTTCTTTCCTCACATAACATATCCTGAAAGCAGTTTCATCCCTCTACCCCTCATTTTCTCTCCAGTCTGGATCCCCTTGCTTTCTCTCTCTCATTGTAAAACATACGACAGGCTTCTAAGTGATAATAATAAATCAAAATAAAGTATCATAAAATAAAATTAAAACTAACACATTGGAATTGGTAAAACAAACAGAAAAAAAGAGCACCCCAAAAGGCACAAGAATCAGAGACCCTCTTGTTTGCAAACTCTCGGGAATTTGTTACAAACTGTAAACTGGAAGTCAGAATACATCTGGCCCAGAATTGTGCAACTCCTGTGCTTCCACTTCCCCCTCTGTGAGTTCATATGAGTTTTGATCATGTTACTTCACAAGACCTTGTTTTCTGGGTATCCTCTGGCTCTGACTCTCTTCCTGCCTTCCCTTTTTCAAGGTTTCTTGAGCTCTGAAGGGAGGGATTTGATGTCTGTCTGTACATTTCTGTGTTTGTTCACATCTGGTATCGGAGGAAGCCCTCGGTGGTGATTGTCACAGCTAGATGGTTTTAATTAAGAGAGCTTATATCTCTGAGTCTCAAGTCTAAGTTTGTGGAAATGAAGACAAAAGCATTTCATTGTGGAGACAACACAAGAACAAGTTTCTGAGCATTCCTTACAACCTACAATACAGTTTAAAATGCTAGCTGTTATTCCTGTAGAAATTCAGACTTAAAACCAATGTTCATTTATTCAATCACAATTAATCTTAATATGTTCTATTATTTCAGTGAAATTTTCATAAAAGGGAGAAAAATCATTTCATTCAGATGTAATAATATTATCACTAAGTATGGTTTCATCCTGGGCTCTAGGAGTATTAACTTTCGATGGTTCCACAGATTCTGTGCTTGTCATTCTCAGTCACTACTCTAGCAAAGACTTAATCTCAATCAAAATTGCTGTAGTTACACTTCTCCCATAGTCTAACTATTCATCAAAATAAATAGAGCCTAGTGAACAGCTATGGATCTTAACTGCTGCCCACTACAACCCTGTTACCCATGTTCTTAATTAGTGTTAACATGTCAGGATTGGGTTCTCCTAATTCTTAGCTGTTCTTGGGAAAAATAGGTCTTTGGATAGTAATGTGGTCTAGGCTTTAGTATGGATGTTGGCTATATAGGATTTAAAATTACTTACCTGTCCAAATTGAACGATGTAAAGGTTTATAGAATGAATCCCAATGTCCAGGGATAAAACCCCTGCCTTTTTTCAGAGCCTACCTTTCTGTCTTCCCCTAAATTTGCCTCTCCTATATCAGGATTTTAAATTTATCTTTGAAGTTTCACTTGGATCTTAGTTATTATTCAGACCTAGAATTGAAATCTTATGACCCCAACACTCTGAGTTCCATCATATTTCCTGCTACCTAAGAATTTTCATGTATGAAATCCTGTGCCAAATCATACAGGACCTCTTGAACAAGATTAAGCCTTACTGTAAAGATGAGATGCCTGAGGCACAACCTCCGGCCCACATCTTTTGAAGTTCTTTTGAGTTCACCAATCCTCTAGATACTATATCCTCACTTGTTTTCCTCTGAGGAGGAATTTTCCAACCAACCTACGACCCTATAGTGTTATCATGAATAACAGACAGATTTTTAAATCCATTTCCAGGCCACATTTTACTGTGTTTGTTTTCAGTTAAACTCCCGAAATATTTTGCTCATTCTTTATTTTCTCTTGAGCCAATTATTATACTATAAAATCCAAAACATTTTGCCTATCTCTGCCCCATGGCCTTCACTGCCCTTGCCCCAGCTCTGGCTGTATGCCAAGCAGCAATTCAATATACCCTGCTTTTCACTTTTCCATCTCTCAATTCTCTGCCCATCTCACATGGTTCTTCACTCTCTGTTACTACTTCAATTTGAAACTTCCAGTCTCTCAACATTATACTGTCCATAAAATTAGAGATCATATTTCTCTCATGTTTTTCCTGTCCTTTCAAATCAGAATGATAGTGATAGATTTTGCATGTGGGTTAATGTATCCATTCCTAGTGTTTGTTTTTATAATATCTGGTAAACAAACTTTCACAGTAATGAGAGAAAGTTGCTACCATCCCCTGAAGTTCATATAACCTCCACTAGTTCAGAGAAGAGAAATAATGTAACAGATACTTTATCCTGAATGTGACCAATTCTATTTGACTTACGTTTATCCTTAGCTAATTAGGAGTAGTCCTGATTAGTACATGGAGAGGAGAATTGTTAACATGAAAGGCTTCCAAATGCTGTCTGAGCTTCTTCTCCTTAGTTTCATTAAGATAAAGACTTACATTTTTCTTTCTAATTTGCCAGATGATTTCTCTGGCAAGGGTACCAAACATTGTAGAAATAAATCATACCTCTACATCATGCTTCCAGAAGTTAAAAGGGTAAAATTATCTCAACTTGGTTAGTAAAAGCAGCAGGACTCCATAGCCAAACATGACAAGACGCTACTCATTTTGCACTCTCCATGAGAGTGTCGTATAGCTTACAGCCTTCTGAGCCTCATTTCTAATAGCATAGTGTTGTTAATATTTATTCACGTTTTCCTTTTATTTTATTTTTTAGATATTCTATGTGGTATCATGTGGCATGGATTAGACATAGTTATGTTATTTATCTGCCTGTGAATAGACCTGTTGGCAAATTCAGGTTGGAACGTTTATAATAGTCATATAGAAAAATCTTGCCTAACACCTTTTAACAAGATCTGTTATTAAGTGACAATATTAATAGTATATTAATAAGAAACAAGAGAAAATTTATAGGGTCTTATTCACAGACAGAAAGCCAAAGGCAATTAGTTACTCCTGGAGAAGTAAAATTAGTCTTTCTCAAGAATGAGTCCCATTTTTTTGTTGTTCAATGCAGAGTGGTGAGTCCTGAAACCATATATATATATATATATATATATATATATATATATATATGTGTGTGTGTGTGTGTGTGTGTCATCAACAACAGCTGACTCAGTGTATATATAGTCACATACATATAAACATACATAGAATGCATATGCAACAATAATGAAGACAAAGACAAAGAGGTTATCAACTTGAAGGCTGAAGGACATGGAAGGGGTGTAGGAAAGGGTAACCATGAGTGGCTTGGGGAGGAAAGAGAGAGATAAAGTGCTATAATTCTGTTTCAGTTAAAACATATTCAAACTTTATATTAATGAGTCCTAAGAAAACCTTGGTTGTGTTATTATTAAGATCAGAAAGTTGGAGGCCTATAAAAGAGGTGGATCTGAGAGGTGTTGGATGAATATGATCTAAGTTCATTGTATAAAATTCTTAGAGAATTAATAAAAATATTATACTAAAAATCTTTGTCTAATTTCAGTTACGAGGTCACATTGGCCTTATTAATCAAGTTGAGATATTTTTAGTCTTCTACCTTCTGGGTGAATTGACATGAAAGGATATTTATTTCTAAGATGTCTGGTGCTTTTGCAAGCTAAATCATTGGGCAAATTACAATGGAAAAGAAAAAAGAGAAAGAGGAAGAAGGAAGGAAGGAAGGAAGGAAGGAAGGAAGGAAGGAAGGAAGGAAGGGAGGAAGGAAGAAAGAAAGGAAGGAAGGAGATAAGCTATCTGTTAAAAACCTCAAATAAAAAACAAATTCAGAGTTGAAAATCTTCTCCTTGATTTTGATTTTCCTGGGTTATGTTTGTATTCAACCATGAGATTGCTGTCCTAGGAGGGGCACACACTGACTGATTTGGACATAGTGAACATACATTTCTTTCTCTTCCTTGATAAACTAAGATTGGAAGTCTTGATGCAATGTAGGGCACAGTTCCCAGAGGAAGGGTGAGTGTGTGCTGAATGGAACAAACAGCAGTTCTTATAATTGACCAGCTTTGTTTTCTGTTATGTCTACATAAGCAAAGGCCAGTGTGTGGAAGTGCAGGAAAGCAGTATGGGCTGTAACCTTAAGTAAAGGAAGAGCTGGATAGTATTCAGAATGCTCTAATGATTGGTTTCTTTAAAAAGCATTCAGCCCATCATCCATGACAGCAATGATGTACAAGATGGATTGCTGCCTTCAGACATCTAATGATTGAACCAGAGAGAAGTCATATTCTGCTCCCTATATATGATCATATTTTAAAACATGATTTCTGTGACTTTGTTAATAGCTATTTAAAGTTAATAAAAACTTACCTGATGAAATAATGTATAAACAAGCACCTTTTACACATTTTTAAAGGCAAAATCATTTTAGAACATATAGAAAGAAAATACGGTTATGGACGAGTTTTGACTTTGGTCTCAGAGTAGGTGAATATTATGAAAGATGGAGCCTTAACAATGTATTGATGAGGCTACCCAAAGCAGCAAAGCACTTATAGCAATGTCTGACACTGTAGATACTAAAAATAAGTGGAACCACTGTAAATAAAATACAATGTGAGTAATTAAACATGCACTTGAAGAAAATTAGAGACTTTGTATGGGAACCTAATTATGGTTAAAAAAAAAAACTAGTAAATCTGAGAGGTTGTTGAATATCACCCTCATGAATCTAAATGTTTTGGTTTTCTTTTTTCAAGGGAAAGGAGAAAGAGGAATGAAGACAAAGACACAAAAATGGTAAGAGAATATTTTAACCCTCTTATGGTGTCAAATGATACTTTAATAGTTTTTAACAACATATTTCGCTTCTGATGTAACTCTTGTTTTAAATACGTACCAGGACATGTTAAAGTAAGAGAAGAATTATGGTTTTATTCTACCGTAAAGGCCTACCAATAACTGAGCACACTTTGAATTGTAGTACTTTTTTCACTTGTTAATTATGAGGTTCTTTTTTTCTTTGATGTCATACTTCTGGAGATAAAGTGAAAGGTATAATATATATGGAAGTATGGTGCCTAAATTCACAATGTTCCTGGTAATGTGAAACTATTCCGTTGTGTTCTAGAAATATTTCCTATCATTATCTACTCAGGCAAAGACTCAGTGTGGTTACTATGGGTTTTTTTTCTGATGTCCATATGCATACTCATTTTCATGTAAGCTATTTGGTAAAGAGCCCAATTGTATGTCACTGTACGTATTCATTGACATTATATATTTTCATAAACTAGATTTTTCTGTAAATTATACTTAGTGTATGTATAGTTAAAGTGGAAAATATTTTGCTTTAGAAGAAAAATATATGATCAATGATCAGAAATAGTATTCTACTTGGTTAATGAGCAGCTGAGTGACCTTGAAAAAAACCCACAACTTGTCATGTAACTCAGTTGCTTATTTATTAATATATTAATGTGGATTGGAAGCTTTGAAAATCCCTTTAATATGAGCATTCAGGAGGCAGAGGCAGCGGCAGTCAGAACTCTATTTAATGCCAGCTAGGCCCATAAAGTGAGACTCTATTTCAATAAAATAACAATGAAATTAGAACAAAGGAAATTCCATAACAAATAAACAAAAACCCAAACATTAAAGTCGGCAGAAATGAATCAGTGACTTAAGTTTGATTTCCAGTCCCCATATGTGGTGACTTGATCTAATACCCACTCCAGTACCATCAGGCACACACACACACACACACGCACACATACACACTCACACATGCACAAATTAAAAACATATTAAAAACTCACTGACATACTCAAGGCACCTCTTAGTGTTCTATCAGACAAAAGAATAGTTGCGATAACTCAGGATATATTATTCTACAAACTGAATATAGGGTTTGTGGTAAAACTTTAAAAAGTTTTGATAGTGGATTAGACAGAATTCATAAAGAAACAAAGAAACATGCTAAATATCTTCTTTCATTACCTTATTGGATGAAGCGTAAGTGCCAAACACTTTGAAGGTTGTCTACTATTTTCTTCTCTGTAAAGTACTTGATCTTCCTACACTAGTCTTAAAATTATTTCTTCTTTTGATTATATAGCCTTTGCCACTATTGATTATTAATAGGGTAAATGAATGTAAAATGTATATTAAGAATGTAATTCCAAGTCAAGTTTTATTTTAAATTCATAGTATTTCTTTAAATTACCCATAACCTGTTTTTTATTTTTTATTTTCTTATATATCAGGCCATATTAAACAATAATATGAATTTCACTGCTCATATTCTATAGCAAATATGCACATTATTCTGCAAATCTGAATTATTTAATTTATTTATTTATGGTGTTTGTTATGTGCATAAGGAAAGCAGAAGTGAATATTAAATGTCTTTATTTCCTCCTTATTTATTTATTTATTTATTTACAGCTCTATACATGTTTATTTGTTTATTCATTTAATAATTATGGATGCTTTGCTTAGAGGTATTCTGTGCTTATTCAATAAGTAGCACCTGCATAGGCCAGAGGAGGATGTCAGTTTCCTATATCTGGGATTAGAGATGGTTGAGAGCTGTCATTGTGGGCACTGGAAATCAAATTTGGGTACCCTGGAAGCTATTCTTTACCATTGAGCCATTTGACCACTATTTCTTTTAAATAGAGCCACCAACTGAACCTAGAAGCTAGCAATTGGCTACACTGTTTGTCCAGAAATTACCTATTCTCAAATCCTTAGTAGGGGAGTGACTGGTGGACAATTTTTAGGGCCTAATCCCCATCCTTGTACAGAAAGCAATTTAGCTTCCGTCTGCTCAGTCCCACTTGCTTTTATTTTAAAGTGCTTCTCATTTCTGCCACTCCTGCCAATAGCCAGAGCCACACCTATCAGAATCACAGAGGAATTTTCTACCAGGCTACAGAAAGCCACCTTTTAAGCAGAGAAGGCAACAGAAATCAAGGAATAAAACATCCATTCAACAAAGACTAGACAAGATATTAGGACCTAAAATTACAATTTCCCCAAACCCAGATGCCTAGACAGCAGGGTGAAAACAAAATCAATAACTGAAGGAAGAATATGTTTCCATTAGAGTTCAGCAACCCTACTTAGCTCTGAGGATTCCAACATAGCTGAGGCATGACAAGAAGGCCTTACAGAAGGGGGAGGAAGGTGAATTCCAATCTAAATAGGTCAACTACATTCATGAAAACTCAAAGAATAAATAATCACAGACCAGCAGTCAAAAGAAGTGTGTGTGCCTTTTTATTTTTTAGGAGAGGATAATTTGAGGAGTATTGACATTAACTTTGAAAGACTAGTAAAATTCTGAGCAAAACCCATCTGACCTGAAGCCATTTTTTTTTTGGTTGAGAGACTTTAATAACTATTTTCATTTCTATAACTAGAGGTTATATGCCTATTTAAATTGATTATCTGATCTTGATTTAATTTTGTAAGTTTTATCAATGATGAAAATTGTGCATTTATTTGGATATTCTAATTTGATGAAGTGTAGATTTCCAAGCATGTACTTAGAGTTCTTTGAATTTTCTCTGTGTCTGTGTTTATGTACCTCATTTTATTTCCTTTTTTTTTAAATTTAGAATTTCTTTCTTCACCTTATAGTTAACTGGTGTTTCTGATCTTCTTGATTTACTCAGAGAAATACCATTTTTTTTCATTGATTCTTTTTAATTGTGTGTGTGTGCGCACATGTGAACACACACACACACACACCACCACCACCACCACCACCACCACCACCACCATTACAACTACCACCTCCACCAAAAACAAAAAAACAGGAATCATTAGTCATTGATATATCTGAATGTCAATGTCCTCAACTTCCCAATGAAAAGATACAGATGAACAGAATGAACTAAAAAACAGAATCTATAATTTTGCTGCATGCAAGAGATACAACTTAATACTAATTCTTTAGCTCAAGGTAAAGAATTGACAAAAGATATAAACAAGTGGACTTAAGAAGCAAGCTGATAACTGTTTTTATTTCTGACTTTAAACTGGACTTTAAAACTAATCAGAGAGATAAGGAAGGACATTACATATACATTAAAGAAAAAAATCTACAAAGTAGACATTTCAATTTTTAATACCTATGTGCCAAACAAAAGGACAACCACATATGTCAAAGAACCACTAATATGGCTTAAATGACATATTGACACTGATTCTCACATAAACACAAAATACCTAAATAACTTCTTTAATGTACTTCATGAAACTTTCTGCAAAACCAACAACATAATTAATCTCAACAGATACAATAATTTGAAATAACCCACTGCATCTTATCTTACCACCACAGATTAAAGCTGATTTTTATCAGTAACAGAAGCACAGAAATTAACAAATTAATAGAAACAGAACAGCTCTTTACTGAATGAAAAAATGGATTAAGACAGAAATTAAAGACTTTCTAGAATTGGAAGACATACCCAAACTTATAGGACATATGAAGACAGTTATAAGAGACAAATTCATAGCACCAAGTACCTGTGTAAAAATCCGGAGAGATCTCATACTACTAAGTTACAGCACACCAGAAATCTGTAAAACCAAAAAACCCCACCCAAAAGTAGTAGATAGCAAGAAATAACCAAACTCTGGACTAAAAAAAAAAAAAAATTGGAAAAAAATCAAAGAAAGAAAGAAAGAAAGAAAGAAAGAAAGAAAGAAAGAAAGAAAGAAAGAAAGGTAGGTAAAGGAAGGAAGGAAGGAAGGAAGGAAGAAAGAAAGTAAGAAAGAAAGAAAGTAAGAAAGAAAGAAAAGAAAGAGCTGTTTCTCTGAGGAAATCAAGAATATTGAAAAGCATTCATACAAATTAACAGAAAGATAAGGAAAGAAACTGTATAGAAATTAAATGGGGTACATAAACACAGACACAGAGAAAATTCAAAGATTCACAAGTTCATGTTTGGAAAACCTATACTTCACCAAACTGGAATATCCAAGTAAACGCATAATTTTCATTGTAGATACAAATTTCCAAATTTAAATCAAGATCAGATAATCAATTTAAACAAGCATAGAACCTCTAGTTATAGAAATGGAAATAGTCATTAAAATCTCCCATCCAAAAATGGCTTCAGGTCAGATGGTTTTCATTCAGAATTTTATTAAACTCTCAAAGTTAATGCCAATGCTCTTTAAATTATCATTTTCTCCTACAAAAAAAAGAAACAGAAGCTAGATTTTCTGATTCATTTTTACAAGGCTACAATTACCCAGATAACATAAAGACCCACCAAGAAAGAGAATTACAGACCAATTTCCCTTATGAATATAGATTAAAAAATACTCAGTAAAATACTTGCAAATCAAACTGAATCCAAAAATACACCAAAAAGATAATAGACCATGATCAACTAGGCTTCATCTTAGGGATGTTTCTACATATGTAAATTAAAAAATGTAATCCACCATATAAACAAACTGAAAGACAAAAACTTATGATCATCTCATTAAAAGAAAACGTTTTTAATGAAATCCAACAGATTTTTATGATAAATATCTTGGGGAGATTAGGATTATTATGGATAGACCTTAATATAATACAGGCAGTTTATAACAAGCCCGTAAGCAACATAAACTTACATGTTGAGAAACTCAATGTAATTACACTGAAACCAGGAACAATACAATGCATTCACTATCCTCATATCTACTCAATATAGTACTTGAAATTCTAGCTAGAGCAGTAAGACAACTGAAAGATATCAAAGGGATACAAATTCAGGAAGGAAGAAGTCAAAGTCATTTGTACATATGATAGTATTCATAAGTGACCCATAAAATTTTACCAGGAAACATTTACATATGGTAAACCTTTTCAACAAAGTAGTGGGATTCAAAATTAACTAGTAAACATGAGCATGGACTGAGAATGAAATCATGGAAATAACACCTTTCATAATAGTGTCAACTAATACAAAATAACTTGGGATATCTCTAACAAGCATGCATGATAAAAGACTTGTATGATAAAAATTTCAAGTCTTTCAAGAAAGACATTGAATAATATACATAAAATGGAAAGATCTTCCATGTTCGTGGATTGGTAGGGTTAGCATATTAAAAATAGTCTTCCTACTAAATGCAATCCAAAAATTCAAAGCAATTTCCTCAAAATTCCAACATAATCTTTACAGATCTTGACAGGTCAATTCTCAGCTTCATATGTAAACACAAAAACTCAGGATAACTAAACAAATTCTGAATAATAAAAGAACTGTTGAACTTCTCATCATTCCTGATTTTAAGATGTATTACATAGCTATCGTAGAAATAAAAACATTTTTTAAAAAGGTAATTGATTTTTTTTATAAAGAAGCCAGAAACATACACTGGAAAAGATACAGCACCGACAGTATTGATCAAACAAAATTTCTGCACATAGAAGAATCCAAATAGGTCTCTTCTCATCACCCAGCATAAAACAAGGAATCGAAAAAATACCTCAGCATAAAACCAGATATAATGAACCTGAGAGAAGAAAAAGTGGGGGATAGCCTTGAACTCATTGGAAGAGGGGAGAAAACTTTTAGAACAGAATACCATTACCACTGCACTCAGATAAATAATAAATGGAACTTCATAAACACAGAGAAACTTCTGCTCAGGAGATAATTCAGCAGTTTAGAGCACTGATTGCTCTTCCAGAGGCCCTGAGTTCAAATCCCAGCAACCAAATGGTGACTCACAAACCTCTGTAATGGGATTTGAAGCCCTTCTGGTGTGTCTGAAGACAGCTATAGTGTATCCATAAAATAAATTTTAAAAATCTTAAAAATTAAAACAACAGATAAGTTTCTGCATAGCAAAAGATATCATCATACTTAACAAAGCAGCAGCCTACAGAGTGGAGAAAGGTTTTTAACCAACTAGACCTTCAATAAAGGACAAGTAGCCAAAATATATAAAGAACTCTAGAAATTAAACAAATAATTTGAACAGAAAATGGGGTACACATTTAAATCAAGAATTCTCAATACCTTGGAACACACAGCACTAAATGAGATGTCTCTATCAAATTTTCCCATTAAGAGCTCAGGGAACCCTGGGAGATAGAAGAAAGAAAAGTGTAAGACTCACAGGACACTAAGGACAAAAAGAAAACAAAGCTCTCTAAATCAACTGAACTAAGTTGAGCTCTGTGAACTCACAGAGACTAAAGCACCATGCACATGGCCTGCACAGGTTTGCACCAGGTTCTCTGCATGTATGTATGGCTTCCAGTTTACTGTTTTCATGGAATTTCTAAGTGAAAGAATACCTGGTTCTCTGATTCTTGTGCCTTTGTCTTGGGCCCTTTTTTTCTGTTGGTTTGTCTTGTCCAACTTTGATGTGACAATTTTTGTTTTATCTTATTATATTTTATCTTGTTACATTTTATGATTGTTTCTTAGAAACTTGTTCATTTCAACTTAGACACAGAAAGGAAAGGGATCCAAACTAGATTTATGAATCTTTATCAAGTTACAGGTGAAATTTACTTGAGTTTTTTCTGAAATGTTTTTAACTTTTAAAATTATTCTACAAATCATTTTTTTATATTTAAAATTTATTTCCATCAGTGACATAATTTATTGTTTTTTTTTTTTACTTTTGCTTTGGAGATATATATAGATATATATATAACTATTCTCAGATATATATAGCTGATGAATATATTTTTTAGTTTCAGTATTTGCATGTTTTATTTCTTAGAACTTATTTCTGGCCATAATTTCTTTTTAATACAAACTTATATCTACCCTGTATTATATTTTATCCTTATAAAGACATCCTATAGTTGTTTTTTGATATGTCTATATGAATTCTTCCCTCTGTATTTAAATAAGAGGCCATAGGGTGAGTGACTGTCTTTAGTCTCACTGATCTGGATTTTCATCTTTCATTTTATTGGTTCATCTTTGAACAGATTCAAATATGACCTCAAGTATTCTAGTAATATTCTGTACACCTACTTGATTGTTTTTACTCTGATTTTCTTGATAATTTACTCTAACAGCTATTCATTAGCACATGGGTTTGTCTTCCAGCAGGTTTTTCAGGTAGTTAGAGACAGACCTTGCACGGGGTGCAGCCTCACCCGGAGTTCCTCATACCTCTTATGTCATCCTGCAAGCTGCAGTCTGTAGAGTGCAAGTTGTTACGCTTTCTTTCCAATGGTCCCCTCTGGGGACTCCAGGAAGTGCCACAAACATTCCTCTTCATAACAGGGACATTTCTTCTCTTACTCAATGTGAGTAATGTTGAGTAACAACCTTCCCTAAAGCCCACTAACTGTATTTGATGCTAAGGGCATGTTCCAGAATGTTCTTTAATGTGCCATCATAATACTGAGGTTTACCTTCTGGCTTTGCTAGGTTCCTTGTGACCTTAGTAAGTTGCTAATTCCAATATCAGTTTCATTATATGGAAAGCAAATATCACTACCTTCCTTCCAGTGTCAAAAACAAAACAAAACAAAACAAAAATGATGCTAAGAGCACAATAGTTCTAGGGGAAACAGTGAGTAAACATTTAAAAATGTGAAAGATGTTCCTCACAGAAAGTCTTGTAGGTCTGTGCACTGATTGACAAATAAAACCGACAAAGTATTTGACACAAAGCCAATAAGTCAAAAGAGACTAAGCAGCATGCATTCATTCTGACAGAGTAATTTCTGCAGAAGCCCAAGTGGGATGAAGGACAGTGGCTTGGACCTTTTAGTTTTACCCTCAAAGCTTCCAGAAGGTTCAAATAAACTTTTATAGAGGTTAGTCAGTGGAAAGTGCAGTTGTCTGTGGCTGTTGATTTTAGAACGCAAATGTATTTGTTTTGGCAAAATAAAAGAAGATGAACAGAGAATGAAGACAAAAGAGTCATTTCCTCTACAAAGTTTCCAGTGATCTTGCACCAGGGAAGACTGTGACTCCTGAGGAAAATGTGTTCCTGGGAAAGAATATGAAAAGACTGATAAATGAAGGGAAATGAGAAACTGCATAGCACAAAGTCACCTTAGGGCTCTGAGACCTGCCCTTGTTCTTTGTTCTTTCTTTTACATCTTAATTGTTGCTGCTTCTCTCTCTTCTCTTTCATAATACAGTTTCTGGGAATAGACACTTTTTCAATATAAATGCTCAATCTGTATTCACTAGAAGCATGTGCCTTGAGCATTCTTGCTCAGCCATTTTGCAAAGCATTTTAAAATTAAGCCATTGTCAGTACAATATTTTTAAACACAGTAGATAATTTTACTAAAAAATGTTGACAAAATTGTTCCTCCTATACACTCCATGAAATAAAAATAACCCTGCAAATTATGAGGTTTTCTTTCTGGTCAATATTTGGATCTACTTAAAATTAGGTGTACCATATGTGTACATGTTGTATATACATATGTATGCATAAACATACATACACACACACACACACACACCCATATATATATATATACACATATATATATGAATATATTTATTCATGATTAAACTCACACTCCTCTCCTCTCCCTTTCTATCTCCATGATACAGATTAAACCTAGGAGCTCATGTATGCTAGTCAAGTGCTTTCCCACTGCATTTCCATCACATGATGAGAAATTTTCTACAACTCACAGATCATGTGAGGCAAGACGTATAAAGATGCAGTCAGGGTCAGTAAGAGGCTTGATTTCAAATGAATAAGGCAGGAAGTAGAAGAACGGGATAACACTTGTTCTTTGCTGCCCTTCATAGACACCTTAACATATATGCAAATATCATACACACATGCACACAATGTAAGGCTCCAAAAACAGCTGAAGGAAGAACACACAGAGAGTATACAATGATGAAGAGTGTTTATTCTGAAAAAAAATATCTAGCATGTAGTCAAACATTCTCCCAAATGGCAACCCCAGACAAAAGTGTGCAGGCCTTCTTATAGGGAAGTGGAAGAACTCTCTAGAAGGATTAGGTAATCTAAAATTCCATTGGTGGGTGCTATGAGGTCACAGGTGGTCAGTGGTCTGCATTTCTATGGCATGAATGTTTAACCGTAGGATGAGATAGGGTTGACTAGCACAGATGTATCATTCTGAGATAAGATATTTCCACATTTTTGTGGTTATCTCCAGGCTGTTCTTCAGGAGGGTGTTTTATGTCACTTTGTTTCTGGTTTTTATGGCCTATTCCTAGAGCTGGTATCTACAGCCTTCTTTTCTAAATCAGGTTAAATGTAGAGAATTAGGGTTTAAGATGCCCTTTCAACATACACATACACACACGAACACAAGCAAATGCATACACATACATACTCAGAATATATAAGATTTGGATTTAAAGGTCATGTCTGTGGGTCTGTTAAAAATGGAAGCATTGTAGTATATAAAGAATGGAAATATCTCTTCCTATAAAGTCTGGTCTCAGAACCAGATGTCACTGACTGAGGAAAGGTAGGATACTTGTCAAAGATTTTGTTATGTTTCAGAATGTGTTCCTCAAAGTTTCATGCAGAGAACTTAAATCTTCTTGGAACTAGAGTGAAAGAAAATTAGACCTTAAGGGATGTATCTTAGAGAAAAATTCTCAGATCGTAGAGTTGTCACCATCAGATTAACACATGTAGTTTATTGGGGTCTCCTGGTGTCAGTTGATTTAGAGTTGTTTTCAGAAGAGCAAATGTCATTCCCTCACCCGGTCTCTTTCTGTAGTCCATGCCTCTCCATGTGATCTTTTACAGATGTCTGCCATGGCAACATTGTTTCCCTGAAGCCTTTAAAAGGGTCCTAGATGATGTAGTTGTTTGATGATGGATGTGCAGCTCTAACACCCATTTCACAATCGGAAGTCTAACAAGACTGTTTTTTTTTTTATATAGTGTTCAGTCTCAAGTATTTTTCTATAATATCAGAAAATACTTTTCCATATTTTCTTTCTTTTCTCCTCATTTCTATATATAGCTTGGGTTATTGAGTGTAATGGCTTGAATAAGTATCCCTGTAGGGTCAAGTACATGAAAACTTGGTATCAAGTTAGTAGCAGCATTTGGGGAAGATTATAGAATGCTTAAGAAATGCAGCCTTGCTGAAGGAAATGCATCACTAGGGATGTGCTTTGAGAATTCAAAACTTTACTGCACATACAGTTCAATCTCTCCTTTATGTGTGTGGCTGAGATGTGAACTCTCAGTTTCCTGATCTGGTTGTCTGACACTATGTCTCCCCATCTTTCTGGGTGACCACAGACCCAACACATTCTTCCTACAACTGTCTAATATACAGTATGAGGGTTTGAGGAACCAAAGCAGAGAGCTGAGTTTACACTGTATAGTGAGTGTCAGTGGGTCACAGAAAGGCTGAGAATAATGGCAGTCTATCTTCAGGAGGTAAAATAAAAGTCCCCAGGAAGGGAAACCATCTGAAATGGATTCGAGTAGAAATTCCTTGTAAATGTTTTTGAGCTCAGATATGCAGCCTATGACACATTAATTATATTCGGATATTGATTTTAGAGGGTCTTGAAGTTGACATTAGGGAAAGCTCATCAATGTTTGTGGCCTTGACATTTACAGTAAAAAAATAAATAAAAAAGTATAAATCTGGAGGCAAAAAAAACCAAACCAAAAAAGGTGGTTGTTGGATTTGAAAAACAAAAATAGACAAAGCATTAAAGTTTAGTGTTTCAAATAAGAATTAAGTACATGTATATCACAGTATATCACAGAAAATATATTTAAAATAATTTATATTGAATAATTGAATAAATTAGCACTTATGTAGAAGTGAGGGATCAATAACACTCTGTACTGGATAATGAGCCGGGGTAAATGAAACTCCTATGATTTCTGACAGGAATATTAGAATAAGAAATAGATGCTTAGTTTTAAAACCCAGATTCTAAAAGGCATTTGACAAAGGGGCGCATGGTCTCATCAAATTGAAGACATACAAAAGTGGGTTCTTTGACATAATAATAATTGAATGAGTAGGTGTTCATGTATATTATAAGGAAGGAATTAATGAGTGAATGTCAAATCCAGCACAGGTCTATAGCAAAGCATCATCTGGGTGTCTTCTCTTCAATCTTATTCATTACAACTTTTTAACTAAGCAGTTATCCAACTGCAGGGACCTAGATAGAAGTTGCTAAGATGTGACATGAAGGGATAATTCTTCTGCACAATAGGATCAAGAATCTTATACCCAATGATCCAAAAGTTTTCTTTATTTAAATAAGAAGAAGAGGAAAGAAAGAAAAGAAAGGGAGAGAACACATTTGTTACAGCCTTTTCATTATAAACAAAAATTGAGGAGGTAATGCTGTGCCTTCACTTACTCATATTTCATTTGACCCATTAGAGAGACAAGCCTCGAGCTGAGAGGAGTCTCCTTGCCTCGGGTCTGTAACAACAATGCCATGAACTTAATTTTTGCTGTAGTTGTGTACTGACTTTGCATACTCCATCTGAAGAAGAGACTGTCTAGCCTAGGATTTCCCAAAACACTAGTGAGAACACAACTCAGGTTGAGAAGAAGAGAGAGATTTTCAAACAGATACAATCTAAACAGGAATCAAATACGAACCACGAGGTAATGTAGGAGCAACTTTCTCCCATGAAAGATCCGGATGATTCCCCAATATAACAGGCATCAACTCACACTATCCCAAGTAGAAGAGGTGTCATGGGAAAGCCACACTGTAAACAAAGCCATCCAATACCTTTTCAGTTCCATAATGACGGAATTGCTTTGTACTGGAGCCTCAACTTAGCCAGGGATGGTCAAAGCATGTGAGCCAGCCAACACTTTCATGTTATGAAAATTAAAAATAAACTAAAACAGTAACAATCTACTTATTTATTTTCTCAGATTCTTATTCTATCTTCGAAGTTTTCAAGACATCCTCCAGAAAAGTCATCATGTCTTATACCAATGTTTTATCTAAAACAAGTTTGAGTTATTTTAAGTCCATCATATCACTTTTTCCAATTCATTTATTCTTTCTTTTATTATCCACTGAGCACCAACCAAGTATCAACTTTTTGCTAGAAAAAGTGAATCTGTTATATCCCTATTAACCTCCACAACCTGATAACATAGCAATGGAAACTCAGAAACACCACCAGGTGATTGTGCTATATCGCAGTGAATTAGTGACCAGAGGTAAACCATGAAGGGTTATGGAAAAAAAGTAAGAATGGAGTTCTGAATGGATGGCCACAGGTAGAGTACCTAAAGTTTCTGATAGATTTTAAAATTCAATTAATATTTAAAATTAAATCAGAGGAAGGCTTTTGAGGAGCATACATAAACTTCTCAATCTCTTTCAGGCTTAAGGAAGCAACCTTCCTTTTTCAGAAAGTCACACAGGTTATAGGCTCAAAATCGTGGTCAGCCCTCCCTCTAGTGGTGAAACCTATAAACTACCCCTTTGCCTTTCCTTTGTTGCATGAAGGTCAGGGTTCTCAAACTGTGAGTCTCCCTTCAGGAGTTGAACACGCTTTCTTAAGAGGACCCATATCAGATATGCTACATATCTGATATCTACACTATAATTCATAAAGTGGCAAAATTATACTTATGGAGTAGCAATGGAAACAATTTTATGGCTGGGGAGTCACGACAACATGAGGAACTGTATTAAAGTGTCACAGTATTAGGAAGGTTGAAAACCACTGGCTTAGATATTGCTCACAACGATTATTTAAGGTGTAAACATATATTACAGACTTTTGAAGTTGAAGAATAAATAAGTATTCCCTAGAACTATGTCTGTGAAAATAATTTAATCCCAGGAACGACTACGAAAACATAAGCAACTTCCGGTCTGGGACCCAGCATAGAGCAGGTCACAGACGGCAGCTCCGTACCCAACCCCAGAAAAAAAAAGAAACAAAAAGAGGGACTCCCAGGAGCTTTAACTCAGGCAACTTTCCAGGTAAGGAAAAAGCAGCACTTGCCACAAACAGGGAGCAACCGGGACCCACTGGGACCCAGAATTCGCTCCTGGCCCGGAGCACTGGTTCCTTCCGTTCTAGGCCCGAGCACTCGAAGATCCCAGGAGGCATCTCGGCACCCAATCTCACAGAACCCAGAGGAAGCGGGGCACTCAGGACCTCTCTGCCAAGCAGTATCTTAAGCTAGGAGGTGGCAATACTTGCCCCAAAACAGGGAGCAACCGGGACCCACTGGGACCCAGGAATTCACTCCTGGCCTGGAGCCCGGGTTCCTTCCAGGTCTGAGCCCGAGCAGATCCCGGGAGTCAGCTCTGCACCCAATCTCACAGAACCCAGAGGAAGTGGGGGCTCTCAGTAGCTCTAACTCAAGCAATATCTTAGGCTAGGAGGCAGCAATACTTGCCCCCAATCAGGGAGCAACCCGGGACCCACTGGGACCCAGGAATCCACTCCTGACCCTGAGCCTTGGGCCCCTTCAGGTTTCCACCTGAGCACGAAGCACATCTTGGGCCTCAGCTCAAACTCCAGCAGCAAAACCCATCCCAAACAGTTCTGACACTGGCTAGATAATAGGAAAAACAGGTCCCAGTCAGAGACAACACAGATAGCACAAAGGTGATCCAGATAGCAAAAGGCAAGCGCAAGAACACAAGCACCAGCAACCCAAGCTACTTGCCATCATCAGAACCTAGTTCTCCCACATTAGAAAGTCCTGAACTCCCCATATCACCGGGAAAACAAGAACCAGATCTAAAATCACTTCTAATGATGATGCTAGAGGACTATAAAAAGGAAATAAATAACACTATCAAAAAACTTGAGGAGAACACAGGAAAACAGGATGAAGTCCTTAAAGAAACACAAAAATCCTTTAAAGAAACATTAAATATCCTTAACATTGAAAAATAAGCCAGGAGGAATGGAGCAAATTATCCAACACCTTACAATGGTACAAAAGGCAGTCACCAAAAATAACACCATAGAGCTCTATTTACTGGAATGGAAAAAATGGGAAATCATTCACAACATGTCATCAAGTGGAACAAGCAGTTATGGTCAAACAGCTGCAATATTATTAACAATTTAAGCAAAATTATAAAATATATAGTTACATGTTTTAATAGTGTCCCTGAAGGCTGCTCGAGGATTCATGGGTATAAAAATGGTAAGAGAAAATAAACATTTGGGATCAGATCTCTAAAAGCCATAACCGACAATGACAAATTAATCTGTTGCTGGAAATAAGGACCCCATATATAAGACTTACTCTGGTCTCTGAATTCTTGAGTCCTAGCTGTCCTTGACTTCAGTTGGTATATCCTGACATCCTGACACTCCTGGGTAAAGTCCATATAGGTTGGATATAATTTGACTGTGTTGCTCAAGGGTTCTTGAAATGGAAGACAGACTTTAAGTATGGTGAAGTCAAGAGACAGTGAAACTTTTAAGAGTGCAGCCTATTTTATATATATGCATATGAAAACAATGAACAAAAAGACTGTGACATTGAAAGAGTGTAAGGAGGTGTATATAGAAGGATTTGGAGGAAGGAAAAGGAAGAGGAGATGATGTAATTACATGATAATATCAACATTAAATTGATTTTAAAAAAATAGTAGCCAGGTGAAAGATAACTGTGTCAAAGAGGTCACCTGCTTTTAAGGGACCTTTAATGAGATCCTTCTAAGTTCCTGTATGTGTCAGTTACTATGACAATTATTGCATCTGAGCCCTAAATCTCTCCTTTCTGTTCCATCATGTTCTCTCTCTTTTGGAATGATTGTGGTTCCTGGTCCATTTTCTCACAAAACTAAGGCATAATCAAGAGAAGAAAGACTAACCAGAACCCACCCAAATGTTGACATCCTGCTGTTTGAATGCTCCAGCACCAGAATCATGAGCCTACTAAGTACACAGCTTGTGCTCTTGTGAAGACATAAAACAGGCTGCACCACCCATGTTCTCCTTGAGTATCAGATTTTATACTTATAAGTAGTAATACTGGAGTAGGACCAAAATCCATTCTAATCTCATGAGACTCTACTCTTAGATAGAGAAGTCACATGACAAAGAAGAATGTAAGAGAAAATGACAGGCCAGGAGCACTACTTTTTATAAGAATTCACTACTTCAGGTACTAGCTGAGATTTGTCCAGTGCCAGAAATATTTCTGAGGGAGCACTACAATGATCTGGCTACCATCCGTTGGGCTTTCATCTTTAAATTTCTATATCAATATCACATGAACTCTGTGTGTGTGTGTGTGTGTGTGTGTGTGTGTGTGTGTGTTAAATGGTGTTACCTCATATGAAATTCCCTCAGGGGATATATATTATTTAATAAAATCCCCAGCTCCAGGTGAGAGACTTCTCTTTGAGGTTTAGGTCAAGTAGGTCAAAGTCATATATGGTGTTGTTATTACCTTTGGTTTCCTCATAGAACTTGAAATTAAGATCCTACTGTTGAAAACACCACACACTTCAGACACACAACTTGGAAGAATCAGATGGTACTGGCCTGAAATCTTCATCCATGAGGACTAGTTATCATGGAATCTGAAAGTTGTATGGAATATGTCAAGGAGTAGAGTGACCAACCATACTACTCAGCTACAATGCCTATTAATCACTAAAAACAATTACCTCGGCAAGATATCCTGAAGGCTATAATACTGGCACTTATATCTTGAGGATAAAATATATCAGTCAAATTGAACATAACCCCTGTCATTAAAAGGAAATCAGTACCTGTATAGTAAACCTATTCACTTTCGTTGGGCTTTAGTGAACAACCGACTACTGTTGCTTTTCTAAAATGGCAATATTCTCCATGCATTTTAAATAACAGCCCTTATATCCACTCACCAGTAAGTGTAGATTTCACTTCTCATCTAAAGAGTTTCTGTTTTCCACAGGTAGAGACTGTTATATATCTACATTCAGCTAACATGAATAGAATAAATGATGGTGTGCATACATGCATCTAATGACATGTGCACACTTTCTCATGTACACACATGTACCTGTGCACACTCTTCTTTACAGACACAAATGAAAAATAAAGGCCAAGGTTATTCAATACTGAATGGTTAGTGCTGGTATAATATACGTACAGATAAGGGTTGTCCCTATATATTTAGAAATTGTGTTGGTGTATGTGCATGTGTTTGTGTGTGTAACAAAAACAAACAAAAGGAGGCCATGATTTTGAGAGCAAGGGAGCATGAGGGCATGAGAGGGAGCAACGGAGAGTACATGGGCCAGAGTGGAGGGAGAAAAAAGAATGGGGAGTGAGTAACTATATTTTAATTTTAAAATAATTTTATTACTTAATGAGAAAAAATATAATTCCATATAAAACAGTAATCTAGACAGTGGAAATGTTTCATATAATAGTATAGTATGTTACAGTCTCCACAAACAACAGCCTAGTTATGTAATTATCAACAAAAAAGACAACCTGTTGAAGCAAAAAATTATTTTTAATTAGTTTAGAAGAAACAACTAGGTATCTTTATGAAAAAATAATCTCTCCGTGTGTGTAAATTATTGATACATGAAGTAACCTAGATAAGTCTCAGACACACTGTCAGAGGGAATATATTCAGAAGACAAAGGGTATATGTTTTAGGATTCACTTATGTGTAATCTCTCTGGACAAAATTTAATCCATGGTGACACACATCAAAACAGTAGTTGCCTCCAGGCAGGAGGGAGAGACTGGCCTCTGAGATGGTAACAGAGGAATTTTATTTGACTGCTATAAATAAGTGTTCTCTTATCTGGTTGACAGCTCCATACATTTGGATATGCATATGTTAGAATTTACTGTCACGTATGTTTCATTTGATGTTTCACTGTGTTGGTATGCTAGTACCAAATGCTGAGGGCTGAATGGCCTAAGTTACAGTCACTCATTTGTCACTGGTGTGGAAGTTGGAGGTCCAAATGTGTCTGGTGAGTCACCTTTTCTGCATGTTTTTGTGTACCCACTGGTACAAGAGCACTATGGTCTCTTAATCCTCCTGCTGGCTCTTCTGGGATGTTGCATTGCCCACCTAATTATGACTTTGTTTAATCTTCTCATTCCTAAAAACTTTAATCTCCAAATATAAATGATTCTAGTACTGAGTGCTTCAGTGTATGAGTCTGTGGAAAGAAGGAAATAAAATAAGTCCCCAAGAGAAACCAATAGACTTATTTTTTTTCTTTAAAAGAGAAACAAGAAAGACGTTGCTAATTTATTTAGCAATATAAAGACTTAGTGACATCCAGAGTCTTACATATATAAACAAGTGTCAGAAGAAGTGTTCTGAAGTGATACTCAAAGGAAACAGATGCAACAGCTTGAAATTCAGTTCAGTTGACCTATTCTGGCTAGCTTGGCCTTGCTAACCATGATGTCCTAGCTTCAAATGTAGCTTGACTCTGTCTAGGTTAATGTATAGCCACATGTTTGCCATAAATTACAGTTCTCTCAAGTCTGTTGTTCCTCTGACATCTTAAAATAGTTTTCCAGGAGTCTGCATCAATCACCCACCTCCACATATTACACATTTGGCATTTTACTGTTTAATAAAATCCAATTAAATTCTACATAGGAAACGTAGTACAAGAATTATCATGAGTGCTGGACAAATTTGAGAAGCTTAAAATATTCCTTTATTTCCTTGTTCTAGTTATAAGTTGTTGCAGAGAAATTCATGGGAAATGTCTTTCTCAGTTCCCTGTCATGGACATCCCTTGTGCATAACAAAGACAGAATATATAGAAGATTCTTCCCATTTTGGTATATATATATATATATATATATATATATACCAAAATATATATTTATTTAGTGAAAAGATGAAGATGTCCTTTGATTTGCAATAAGAAAACTCTCACAGGAAGTGATTATTTCATAAGGTGTTAGTGGGGCAAAATTAGGGACGGCAAAACAGAAGGAGATTGTAAATTACTCTTAGAGGTTGTGAAATGCACAAGTGTTGGAGCAGTAACCTACCCTAAGCAGTAACCTGTGACAGACATGAAGAAGAAGAAGAAGAAGAAGAAGAAGAAGAAGAAGAAGAAGAAGAAGAAGAAGAAGAAGAAGAAGAAGAAAGTGGAGGAGGAGGAGGAGAGGGGGAGAAGGAGGGGGAGGGGGAGAAGGAGGGGGAAAAGGAGGGGGAGGAAAGAGAGAATGTACCACCAGTGTGGCTACATACTTTGAATATTTATCATTTATGTGTTTTATGAGTCAGTGAATTTTAAAACAAGATTGTATTATATTTGTCTCACAAAGCCTGTAGAAATATCTACACTTAGGTTGGTTGGAAGGGTCCCAACTTTGAAACCAAAGTCATTGGGCTTCTGTGTTACAAGGGCCAGCACTAAAACTGTTTGTAATTATTTTATTAATTATTTCAGTGCTAACATAATGTGCAAGCAGCTAATGAACTAGGTGGAAGGCATGTACAAATGACAGATTAATATTTCTGTCTTATAAACATTTTTGCCCACTTACATAAATCAATGGCTATTTAAAAATGTCAGAGATATCCCAGTGTGCCTTATGCTGGCTCAATCTTCAATGTATTCAATTATCAAAATGATGCAAATTTCTTTGCTTTTTTAGGCATTTAGATTTAGATTTCCTATGTACGTTTGGGCATATTTTATCAGTTGAGCCCCAGTAAGCCTCTGTAAGTGAGAATGGCATCCCAAGATGAAACTAGGCTTAGGCAGAGAAAATAACTTTGCTAACAGCATAAATTCAATGAGATCAGGAATCAAGGCAGTCTCCCAGACTCCCTATGTATACCAATGTACTGTGGGACTTCTTTTATAAACTGTTTGTTTCCATTTCTTCTACCTCTTCCACTCCTGCCACATGCCATAACGTGAGCTCATCTATGGTTTTGCATGTAAGTGTCAAGCAGACGCTGGACATTTTAGTGTCAGATGATTGTCGGGCCCTAATCCAATCATCTGCATCTCTAAGAGTCTATTAGAGCTCTATATTGAGGTTTTTCTTTGTGTCTTTGTATTTCTTCCTGTCTGGCTAGCATCTGCCTGACACAGGGAAACCCCAAAATCCTGGCTTGTCTTCTTGCACTTGATCTAATTCAAGAAGACTCAAGTGGTCAAGAACTTTTCCTCTCTATCAACATTTCATTTTAACTCTAACATATATAACTACCCAAGAGACATGGGCCTTCTGATTTCTTTCCCTCCCCAAGGGACAGGTATAGTTGTATTGTTTATTATCCTTTGCCATGAAGTGATTGTTGACTCATGGAATAGTTTCATTTTAAAATTACCTAAGTGAGAGAGGGGAACATGGAGGCCGATGTTCAGGATGTTCACGTGTCTCCCGCAGTCAAAGGAGCATGCGCATCACCTCCTGGCTCGGGGCACCGTGTTGAGAAACAGTTTCTGGAGCACTGGCTGAAACCTCACTGCAAGCCCCACTGCAACCGGAATATTGTCCATCCCGTGTAAAGTACCTGGGGCCAGTTCGCAAGCACGCTGATAGGCAGTGATCCAGAAACTGCTGGGACAGAGAGAAACTTATCTTCTATTTGTGATCCAGAAACTGCTGGGACAGAGAGAAACTTATCTTCTATTTGATCTAAAGCCTTAAAAACAAAGTCTTCTGACCTCAAGGACATGTGGCCCTTAGTGAACGGGCCAGAAGTTGCCTTGGAGGAAATGATAAATTTGTATTCTGTTACATTTTGCTAACCTACCTATATCGTGAAAACTAACAGCTTGAAGCCCAGGGCCTTCTTGCCAGTTTGCAAGTGTGGGCAGAACCCCGGTCCTTCCTTAGAGGGATGGAGCTGGGGGCTTCAGAACAAGCACAGGGCAGGGCATCTGTCCTGGAGATCCTGGGCTTCTCTTGTTCAGAGAGGGAAGTGCATCACTTGGGTCATCTGCTTTTACCTTTCTTTGCTGAACTAATAAAGGCCGGTGCTTAGTCAAAAAATAAATAAGTAAATAAGTAAATAAATAAATAAATAAAATTACCTAAGTTATTCTGAAATAGGTTTATAAAACAAACTCTGTGAACTCATAACTCAGGGAAGAAAATTCACAGCAGTTTTTCATATCCTATGTACTTCAAATAATTATGTATTTTCTAAATCTCTATTATCTTGATTTTTGTGTATATATGATATTGCAAGTAAGTATATATTTTGATGACTTGTTTTCAATTTTAAATAAGAGGATATTTATGTGGTATATAATAATTCACATTTTTTATTTTAAAGTAACCTCTATGGTTCATTTATGTTATATATGGTATAACGTTTATTATTAGGATTGTAATATCATTACCCTGCATGCTACATAAAACACCATCCTGCCAGGCAAGATATATTCTCTATTACAACAGTGGGATGACCATTATGGAGTAACTAAATACTTTCTGGTTTGATTTCGATCTGCACTGCAGGCAGACACTAACTGTTACTTTAAATCTTGCCAGAAGCCTGTGGCTAAGGAAGCCATAGACCCTAGGGTTGAACCTCTAGTGTTTTGTTAAATGGTTATGCTGGCAAACTGCCTTTTAAATATTGTAATTATACCTGTAGGTATATTCTCCTTTCAATCTTATCAGAGAAGCCATATTTTGCAGTTGATGATGGTTAACACAGAGATTTACAACTGGTCAAAATGATGAGAACTCATGACACTTTTACCAAAAGCAAGTAGGGAAATGAATGGTTTATTTCACTTATACTTCTAGGGTACAATCCATCATTGAGGGAATCAGGTTAGGAACTCAAGACAGGAACTTGAAGTAAAAATAACGCAGAAGTGTTGCCTGCACACATTCCTGTGGCTCACTAACTGGTTTATGTTCAGCTAGCTTTTTTTACACACCCCAGACTTAGAGATGGCACCACTCACCATAGGCTAGGCTCTTGTAAATCCAATCAAGATAATTCACTACCAAATGGACACAGAACAATCCAATTAAAGAAATTCTCAGACTGATATCCTATCTTTGCAGGTTGTGTCATGATAACAATCAAAATTACCCAGAGGACATATGTTTTGCTATGCCGTCATTATATTTTTTTTCCTCGAAATTCAAGATTATAGACCGCACTGTAGTTTTTTAGGCACTATTCACTTTGTTACACCTTCTCCTATTCTCCCATTTTCTACCTTCATCACTGCTTACCTGTTTAATTTTTCTGTTCCCAATATTCTTCTCCTTACTATCATCTCATTTATAATCGACTATCTCTGCCTCTTAATAAATATACCTAGGCCCTACATGCGCTCCAGGTTAAAGATGCAAAACAACAACAGATTTAAAGCTCCTATAGAAATATGAGGAAAAACATGTTGAGTTTATCTTTTGGTACCTAGATGATTCACTCAGAATACTTGCTCATAGATACATCTATTTACCTGCAAAGTTTATAATTTTATTTTTATTATAGCAGAGTAATATTTAATTATGTACAACATGAATCATATTTCATGATCCATTTGTCAATACATGGACATCTAGGTTGATTCCATTTCTTAGTTCTTATTAATAGTACAGTAAAAAGCATGAGTGAGCAGATATCTCAGTAGTAAGACACAACGTCCTTTTGGTTTATGCTTATGCTAAAAAGAACATACAGGTGCTGTTTTTGCTAAATGATCATGTCAAACTGACTTCTGGTTCTTGTCATAGGTCAGAGACTCTCCTTGATTTTGGTGGTGGATGATGCACATTCTCACAACTGTTCAAATTGATGCGAATAAGTGCTGTGTAGGTTCAGTCTCAGGTGAGACGTCTATGTCTACCCTGTCTCCCAAGGCTCAGGGAACATCTCAGAAGAGAGGCTTAAAAAACTGTACTGAGGATGGGAAGGAATGTTGTGATGTGCTGTCTTCAGGACAAGACATGGCTGTCAAACATATTAACTCACAGCATCTGTGATTGCCTACACAATACCTCCATAAAATCAAGTTTGCTAAAAAAAAAAAAAAAATTCCAGACTGAGGAAGGAGGGGCTCCTGAGTCCCTAGTCCTAGCTGAGGAAGGATTGGAGGTTGTTGATGGCTCTTGGAAAGTTACTTTTTTTGAGGAGTAAGTTGACTATGCTATAGTCAATTTATCCACTCCCATTTGCCTATGGACAATTCCCACTGGACTCAGTAGGCTATATGCTAAAAGGAGGACCTACATTGAGAAGAGAGAGGAGTATGAGGTTCCCCAGGGAAGTTGAAGTAAGAGAATGAGGGCGGAACAAAATATATTGTACATATATAAGAAATTTTCCAATAATTAAAAATAAAAATGACTATAACTACTTATTTAGAGTTTGTTGATCTTCTAGGGGTTGAAAACTTTATGGACCAGAGTAAATTACTAATTTTCTGGAATTTCTCGACTTTAACATCCCACGGTTTAATATTGAGAAAGAAAATATATTCTATTCTGACGTTATTAGAACTCTCAGGGATCTAGAAGTTTGTACTGATGTGTGTGTGAGTGAGTGAGTGTGTGTGTGTGTGTGTGTGTGTGCAATTTTTTAGGGATTGGACCTAAGATATAAAACTTATACTCTATCAAGAAAAAAATTCTTCTCTGCTATTCATTTTTACTTACAAGAAAAAGTGTAACTGTGTTTTGATGTTGACAAAGCATTTTAAAATAAATTATACTTTGCTGTAATTATAAGTATCTCAATTCTTTTCATTTCAGGAAACATAACTGGAATAAATATAATTACTAGCATGGATGGAAGAAATTTTCTGTATAAGGCTTTTATTGAAGTACCTTATGGATTTTAAGACAGTTGACCTTCACATCAACTGCATAAACACAGTTGATATCCATTAATGTCATATATCAATATCATGCCTGGATAAACTTACTCCCATTGATCTGTCAAGGAACTATTGGAAGACCCTGCAATTAAGGTAGCAGTCCACCATGTCTGGATAGCTCTCTGAGCTCCATGCAAATGGAGGGCTCCCTTTCTTAGCAGGGCTTCCCCTTCTCCACTGAACTTCTCTAGAGATTATCTGCTAAGCACAAGTGTCTGATTCTATCTGGAGGATGACACTGCATTACGCGTCCTTAAAGCACTGAATGATTCTGTAACAAGTCCCACGCAACCCTTCTTGCCTCACAATTAGGTACAGTGCTATGACCTATCAGCCCTTCTCATCTGTAATCCCCAAAATCCATATATATTCTACCCTTTAAGCAATAAAGTAGAATTGTCTCACTGAAGTTCTCTCTCCCTCTCCCTCTCCCTCTCCCTCACCTCTCCCTCTCCCTCTTCCTCTCCCTCTTCCTCTCCCTCTCCCTCTCCCTCTCCCTCTCCCTCTCCCTCTCCCTCTCCCTTTCCCTTTCCCTTTCCCTCCCCCTCCCTGTCTGTCTGTTTGTCTCTCTCTGTGTCTCTCTGCATCTCTATCTCTCTCTCTCTGAATGTGTGTGTTTATAAAAATCAAAGGCAGCTAGCTTTCTCTTTGGCTCTTCTTATGAGGGGACTAGTCCAAATAGAAGAGTTAAAACCTCATGACATGGTTGCTTCTCATAATGCCCATAATCAAATCCATTCATCACATTTAGATTATATTTCCAACAAAAATTATGAGAGGACACACACATTTATTTCAATCAATGTGATAAAAAATTTAACTTTCTCTTAAAATGATAACATAGACATATTAAGGTAACTCAGAGTTTATCCACATACAATCATTGGTCTTAATACCACTTCTAATGCTGGAAAGAAATATACAAATAAGCAAGATGTGAGGCTCTTGTAAAATGTAGAGATCTGTAGGTGATCTTTGCATTCTTCAACTTCTATTTACTGCAATGAACTGCTTGAAGAAGTTATATTATTATACAAAGAGATAAAGATTTCTTGGGCACGTGATTTTATAGCTCTATTCCAAGACAAGGAGATCAGTAAACTGATAGCAAAGTGTTCCTTTTGTGAGTCAGGACCCAAAGCTGCAAAGAAACAAGAAGACATTAGTCCCATGGCCTAAGTTTTCCCCTTCCCTTCACAACACACCTAAAAAAAGTATCTATATCTTTTCAGAATTCCATGCCTAACCCCAGGGACCAAGACTTACACAGATAGCCTTTTGGGTAAAGATACAATATAATAACCTATTTCAGCTAGCACAAGTTGGTTTCTTATGGGAAAAAATATCAGTTACATTCTCACAGTGCTTGCAGCTGGAAGATTAAAGCTTATAGAGAGTAAAGAAGCCCCTGATGGAGATCCTTGGACCCTGTTGGAGTTCCCTGCAAAATGTTTTTATATGTACTATTTAGTGAAATATTTTCCATTAGCCTTATGGGTTGTTGACTCTTTGCAAGTGAGCTCAACTTTAAAATGAGATGAAACACAGTTCTCATCTGCACTGAGGTCAGAAGCTGATCTATTTCACATGCAAATTTTCTACAGTTAACATTACCAGTCAAATGTTTGCTTGCAGAGTTAGCTGCAGTTTAGAGTGCCATTATACAAACTTGCTGAAGTTCCACAGCTAACTCATGAGTCCACTTCCATTTTTTGAATGTTTTCTCCTCTGCCCCGAGCCATCCAGTTCTTTCACCCACAGATTCTGAACTTAAACTTTCAGCTTTTACAGTTGTCCACAAGTATTTTCTTAGCATTTTTCTTCCTTATCAAAACAACAAGAATTAGGTGTTTCTATTTTAGGCTTTGCAAATTATTAAGGCTGACAGATTTTACATTGTGGCTTGGGGTCACACAGAGTCTGAGGAGCATATAGAACTGACTTTAAGTTTGTGAGATACCTTTCTTTGTGAGATTGGATTGTGATATAAAAATTTCAGGCAATTCTACCAAAAAGATGGGAAAATGCCTGTAGATGCAAAGATACTTGTGTATGCAGAGGCATAACAAGTTTATATTTTTCACTATCTGTGTGAGAGTTGACTGTATTGATGTCTTCGTCATCAAATCTTATGCACTGTACCATGAGTAAGGTTTAGCTTATACCCCCTTCGACCAACTTTTACCATCTGGCTTCTGATTCTTTGTACAATCTCAGTTCTCATTCTTTAATGCTTTTATTACCTTTTTCATCAGACAGAATGTGCTTAACTTCTATAACAAGAGTTATGGTGATGTCACACACATTGTTATTCCTGATTCCTATGCTAGCCATCTTCATGCTGACTGGTGATCTTCTACTGTTCATGATTATGTATATTATACCAACTGATTGAAGAAGAAATTATAACTAAGTATAGCTTTAGACATCTGATAAGTTCTAGATAGGGCGATGGACTGTTTTGCTTGCCAAAGCCCACAGGAATTCACAGGTCCTGCCATCTTCAGTGTTACAAGTGTGATACTTTGTGACAAAGACTAAGTTATCCATAATTGTCCCAAAAAAAATCACTCCTTGGTGATAACTTCTTGTTCCTCAATAGTTAGATATTCCTTCCTTTAGGTTCTCTCCCTCATAGCTATTCATTGACTTTCTGCTCTAATTGTTTTCTTGTGGAAAAATCTATCACAAATCCCATTGTGAGAATTTGGGGCAGAAGACGATAAGGTCAGTATGCACTTTGTACTCAGTGCCTGGCTTGGACCTGAGCATATGAAGTGTTCTTTGAATATCTGTCAAATGATTTTACAGAAGACATCATACATTCCTCCAAGGCACACTCAGAAATTGGGTAATGGGTCTTTTTTAGTGAGAGGGAACATTCACCTTCTTGAAAATATTGAAAGACCATTTCCTGAACCCTGATGTGCACCATTCTCATGGGTCCTCGAGATTTCTGTAAGAGAGAAAATTGGAACTGTATCAGTGCAGACAGTTACACAAAAGGGATATCTCTGATGGGAACATAAAGAAAGAGAAAGGACTGTCAGAGAAGAAATAGAACAAAAATAGAGGTAGTCAGGGATGAAGAATAAGATTGGCTACAATTAATGCTTCTTCTTTGTCTAAATTGAATAGCTATTATAGAAAGAGCATGGTAATTCTCAAAGGAAAAATGGCTAAACCCACTCAGGAAGAAATGACAAGTTTCTCAGAGGATAGCAATACTCATAATTCAGGAAGTACTGAATATTAGAGTTAATTCTGAATATACATAGTGTGCCATAGAACTAAGAGATGAGCAATTTACCAGTATCTTTTCTTAAAATGGAGATAAGTTTCATATCAAACTGTAAAAAAATACAGAAAATGACACATGAGTTTCAGTCTCACTTATGAACATATAAGCATACTTATAAAAAATTTAGACAAAATATTAGGAGTTGATTCCAGTAATACATGATCAGAAGAAAAAGTGATTTATTTATTTTTAATATTATAAAACTTTAAAGCAATTTTCCCTAGTTGATTCATTAAAGGTCAAACATTGTAAATGGAATTAGGAAATGCACTGGCTTATTATAATTGTGCAGAAATGCACAATATTTTCAAACATATAGTGGCAAATGCTTTTATAATTCTAGATTGCAGAAAACATGGCACATATGCATCAACTATATATCTTAAAGAACATCTCAAAGATACTACAAAACCATACAAGCAAGTCCATGCATTTTCTATGCATATAGCCTACATAGGGCCAGGATTGAGGTTTATACAATATCTGGTCCACACTTTGGTTTTATCTTGTGGTCAGAGATCAGCACGTGCTTATTTCTTTCCTTGAAGAGATAATGAACTCTTGGGTATATGCCAGTTTGCCAAGATACTGAGAAGGCAAAGAGATGTCAAGGGTCTGCTATAGTCTTTCATTTTAGGAGCACCATTGTTTACCCTTTAGGTCTCAGGTCAAAGGAAAGAATGGAATATTTAAATTCTGTCGAGAAATAATATAGCATTGGCACTATCCATCCCAAATCTCGATGTTACTTAGTTTAGGTGGTCATGGAAACAGTTCACATAGGAAAGAACTGTTGATGAGTTCTGAGTACTCAGCCAACCGGTGGTCAGTATCATGGATACAGGATGATTGAAATCTCAGGTGTCTTTGATAGATTAGCTTGTTATCTGTACTTGGATAAAAAGAAAAGAGAATCCTCTCAGTCATAACTATGTAACTCTGGAAGCACCGTCATCACATTTACTTTCATCATAAATAAAAGCTCTCTGAGACTATCTCACAGATGCATAGGCTTAACAAGTCTGACTCATCAAGGCTTTCCATAGTTTAGGAGAAAATATAATCTTTTTAACTCATCCATATCTTCATTTCATCTACTGTAATACTACTTTGCTTTGTCTTTGTATGTGTGTATATGGATGTATATGCACTTAAATACAGTACTATTTAATGTTATGATAGTAAGATAACTTTACTCAACACAAGACATTTCCCTGCTCCTTTCAAACAAACTTTACAGGACAAATAAATGTGTATTGCATCTATAATTGTGGTAGAATTCACTACTATATAATTTACTCTCTCTCTCTCTCTCTCTCTCTCTCTATATATATATATATATATATATATATATATATGTATGTGTGTGTGTGTGTGTGTGTGTGTGTGTAAGTAATATTATACACACTGATCAAGTTGTATTTATATATTTGGGAATAAGGTTATGTATGTATGTGTGCATGTTTGCAACAACAGTTAAAGTAAAACAGACTATGAATTTAAAGGAGAGGAAAGAGAGGTATAAGGCAGGATTTCTTGGGAGGAAAATGGGGGAGGAATTAATGGACCTATGTTATACTCTCAGCATAACTAGGGATGATAGCACATACTTCTAATCTCAGCACTCAGATGAATAAGACAGATAGCATTCTGTGTTACGTGTTAACATGTGATTCATTATAAGATCTTGTCTCAAAGGAAAACCAGACAGGTGATTTATGGACAGCACTGTGTATATAGATCTACCATCATCATTATTAGCCTTATATCACACTATTCAACACTAGCCCATTGGATCATCAAGGACAGTTCAGCACAAACATGGAAGAGATGGAATGCAATGATGACTCTGCTACTAAAACTTGGGTCCTTTAAGAATATTGGTGCTTATTCTATAGAGTATATCAAAACCACACAAAGTACAGCATATCTGTGACCTTTCTATTGTTTTTTCTTTCACACTTAATATATTTTCAGAAATATTGAGCCTCCCCTGTCATATCCTCTGATAATGTTAGCCTTACTGGCCTATGCCCCTGTGTCACCAGAGCTCATCTGTGTGGTAACTGACTAAAGTACATCTATGAGGCTGGGTAATATTGCTACTGCTTATTTTCTCAGAATCTTTAAGTATTCTCTCTGATCCTTTAAAGTTCTAAAGAGAAAACCAGAAAAGTATTTTTCATAAACAAGAAGATAGGGTGAAATTCTTTTTACTCATCATGCAATAAATAAAACTTTACAAATATTTTCATATTTCCAAATAAGAGTTTGCATGTCTCAAACCTTAGTTGCAGGGTCATGCTATTTATCTGTCAACATTTTTTTCACAAATAGACAGAGAAAACTCACTCAGCCTTTAAAACTTTTTCTAGTGTGAGGACACATCTAATTTTTTCCTCTTGGTGTTACCTAGCTCCTGAAAAGTACCAACAAAAGATAAAATAAGTATCTATCACGTATGTAAGCAGATATTAACAGTGACAGTAGCAAGATGAGCTTGGAGAAGCAAGTATTCCTATAGACACATTCTTCACCATTTCCAGCACCAGAATGGTTTACCATTCTCATTGCCTTCATGTACTAGACTCTCATTTCATCATGATACATACATTCTGATTTTGTGTGAATGAATTAAATACACTTCAAAACTTTCATATAACAGCTTTTTATAAGAGCACTCTGATTCCCAAGTGTGATGTCACATAAAAGGTTTTGGAATCCATTGAACTAGCTATTAAGTATTTCCCAAAGCTCGAGTAGTATAGAGAATGTCATTTGTATTTTTCTTACAATCAGTATTATTCTAGAAGATTCTTCAGATGAGGTCATTCTCATCTGTATAAACTAGGAAGTTAAAAATAGAAAGTAACCCATAAAATTTCCATGCCAAAAATCATAGGAAAGAAACCACATGCAGTATATTTGTCCTTTCTTCTTGCAAACACAGAGAAGAGAGACTTGAAGTTGGGCATAGTTGATAGAACCCTAGAACCTTCTTATTCCCCTTTATTTATTCTATTTCATTACTTATTTGTAATATCTTTCATTGTGCATAATTTATATACTTAAATTATATTTTATTCAGAATTATATGTGTATGAAAAACACTTTATGGCAAAAGTACATTAATGTCTACCTGTTCAGACATCTCCTGATTTCTCAGGACAGTTTAACATTTTGGTATATATAGGGTAATTGTTTGCATTCCTGATGATCAATAATAAGTTATTGAATCTCTGTTTCATTCCAAGTGTTTAGAATTCACTCAGAATAACTTTTGGGGTCTGGTGTAATGCAAGAGAATGGCCAACTATTCAGTGACAGTGCAGGAAGATCATCACCTGCTGTGCCACCCTGTGCAAGCACAGAAAACAACTGAGCAAGAGAGCTCCAAGGGAAGTACTGCAGAAAGAAAGGAGACTAAAATCAAATACAGGACATGACTGCAGTAGAGAAAAATATGATAAGCTATTTGGCCAGACTCATTGTAACTATGCCTGTCCAAATAAGAATATATTTGAAGAGTTTTAGATGGCAAAATAAACCAAATTTCTTGCCAAATAAACAGAGCTTATTAAGAGAAAAGAATACTCCAGTGAGACATTATAAATAGAAAATGTCTTTGTTTTTTAAAAACATAGAAGGATGTGGGGATAAGAACTGAGCTTAAAATCCTTGAATGAGTTGCTAGAGGGATATATAGGTAGAGCTAACTAGTGATGGATAAATGCACTAAGAAATCACTATTACGAGGGAATTGACAGAGGTCCCCATTTACCTTCTTCTCCAGATCTTGACTAGCATAATTTTCTCAGAACAAACATTATCTGAAGCTTGATGTGTAAGATGGTTTTCTGTGATCATACTTTGTCTTCTTAGTGCCATCTTGATTTGAAAGATTTTTCTCTGAAAATATAAGAAAGCCTTTTTCTATTTCAAAAGAGTTTCAACTGGTCATCTTTTTATTATCAGTCCATTCTAACACTTTAGAATAATACCTCTAATACTTTTTCTTACTGGTTTTCTAAAAGATTTAAGTTGCATGTGAATGCCTTAGCTATTTCGATGCTCATAATTACTTATTGGACAAATGGTGGCCAAAGACACTGAAACATTCATGTATCCTCCTGTGCTCAGTCAGTCACACAGTTAATGAGGAAGACAATAGACTGCAGATCTTTACTCCAAAATTGCTGACTTTCCCTTTAAAAACAACTTCTCAATGTGATAAGCTCATGATTATTTTGACTCTGTCATCTGGTGAAAAATAAAACAATACGTTCCAAACTAGTTTCAAGTTATCTAGGATGCAAAGCAAATATTATCAAGAAAAATATTGTAAGTGACCTACCTTTGGTTCACAGATTCACATCTCAGTGGCCAGATGTTTCCTCTTGCCTATTAAGCCTTTTTGCTCTGTGTGGACTGAAACCAGCACCTTTGTTCACCCCTTCATCCAGGAAGGAGTGATGGGAAATCAGAGAAAAGCAAAACACACAAAGTAGTATCATGTTCAAAAGGAAATCCTTTGAAAGTAAGCACATTCTCTCGCTAAAGGACAAACCTTTGAACTGATGGTGAAAGATATACTTGGCATATATCAATATTTACTTCCTCATCTACAGACCAAAACTATCAACAATGTTTACTGCTGAACATAAGGTGAATTTCACAGTAAACATGTAGGAACTGCCTATCTTTATTACTTCTTCAAATTTTGAGGTGAAAATATTCCTCCACTGTATCTGCAGATTCTCAAAGACAAAATTACATGTGAAAGAGTCGACTTTAGACTGTTAGAGCTGAAAGGGTTTGCGGCCCCATGAGGAGAGCAACAATACCAACCAACCAGAGCTCCCAGGGTCTAAACCACCAGCCTGGGAGCAATTAGGGAGGGATCCATGGCTTCAGCTGTATGTGTAAGGGTGGAGGGCCCTGCTGGGCATAGGTGGGAGAGGAGATCCTTGGTCTCATGAAGGCTGGACGCCCCAGGAAGTGGGAATTTGAGGGTGGGGAGGTGGGAGTGGGGGGTAGGTAGGGGTACATCCCCAGAGAAGCAGGAGAAGGGGTGAGGGGATAGGGGGTTCCTGGGTGGGTCGAGGATGGGGTAAGAGGATAACATACGAAATGTAAATAAAACATCCAATTAAAAAAAAAAAAAAGAGCTGCACTTCCCTTGCCTTGAAGACACCTTTACATTTTGCTATCACCAAACTAAGAAAATAAGAGACCAATGTGTTTTCAAGGAAGTAAGAGTTATTTAAACTTGATCATAGCTTTTTTTCCTCCTCTCTTAATGTTCCTGTGTAAGATTTTACAGTAATTTTCTTATTCACAGCTCTAGGTAGACAGAGGATAAATAAGGCTTTGAGGACCTTGCTTTTCTTACATTTAATCAAACGTTATGTTGGATAGCTTGCAAGACATCAGTAGACTTGGAAGTGATTGAGGAAAGACTTTGCCCTGGCCATTTACAATCATCATGATAAACATCATAACCAAAAGCATCTTGGGGAAAAGGAGGTCTAGTATGTCTTCCAGTTCTGTGTGATAGTCTATCATGCAGGAAAGATAGAACAGAAGTTGGAAGCCAGAACTTATTATGCAGAGACCATGGAGGAATGCTGCTTTCTGTTTTGTCCAATGGCTTGTTCAGTCAGTGTTCTTTCCCTACCCAGATCATTTGCCCAGGAGTGACACCACCCACACTCGGCTCATACCTCCTTGATCAGTCATTCCCCAACTAAGTGCCTCATAGAGTTGTCTACTGGCCAATCTTTGGAGATATTTTCTCGGTTGAGTTTTGCTGTTCCCCAACACCCCTAGATTGTGTCAGGTAGGCATTAAAACAACAAGCATAGACTGTCACTTCGTTGTTATCAGGATATTTTGAAGCCAGGATTTAAAATTCTTTAGTTCTGTGCACTATGCAAATGAATGGAAATCAGAGGATGAAGATATGACTTTCTGAAATGCCCCAAATATCAGGGTTCTACATTTTGTAGAGTATATCTTTCTTGTACCAATAGCCTCTCTCATAAGAGTTGGTCCATGTGAACTTGTCAGTCACCTAAGGAAAACACCCAGAAAATTATATAAAGTCTATTTAATCACATAAGTGTTAGAAACAAATAAATATAATCTCTGTGTCGTCCAAAGAAAAACACAAAATGAAAGTATTTTGGCAAGGTGTTTTTTCTTTCGTAAAAAGTTTGCACCACAAACAAAACTGGATTGGTTTGAGCCTACCCAGCCAAAACAGGCTCCTGTTTTTTATGCCTCACACAAGCAATGACACCTGTTCCCATTGTGGAGAGTACTTGATTCACAGTATGCTGTGATTGGTCAATTCCACAAAAACAGGGGAAGGAGGACTCAGCAAATATTGAAATACAAGACCTTGTATAGTGTGAATCAGATCATGAAGAAACCCAGCACCACTTGGAGAGTAAGAGAACTGAACTCTTTTACGTTGGTGGCCACAGTTGAGCTAACATTGTAAAAGGTTGAGTCTCAGGCTACAGTTTTTGCATTACATGCTATTAAGCATCATTTTTGACATTTTCTGTCATTAATGGACTTGAAATTTCATATGTGACTAAGGACCTTGAATCAAAGTTTCTATGAGGCAGGCATGTTTACAGAAGTCAGAACAATAAGGCTAGAACAATTTGATAAAGAAATAATTGAGTTTAGCTAATAGAGGGAGTAAGACGCATTATAGAACCATGGTTATTTCTATTTTATTTCTTCAGTTTAACTTAATTAAATTATTTTACTTATTCACTTTCATCCTGCTCACTGTCCCCTCCCGGTCACTCCCTCCCACAATCTTTTACCCATGCCCCTTCCCTCCTCCTCTAAGCAGGTACCCACCTTAGTATCCTTCTCAATTCAAGTCTCTGTGAGGCTAGGCACTTCATCTCCTACTGAAGCCAGACAAGGCAACCCAGCTACAAGAACATATCCCACATACAAGCAACATCTTTCAGGATAGCCTTACATACCCCTGACCTGTCCCAGTTGTTCAGGACTCACATGAAAATAACACTGTACATCTGTTACATACGAGCAGGGAGGCCTAAGTCCAGTCCATGTATATTCTTTGGTGGTTCAGACTCTAAGATTCCTAAGGGTCCAGGTTAGTTAATTCTGTTGGTCTTTCTATGAAGTTTCTATCCTCTATGAGGCTGCAATTCTACCTCCTATTCTACCATAAGACTCGCCAAGCTCTATCTGCTGTTTGGCTGTGGGTGTCTGTATCTGTCTGCCTGTCTATATGAGTCAGCTGCTGGGTGGAGCTTCTCAGAGGACATCATACTCTGTTTGCATGCATAGCAAAGTATCATTAATAGTGTTAGGTATTGTTTCTTGCCCATGGGATAGGTATCACAGTATCATTAATAACGTTAGGGATTGGTTCTTGTACATTGGATGGATATCAAATTGGGCCAGTTATTGAATGGCCATTTCCTCAGTCTCTGTTCCCTCCCCTGTGTCAGCCTTACTTTTAGAGAGGAGAAATTTTGGAATGAATGTTTTGTGGGTGGGTTGGTGTCTCCTTCCTTCCACTGAGGTTTCTTCCTGGCTACTAAAGGTACCCTCATCTAGTTCCACATCCCCATCATCCCAGCTAAGGTCACCCCCATTGATTCTTGAGCACCTCCCTTATCCCAGGTCTCTGTTTTGTCCTGAAAATGCCCTCTACCCCCTAACCCCCATGATTTGCAGATTTCCGTTCATTTCCACGGCCATCTAGCCATCTCTCCTGTTCTTACCCATACCTGATCCTGAATCCCCCATTCCTCTCTCCATCCCCCACCAGCCTAGATCCCTCCCTCCATCTGCTTCTTATGAGTATTTTATTCTCCCTTCTAAGTGAGACTCAAGTTTTCTCACTTGGGACTCCTTCTTGTTTAGCTTCTTTTGGTCTGTGGAGTATACCATGGTACCTGAATTTTATGGCTAATGTCCACTTATAAGTGAGTACATACCAAACACGTCCTTTTGGGACTGGAGTACCTCATTCAGGATGATATTCTCAAGTTCCATCAATTTGGCTGTAAAATTTTTGATGTTTCTGTTTTTAATCTGTGAATAGTATTCTGTGGTATAGATTTACTACAATTTCTTTATCTATTCTTCAATTGAGGGACATCTAGGTTGTTCCAGTTTTTGGCTATTACAAATAAAGCTGCTGTGAACATAGTTGAGCAAGAGTCTTTGTGAGACTTTGGAGCATCTTTTGGATATATGCCCAGGAGTAGTATAGCTGGGCCTTGAGGTAGAACTCTTCTCAGTTTTCTGAGAAAATGCCAAATTTGTTTCCAAAGCGGTTGTAAAATTTTGCACTCCCGTAGCAATGGAGGATTATTTCCTTGGCACCACATTCTTGCCAGCATGAAGCACATTATTCTTAACTGTAGGTAAAGTGGGACATTTCAACTTATTTCATTCTTTATTACTTACTGGGACAGCTACATTTGTGGTTTTTTTTTTTTTTTTGTAGGCTTACATAGCTGCACACTAATCTCTATAGGCATTACCCACTCTATTCTTGAGAATATTCCCTTTCACAGTGGCGTCTCTGGACAGAGGACACCTGTCAGATATTCTTTCTGACAATTGTCCATTCTCAACCTATGAAACTATTTTTCTCCACACTAGTTGCTTTGGCCATTTCTCAAAGCAACTAGTGTGTCTCTTAAATTTTTTTTTTCAACAGAAATCACAAGGGCCAGAGTACAGAGGGGAAGCTAGCTTAAAATCCTTGTAACCATTGTAAGTCCAAAGCACCCATGGATCATGCATCAGTTAATAGAAATGAAACCCTTTACTTAAAGAAACAGGAGGCAGGCTGGATTTCAGCTTGTGCAACACATTTGCCAAAGCCACTTAAGGGAGAAATAGTTGCTTTACCAAATTCTTCTGAGACTTGCATTCCAAGTGCTCAGGAAGAGTGTCTGATGTTAGAAATGACAATGAACTTTTTAGCTTGCTACCCAACTGTTTCCTCCTACCTCCATCAATTCTTTCTGAGTGAGCCAGGGAAGCTCTTAAAAAAAAAGAAAGATAGAAATACCACCCCACCGCTTGTATTTCAGAACTGCAGCAAGTGGTGTTTTGCCTTGCTTTGTTATTATTTAATATTCTCAAGGGGGAAGTTGGGAACTGAAACTATTAAGTTATTAAGCTACAAACTCACTAGTGAGCAAAGAAGCTCCACTCATTGTCATTTTTTTTTTTTATCTTTTATTCATTTAAAAATGTTGCTTAAGAAGAACCCTTTGAGAGGAATTCACTATAGAAGCCTGTGGTTTAGGCCAAAGGTCAGGGTAGCAGCTGTGGGTCTTTGTTTGAATAACAATAATAATGGGGAATCAACCTCACAGGCATTTGTTCTCTTAAGCTTGACCTCAATGCTGTTATTTCATGTTCTCCCCTGCCTGCCCCAGAGCCATGCTAGACCTGCCCTTCATTTCTCTGAATTGGTGTATTGTGCTTTAGGGCTTGGCCTCCTGACTTTCATTTTCCAATTCCTTTTTTAAATGCTCTTGCACATCTTAGCTTCCCCCAAGTGCATTTAGAAAATTAGTATAAAGGAAAAATTACTCAAATGCACTACTTACAGTACAGTAGACCAGAGTGAAAACACATTGAGCCAGCAGTCAGATGATGCCGATTTAAGATTGAAAATTTGGCTGCATTGCAGATTGCCCAAGTGCTCTGAAATAAGTCACCTCGCCAAGCTCAAGCTCTGGTCTCTTTGCCCTGAGATAAAGTTAGAAATTGAATTACCTACATTTCTAGATTTCCTCTGTGAACAAAGTAGACAATAGCTATGAAAACAAAGCACCATTAATATGCTGAAATCTTTCTCTCCCTCTCTCTCTCCTTTTCTCCCTTTCCTCTTCTCTCTAGCTCCTTCTCTGTGTGCTCCAAGTGTGCATATACATTCAAATGTGTACAAGTGAGTACACTTACCTGTATGTATGTGTATGTGTGTGTATATGTGGCGGGTAGAGGGTAACAACTTATCCACACTTGATATCTTTTGAGATCAAACTATGCCTTTTGTATTTTATTATATACAACAGCAAGTTTTCAGGCTATGCCTAAAACTTAGGAGACTATTTTGCAAGCAGCTTTTGACTTCATTTTGAGGAGGGGAGTAACTATAGCTCTTGGGTAGACCAACACAACATACTATCTATCTATCTGGCAGAACCCATGTAGCACAGATTGACAAATGACTTATTCCTAGAAATAGAAAGCATGGTATCTTTACATTTCTGAGGGTGAATTAATACTGTCTGAGCCCATGGTTGTATTAAAATCATAGTACACATGCTTGACTAAGGAAAGAGTGCAGCTCCCTCATCTGCACCCCCTAAAGCAATGAATATCTGACACTGGCAAAGCTCCATGTGGATCTTCCAGCTGATGCTTGGTGTTTATTTCAACAAACATCTAGCAGAGGTCTTCCCTGACTAGCTCTGGAGCTTCAGCTCAGCTCTGTCCCAAGTAGTTGATACAGCCTACTCAACCACATGTCCTGTCTGTTCACTGATTGTTACCTGGACCTGGACTGAAACTGCCCTTTCCTGCTTTTGGACCCTGACTTAACCTTTCACCTTACAGATGGAATCTGGAGTTTCACTCTCTTCCTTAACTCCATCTTATTCCTGAGACAGTATCTCTCATCAAACCTAGAGTGAACCAGTTCAGTTAGTCAGATGGTCCAGTGAACCCCTTATATCTCCCTAAGATCGAAAGTGTGTCACTTCACATGGCTTTTAGTGAATGCTAGAGATCAGAACTTGGGGCCCCATGCTTATATTCAAAGAACTTTCCTTTTTTTCTTTTTGTTATTTCTTTCTGAGAGAAATTCTGCAATGGAACTGTCTCTACCATGATCTGGAATTATATGTTTACCATCATATCTGTCCCCTTATATAAGGTTAAACTTCAAAACAATTTGATGCACATTTTTTTAAAACCATTTTATTCTGAAGAAATTAAGTAAGCATAAACATATATGAATATTTTGGTGTTCTCTAGCTCCTTAAATTTAATTTTTACATTATTTTTATTCACCAGAACTCAATCTATTTACTTATGGAAGGGTGAATAAACATATTAGGTGATTTTTTTTTTTTTTTGTGGATGACTGAATCAAGCTAACTGGAATAACTACCACTTGATTTTTAATAACATCTTTAGAATTTAAACACTCAATCCTAGAGAGAGATACCTGAGATTTAGAAAGTAAAACACTCACAAGCCTCAGAGAGTCCATGACACTTACAATATTTACAAGATTCCTCTGTTCTCAAGGCCACTCAAAAACTCCCTGGTAGAAAGGAGACTTTCTTGTCAAATTTTTTTCACACCATCCAGAGAACTCCAGGGATGCAGCTTCCATGTGTGATGACCTAATTTTGGGTGGGGTTTTTGGTGGTGCAGCTGACTCTGAACCTCTTGTGCACATGTAAATATCCTTTCACTTGCATTTCTATAGATAACCTCAGTGTGTTCATTGACTATTAAGTTGCACATGGTGGAATGGCAACTTTGGTCACTCATTGCTTTCTTATCTAGATTGAAGAGCTATGTGTTTTGCTAGCATCGCTGCACCATCCTAATTACTCTCTGTTCACCCACTCTAACAAAAAACACAATTCTGTTTCATAAAGCCAAAAGTATTACATTGTATATGCATGTGCCTTTTAGCAACTCATTGACTGGCGAGCTTTGGTTTGATTGCATACCTCGACTCTTGTAAATGCTGTGTAATACAAAGGAAAGAAAAAACAAAGCAATCCCTTTGATATTTTGACTGCAGATCCTTTGGAGACACATTCAGCAGTAGGGCTGCTGAATCCTGACGTAAATCAATGTTTTAGCATCAGAGAAAGTTTCATAATGCCTCTATCAATTTATATTTTCAACACGATGGGACTTCTCATCCTCCATATCCCTGCCAAATCTTATCAGTTCTATACAAGCCAGGATGATGGGTGTGAAACTATATTTGAATGTGTGTTTTCATTTATATTTCCCTAATGATTAATGGTATTGAGTCTCACCCATTTCTATGCTTTCTTTTGATAAATGGCATTTAGACCTTTGGCCTGTTCTTAGTAGGATGGTTTCTTGATAGTAAGCCAACTCATAGGATCTTAAATGCATGACAACATTTTTATAGCACTTTACACGTTGTATTTTCACCCTGTTAATTGTTTCCTTTTTTGTGCAGAAAAATTTAGCTTGTTGCAATCTCATTTATCTATTTATGTTCTCATTCCTAGAGCGCTCAAGGTTGAAAAATTATTGGTGAGACAATATTGCATAGGCACTCCTCTGTTTTCAAGCATTTTATATAAGACTTTAAACCAGATCGAGCTTGCTTTGATGTGATGTTTAGTAGTTTTGTGCTTTGCGTGTGAAACCCTGTTTTTCCTAATGCATTTCATCAGGAAAGTTTATTTTCTTATGTATACCTGGAAATTTGATCATAGCTCAATTTACTATTAAATGAGTGTGCCTATTTTGTAGTTTTCTGTCCTCTTTTAGGACATGATGTCTATTGATTAATTCAATCAATTAAATAATGGCACTAAACTAAACCTAGGACATGGTCACATGCTAGGTTAAGTATGTTATCAGTAAATTATATCCTGAGTGAGCCAGATCTGATGTTATTCTGGGGTTCATGCTAGGACTTGAACTGGGAAGACCAGGGATGAAAAAAGAAAGAGTCAAAGCTGGGATTAGGAGAGCTGAAAGAGTGATGACCCAAGCCAGGAAATGTATTGGTATCACAGCTCCTTATATACTCTTCAGATGAGGATCCATAAAACAGGAGAGTATAGTTCATGAGACAGCAAAATGATGGGAAACTTCTAGTGTCTCTAGTTCCTTTTTTTCCAGATACATGGTGGCTCAGTAAGCAAAGAATTTCAATAGCTTCATGGAGAACATATTAAGTTTCAGGCCTCTTTTTGTGATCCTTAAAGTCCACAGGTGGACTTCCAGCAGCATCATCCATCCACAGGACTCTGAAAAGCTTTTGGCCCTACTTACCTTCTGAAACCTGAGACCTTTCTCCTTTCTTTTGAGACTGAGATTCACTAAGTTGCCCAGGCTAGTCTTGATCTTGAATATTAATGATTACTAATAATTATTGAAATTATATATTTGCATAACAAATTCCCCCTCAAATATAAATATAAATTATATATATAAATATAAAGTATATATATGTATATATATAAAATATATATATGTATATGATAGATTTGTGATACATACACATGTGTGTGTGTATGTGGTATGTGGTATGTGTGTGAGAGCATGTGTATGTGTGTGTGTATATATTTGTGTGTATATTGTTTTTCAGTTAGATGTTCATGATCTTCCTGCTTCTGCCCTCCAAATGTGGGAGTAGAGTCATGAATTACTGTAGCTGGCTTTATGTTAATATTTTCATATCAGTAAAATAAATTTTAATTATTATAACTTTGTAATATGGTACAAGAGTAAGATTTATCACTGTAAGAAATATTTTTAACACTGAAAACGTTTGTTTAAACTTACGGTTTCAGAAAATTTAGACCATGATCATCTACCTCCATTGGCTTGTGTCAAGAAAAAGACTGAAAACAGTATAGTCACCCACTGTTAGCAACAGAAAAGACAGAACAAAAAAGCAGAAAGACATTCAAACCGAAGGACATGTGTATTAGTTAATGGTGAGTTTCAAAGGGTAAACCCCTTTCCCTTAATGGTGGGTTTTGATGAGTAAACACCTTCTCCTGCTTCCAACCATACTCTTTCTGCTTCCAAGTGTGGCGTGATGTAAGCATCTTTGCAACACACTCCCCTCTTCATAAATGCTCTATAATGTCATTGGTATGATGGACTGTAACACTGTTAAGTCGGGATTCAAACTAAATCATTCCTCTTGTAAGCTGTTTTTGTTAGATATTTTGTCCCACTCTCACAAAGTTTTCTAGTACAGAAACCTGAGGAGTAGTATACTAGGTCATTTGTTAGTTTTAATTTGAAATATTTGAAGAACCTATATACAATTCTTGCTGTCCAAAGACATCTCCACTGATAAATATGGTTTTCATTTATTCTGTCGTTCAGACAGCATTTATTATTACTTACTTGTTGTGAATAGCTAGGTAAGATGGTATCTTATAGCAATTTTGAATTCCATTTATCCAACGATTAAACATTTAAGCATATTTTTATGTGCTAACTAACCATTTATTGTGTTCACTTCAGAATTATGTACTGAGATCTTTGGCCTATTTTTAAATGATAGTATTCAATTTGTGGCTGAGTTTGAAAACCCTTTTGTATTCTAGAAGTTCATCTCTTCTTAGATGAAAAGCTTGCAAATATCTCCCAGATCCATTAGGTGATTTTTTTCCTGTGTTGTCTCTTCCCTTTCCTATGATAAAGTGTTCAGTTCAACATCATTCCATTTACTTTTCTCCTTCTTTGCCTACACTTTGAAACTCTTAAAAATCAATTACCTATGGTGATATATTAAAAAATCCTTCAGTTATGTCTTTACATGTAACTTCATATTTTAAGATCTTTGATTTGTTTTGAGTTGGTTTATGTGAATTGTTTAAGATAGAGGCCAGCCTTAGCTGTTCTCTATGTGGGCTTTCAATTTTCCCACCACTATTTGTTAAATAGACTTTACGTTCTGTAATGTATATTTCATGCATTTGTCAAAATATCAGTTGCATATAGATAGATCAGTCTTGTCTTAGTTTTATTTAAAATCTATTCACATTTTGTATGTCAGGGTTTATGCTAAATAAAGTGGTGCTATTTTGGTTACTGGATCCTGAAAGAATCTCCTTAAGTCAGGAATTTTGATATTTCCAATTGAATTGTTTTATTGAGATTGTTTTTGTATTAGGAATCTTTTGTGGCTTCATTGGTGGTGGTCACATTAGATACCTAAGTCACGCTAAACAGGGAGGGCATTTTAACAAACTTAATGTGAACATGAAAGTGCATATGGGTGTCTCTTTTCACTGATTTTTGACATCTTCAATTTATATTGTCATTATTTTATAGTTTTATTTATGTCATTTACTTAAATTTGTTTAACTTATTTTGCTATTAAAACCAGAATTTACTAGCTTGAGAAAAAGAAAACCAAGAAAAAATACATTTTTGTATACAGGAAATATTTGATTGTTTCAAATATGTAAAAATCTGAAGGTGAGTATATTCTTCGGACAAATAGATCGCTCAAAATTGAAAAAATAATTGTTTAATATTAACATATATTATTTTTATAATATTTAATATTAAAGAAATATTAATGTGTCTTCATTATTCAAATATTAAAAAAGTCAGTACGTAAATACAACTTTCATGCTAAAAATGAAGTCATTGGAAATTTAAAATCATACTTCTAATTAATCATGCAAAATAACTTTCTAATATTAACTTACTTTAATTAATACTTTTAATTCACAATATGCCATACTAAATATTGAAAAATATTTTTATGTCAAATGAAGAGAATGACTGTTTATCACCATAGCAGTTATGCCATTATTGCATTACTGGGCACATCTTGCATGGCAGATTGGTATAAGGGTTTGCAGGGTCTCATATTAGATAAGACAATTGATGTCTTTTAGCAGCCAGTACAGCAGCTTCTAGCAGTGTGAAAACTGTGCAGCAGGGAGAATGTCTTATAGGCAATGCAAGATTGATTTCTATGCTATATCTTTAGCAATATAGGCTTACTATTTAGTTATGGCAGGCAACCGAGAGCAATGGCAATAGCTTTTGTTTTTTTTGAGTACCTCTGGAAACTCCTCAATCAGTAAGTCATAAGGACACACATAGATTTTCATTTAAAAACACATAGGGATTGATGTCAAAAGTATCCCCTCTCCAGGAAAAAGACATTGGGACGGATATGGCCCTCATGCCTCACTGGACAACGTCAGGGGGACTGGAGCCATTACAAGGTCCCCTTCAAATACTGGAGGTCAGGCCTCTATCCCCACCTTTGCAAGTTTAGAATTGCCAAAGCCCTTCTATACTTCGAGAAGGGAGGAGATGTCAGGGGCAGCCCTGCTTACACACTGAAGGCCTAAAATCAGCCATAGGCCTAAAATTAGCAATAGGCCTGTCATACATGTATACTAACACCAAGTCTTGGGTCTCAGTGGAAAAACATTGAAACAGATGGCTATAAGCTAATGTAATCAGGCAGCTTTTGTGGAAATTTACAAGCCTGAGTAGTCATAGACCTTGTAAATAGGCAGCCTTGGCAGACAATACCAACTTAGATAAGGACAAGCGAGTCATAGGCAGAGTCATAGTGAATTGTTCCCTGAACCTTCACCCAGCCGATACCCAGTTCTGAAGATATCTGTATTCCCCCTGAACACCCACACTCCATTGTCATTCCCTTTCCCACATCCTGCCTTTCTGTGTTTATAACCCCTGTGTGAATGAATTACGATTTGAGAAAAAATAAATTATAAAAAAAAGAAAATATTTCTGTTTGATTTCAAAAGTGAAAAACAAGAACAAAATTCTAAAAATAAATCTCTCTGATATTTTTATTCAGCAGTGCAATAACTGAAAACAAAAATGGGAAATATATTGAAATTACTAAAGGAACGAATGAGACTGTCTTTATTTGCATAATCAAGTGACTTTCGTAAAAGGGACATTCTTGTATGTAGACATAATTTGCATAATGGAGGCTCTTAAAACAAACATTTTATTCTTGTCAAGAGACTTCTTTCTGCCTGGCTTTGAAAAAGTGAATTTTGCATACATACGACTGTCACAAAGTCTCTGTGCAAAGAACTGCACCTACCTTAATGTCTAGGCATGATCCCTCCCAGAGGGCTGGGGGAAGTCTTTAAAGCTCCAACTGAAGATAATCCTAATGAAAAAAGGTAAGTGAGCATCTAGAAAAAAAAGTCTATCTTGGAGCCATCTCAGCTTCTGACCCAGGGAAATAGTAAGATAGTAAATAATTTATTTGCCTCAAACTATTAAAAGTGTGATAATTGTTTATGCCAAAACAGTATACAGGAACTAGAGAACACAAGTATTTGATGGGTTCAGAAAAGGAAAAGAATGTGGGTCAAGAAAGAACTTGCTATTTGGTCTTTGTTGGTTTAAGATTTGTTCCAAAGAGTAAGCTTCCTCATTTCTGGGAGGCACTAGTGTCTGTATCAGTGAGATCTGGCATGGTGGGAGGTGGATTACAGAATGGGCATAGCCAGCCAAAGAGGGAAAGTACCTACTAAATTGATGCATCATTTATTCATGTTCTTGTTTATGTCTAGATAATCTGAGTTTTAATATTATTGCTTATTCCCCAAATCATAAATCCTTAAATTAAAATACACAATATTTATTTGTACTGATGATCCATTTATCATATTGATTTACATATGTAGATGTCTTGATCAGATAACCAAGAATATACTTCATTTCTAAGAGTACAGATAATTTCTGTATTTTTGGATTGTATATTTGCACTGAAGAAGTGAGATTGAATTGGAACATGGGATCACGGAGTTGAATAATGTACCATAGTCTTCACAATATCTATTAGTACTGATGCTTGGTGTCTTCAGGAGTTTCTGGTTAATGAGTTATATTTACTGCTATGCAATAAGTGGCTCAGGATTCTTAGCTGACAGAAAATTATCTAACAGAACTTCACTTTAGCCCCTGATTCAGAATGAAGCTCAACAAACAAACAAACAAACAAACAAGCAAAACAAAAAAGCAAACAAACCAACAACAAAAGAAAGCACAGTGATGGATAATGCTTTCTGTTTCTTTCCTTTTTTTCAGACTTTTAAGTAAAATGTAAGCATATTACCAGGATCATCCAATACTCATTCATATGTCCTTCACAACTTGCCTCTTTGCTTTCAGTAGAAAGTCTTAAATACTTGACAAAAACATAATAAAAAACTTTATTTCATTCAGGTCTCCACTTATATATCCTATAGGTATTGTTCAGTGCATTTTTAGTTGTGAATAACTACAAAGGATATTTTATCATTGTATCTCACTGAGAAATAGGAAATATTTACATAGAAAAAAAGAATATGTGCAATGTACAGGACTAGCAGGAGAGGCGACATCATTTATTGAGTATGTGTGAACTCACTTTGTCAGAACCTTAGCTACAAACTAACAAAATCTACTCAGAACAGTTAAGCAAACTGCAAACAAAGCCCTGGTTGGGGTTTTGCATGTTTATACCCCTTTATCTCTCTATAAGCATTTCAGGGATCTCAGATTTTGGGAACATTTACTTATTTAGGTACAAGGGCTTTTGAATTATATTGAGCAAAGAGAAAAACAGAATTATGGAGAGTGAACCATGTGCCAATCAAAGAATTGGATATTACATCAATATAAATTAATAGGCAATCCAAAATTAAAGGTAATATCTGCAATCATCTCCCTATATGTATAAAATAAAAATGTCTTCAAATTTATTTTTTCTGCAATTGTTATATATGGCAATTAGTATCATTTTTCATATATTAAGATATATTCAAATGGCAGCTAAATACTTTTATACATATATAAAGGAGATATTCAAATGTGCTCTTTCTGTTGAGAGCTGAGACACATTTTACATACCTTATTGTTTTATTGTCAAATGTGTGTTTGAAAGTCAGCTGGAGCTAGAAATGTCATTCCTCTACTTCTACCTCTTCTAAATGGGACATAATTGATTTCCAAATGAAAGACCAATTTGATTCAATTACTGAAATTAATCTTGTATAGCACTTTGCATGATAGAATCTCAGGGCCAATTCTTCCCCATCCCTCTGCTCCAGTCCCTAGCTGCTATAGGTCTATGATTTAGAGGGGTTGGTGTTTCTCACTTTAGTTGTTTGGTCCTTAGAATTCTCCTTTTGTAGGTGTTAGTATCAGGTTTTGATGACTGGTGAACATTCTACCTTTCTATATAAACACTCTTTTTTTGCGATGTCAACAACAGAAATCTGTGTTCTGGGAATCCTATCTTTCCTTTCTTCCAAGTGGACATTGCTGCAAACAATTCGAATCTTTAAGCAGCTACTCTTGGTCTTAGACTTGTGTAACCTTTGACATTTGCTTTGATTCCTTTAGACACATTTCAACTTATGATGCTACATGACAAACAGCTCCCATCCCTCACAAGGATGGACAATACCAAAACACCCATGAACAATTACAGGAGGAAAAAATGCCAACTCAGAAAGAAGTCTACTAATAACAGAGGTTCTGTTGCTGTTGTTGTGACATGTCATGGACCAGTGCAAATCAGTTTCTGTTGATGCCATCCTTGTGAATGGTCAGCATCTGCATATTTTTCTAGCTAAAGAAATAGTTTTGTAACACTAATTCACTCAAATGATATCAACATCATTTGGCTTTGAAAACACAGGGCTGAGGTCCATTTGCTATTTATGGTTTGCAATGCACAACATTAATGGCAGTGCTCACAGGAATTTAAGGGAAGAATTCAAACAAATTTAAAGTATGAGGACATAGGCAGAAAGGCTCTTAGCCCTAAATAGCAATTTGGATTTAATTATAAATATAACCCATATAAATGTTCTATCAACATTTAGAGACAGAAGCTTGTCTATTGTCTACAAGACTTGCATATCTTATCTGTTTTCTGTTACTGATTAAACCATCTTTAAATTACTCACGAATATTTTTCTTTCATAGGAAGTTATCAAAGACAGCACACGTATCTCATTTGTTTCTATATTCCTAGGATTTATTCAAACAACTCTCAAGCATTATGTGAAATATATATATTTATGTAATATATTATATTAATTATATAATTATTATAGGTATTTAATTACATACTATATATTATTATATTGTGTTATCTTGGATTAATGAGATTGCATTTTTAAATAAACTCAAAAGTAGCTCATTTCCCTCAAATATTAATTCTTTCTTTAAGTATATTTTTATTTTTTGAAAATTTCACACATGAATACAATGAATTTTGATTATATTCGCCCCTCTTGCCCACTCTCTATCCCAGCTCCTTCTGGATCCACCTGATAACTACTTTTACATTTTTCTCCAACTTCACTGTCTATCAAAAAAAAATAATAACCCACTGAGTCCCAGTGCTGTTTTCATATATGCATGGGTATGGTGCCACCCTCTGGAGCATGACTGACCTAACAAGGGCCACATCCTTACAGCAAACTGACTCTTCCCCCGCTAGTAGCTATCAATATAGCTTTTTAGCTATGTTTGTGTTGTCATGATCCCCAGATCTAAATTCCAGTATTGATTGGCTCATTCTAGTGCAGGCAAACACAACTGCTATGAATTAAGTGCAATAGCCTTGTCATGAATAAAAGACATTATGTTGCCTGATCACCCATGACTTCTTACTCTTCCAATCCACAGATTACCTTTACCACAATGTTCTCTGGGTAGGTTTTGTCTTGTGATTTGAATGTTATGTCCCTATTAATTTTGGGCATTTCAAAATATGGTCTCCAGTTGGTAGCTCTGTTTGGATAAGTTTAGGAAGTGTGGCCTTGCTGGAGGAACTATGTCACTTTGAGCCTTCAAAAGCCTCAAGTCAGTCCAGGTGCATTCCATGTGAGCTCTTGGCAGATGCTTCCACAACCCATGCCTGTCTGCTGCTGCGCTTCTCTGTCATGATGGTGATTGACTCATCCCTTTGGATTCTAAACCCAACTAAACTAGTCTTTGATTTGCCTTGGTAGAGGTGCTTCATTAGAGTAATCAATAGGTAATGAATACAGGTTGTTATATAGACATTCCAATTATGACAGACACTTACTCTCTGTATTTTGACCAGTTATGAATTTCTTAAATCCTATCTACCGCACAAAGACACTTCTCTAATGAGGACTAAAATCTACATTAATCTATAAATTTTTCTCATTTTTAAATTGTTTCTCTTTCTCCTCCATCTCTACAAGCATGTTTTTATTCCCTAATAACACAATTCCATAGCTTTAGTTATCTTTAAATTTCGTAAAACCCACTATCTCCAGTTCAACATTTGATCTACTATTGAAGCCTTGATCCCTCAGTTTATCTAAAACTTCATAAAAGCTATATACATAGTTTTACTTCATTTCTAATCTTGGTAAATGATATCTGGTACACATCATATAATAGTTAACATATCCCCCAATAGATATTGATGTTAAAGAGACCGTATCAATTCTGTTCTATATTTGTCACTTTGTAGCTCTAATATACTTCAATTCATTGACGTTAAATACAGAATTCTATCAAATCTTTTGCATTGTCACTTATTTCCATTTTTAATTATCCAGTTGACTAAGTCAGACATTCACAAATCCATGCATTTATTCAGTTAGATATCTCATATTTTGAATATTTTAAAAACAAGTGATGCATTACTTCCATGGAAGACACTTTTTCAGTGTTTTGTACATGCTCTGTGTACGCTGCATAAATTCCCAATGACAATGTCCCCGTTCCCACAATTACTAAATAAAAATTATAATGGTATATTGCATTTGTGGTAAGATTATTTTATACATATATATGTACACAAACACACACTGCAGACACAAGAGGGCTACGTCACTGTTGCTTTTATACTAGGCAACTAATAAATTTACTTTACCTTTTCTAAAAAATATTGTTTACCACTGAAAAAAATATTAACATGCAGCAAGTTTATAATTTTTCTCTATTTCCAAAGTTCATCGTGGATACTTTTCTTTATATTGAGAACATATTTCAAAATATAAAATAAAACTGAAGTCAGTTTTGTGATATATAAAAACACAGTTCTGAGTTACATAAAAATGAATCAATGATTCAACCAGTGAGTTTATCGACCTACTTTAAATATAGCAATGCCTATGTTCATTGCAATACTTTATTCTGAAAAACTTAATCATTATCCTTTAGACATTAGTAGTGAAGAAAAAAAGCAAGCCAGGTTCACTTGAGCAAGGTTATTTTAATTTTGCTTAGCTCAACTTCAGAATACACTGTCAAAAGTTATTTTTAAATATTTTATATTTCAGGATAAGCAAACTAGATCACAGCATCTGGTTTCTTTATTTGCACCACAAAACATATTCTTAGGCACTCTTGCAGGCATCTGTGTATTTTTAGGGAACTTATTTATTTCCTATATTTAAAAAAATCTAGCTAAAATTGGTCATATTCAGGGCTTAGAGTAGTTCTGAAAGCCTGGGTTGCTCTCATCCTTGCCTTCAACTCAGTCATGTTTTCATTATGAGAAAGTTATGTATCTTCTCAAACCCAGATTCTCATTTTAAAATGTTCTCTGCACACAGTAGGGATGGAATGTTGAGTGAATGAGATGGTCTGTGGAAGTGCAGAGGTCATTTCTTTGTTTTATTTCATAGCTTTCTCCTGCTCAAAGTTATAATTTATCTACTCAATACAGGCATTATAATTTTTATTGGATGATTTTAATGTGAAGTTATTTAGACTAGTCACACACATTTATCTCCGACACTTTTTATTTCCCACAACAATACATTTCAATTGTGTATCACTGCTAGGACCAGAACTGCCTCTTCAGACTTTGATCCATAGACTTCATGCTGACTCCTGTGTATCTTTAGGACAGGTTTGAGCTTTCTCCATTTTTTGCCCACTTTTAGGTACCATCTACCTTCCTTGACCTCCTTTCATCTTGTCTCTTCTCAGAGGGAGGCTGTTGTTTACTCTGAGGTTGGAGCACAATAACAACTAATTTGGACACTCAGAGGTCTCAGCTTAGAACTTATTATATAACAACACATTTTCCACTGATTTTTTGGTGAAAAAATATTATTCAACTATTCAATAAATATTTACAAAGTAACAATTATATACCAGGCACCAATTTATAAACTAGGAATTTAAGCAGTGTCAAAGATATGCACATATCCCACTGTGGTGGACTTATTTCCATGTGATTGAGGTAGGCAGTACAAGGCCTCTAGAGTATCATGAAAAATAAATAAAGCCTGTACTAGGTCAGTAGGTAGTGATAAGAAAGGAGAAAAATAGAAGCAGTATCTATATAAAACATTCAGACAAGAGGCATTAAATATTAGATAAAGCACACAGGAAAGACTTATAAGAAAAGCAATATTTAAAGATCCCTGAAGGACTAAGGGAAGAAATTTGATGGTTTCAGGGAGGATGAATATTCCAGGAGTGGATTATAGACATCTTCTCTGCCATTAAATGAGATTCATAAACATATCACTTTCCTACAAAGAAATTATTTAAATTTAACATAATGTTCTCTCAACTTTTTTGATTTGTTTTAAGAACAGCTTTTAATTTTTTCACCACCATTGTCTAGCAAATTATGAATAAGGTTGTAATAAGGATAACAGTGGGCTTGTTTACAATTCGCTTAATTTAGTCCTCACAACACAGGTTTGAGTTTCTAAACTAGACAAGAACACTGACAGGCAAATTCATTCTTGCGACAAGACTTTTGATAAGTATGTAGCTGTCAGAGGCAATCAGAATGATGTAAGATTTCAAAAAAATGTAATATTATAGTGTGATATGAAAGAAACTAAGAGAAAGAATGAAGGCCTTCCTATTTCCTTACTCTACAAAGGCTTTCACTATTATTAACAGAAGGAATAGCACTAGAGTTTGTTATGAAATATCCCCCACATAAATATGTATTGGGGGCTTGGTTACAAGGACTCACCTCTTGGGAAGTGAAGAGATCTTACCAGTACCTTGAAGGATGCATAGTCTAATAGCATTATGGGGAGTTACGCAAATGTGGGGAGCCGAGAAGACTATCTGGATAAATACTATTGTGGTTTTCCAAATCTCTTTTTGCCTTGTAGTTCCTACTTTCTATCTGCTTATGAGTGATAAATGCTGTAAAATAGATTGTGCCTACATTGTTTTTAATTGCACAATATTCTACCACCCAGAAATATAAAGAATGTTTAAAAATCATGTCATAAGCTAGAAATTAGGAGAAAGAACAATAAAACAGGTTTTATTGCTCATTTTCATTTGTTATTTTATTCTGAAATACCATGTTCTGTTATGTTAACAAATTGCCCTGGCTTTTAAAAATGCACATATTAAATAATTTAAGATTTATTTTAAAGCTTTTAAAATTCCACGTGCAATCCTTAATTTGATTTGTTTTGTTCTGAACGTAAACATGAAGGAAAAAGAGATTTTTGAAGTTCCTTGTTTCTTCCTCACACAGATGGGTCAGGCAAGTTGCCCTTACATCAGGAAAGAAACAGCAATTAGGATGTCATGATAACCTCTCAGCATCTACATAAAGTTTGCTCCCATGGCTAAGAAATTGTGTTTGCATCTTGAGTGCTGAGCCACATGAAGTTTTATTCTCACTTCTAGAGACATAGAAATATAAATTTCTGCATGCCTCCCTAATTATAAAGCATCTTAAATGAGAGAAGGAAATATCCTAGTGGATTCAGTTCTGACTCAAGAATGCAATCACAAGTGGGAGAAACAGATATGATGCCTGTCAAAGAAATGTTCTACTTGTAGTGACAGGCGACCCTGTACAATGGGCTTAAGCAATAAGATGGACTTGGACTTGAATTAGTCATCATACAAAAAAAAACAGGAAGGAAAACTAGAACATTTATATCAGTGAAAAGGGTCACTCTTATGAGGGTCATCCTTGAGGCTTTTACTCCTTAGACAAGCCTGTTTTTCTCAGTCCAAGGATCTACACAAGTTGATTTCTTCAGGTGTGTATTCTGTTCTCCAGGAGTTTTCCAACTTTGAAGGATAATCACTCAATGAGTAGTGGAACTATTATCAATAAATAATGACAATTATATTAAATTTGAACATAAACATATCATATATAATAGCAAAACACAAGCATATCATATACATATAAATGTATCAACATTTATATTATACAACAATTTGATATATGAATAGTAATCGAATTAAACTGTTAAAACAGAATGGCCCTCTCCATTCCAATTGTGAAGCAGGCCACTGTCAGCTTCTATTACTCAACAGGATGTGGTACATCTCACCTCTGGCTAAGGTAGTTGTAGATTCTTAAGAAATCCTGGCTATGTCTCCATCCTTTTTTGTCTCTTCCCTGTTCTTCATACTGGCTTCTTGCTCACCTTGCAGTGATATTCCTTTGAAGGTGTTGTCATTGTAGGTGAGCAGACCTGCTGTAAGAACAGCTCCAGGGAAGATAAGCACTAACTGGCTTGAAATGCATGTGAGTATCAAAATTGGTCACTTGGGCTCTGTGGACATTTTACACAAAATCCTAGGTCAGGATCACCTGTCCACATCTGGAATTACCAGGATCCATCTATGGTAGAATTAACATGAATTCGCATAAGTTAACCAGGATCACCATATATCTGTCCCCAATTCTTCTAGAGAGCTCTCTCATTTAACTTAGGAAAACATGAAGCATGCTCCCTATTAATAAGCGTGCTGATGCAATAATTTTATTTTAGAAGTGAGACCTCACTATATAGCCATAACTGGCATGATGCAGTGAGTTTTATTTCCTGCTCTTACTAGTAGACCTTCTTGTAAGTAAAGCATACTGTGATTCAAAATTACAGAAGACAAACTTGAAATATTTTATGAATATATATTTTACATATATATATAAAACTTTATATCTATATCTAGTCTATCTATCTATCTATCTATCTATCTATCTATCTATCTATCTATCTAGCATGGTTTCTAGTTATCTTTTGTCTTCACCAATGTTCCTCTTCCAACCATGCTGAAATATGACTAGTCCCAAAGTCATATGGCATAAAGCTATCATTAAACAGTTTGGCTTTGTTCAGTCATTGTTTTCATTTTTAAAATTCTCTACAGAAATGATAAGGTGTGCACTCCTCTTACAAGGTGGGGCATTAGGATGCTATAGAAAAGACATGGTAGAAACCATGGATTTGAAACAGTAGCTGGCATTCTCATGATCTACATGTTTACATTCCATGGGCATGTTCACACTGCTGTTGCTTAATGCTGACACACTAAAAAGCTTACTGTTAGATGCACATATTATGGTCCCTGTTTGTGGAAAGCCTGGCTTCTCTCCCTTTTGTAGAAAAGCCTTAGGGACAATTGACTTTCTAGGACTTCAGGTCTATGTATTTTTTTCTCTGTATAAATAAGACATTTAAATTATGAGTGTATGGGCTAAAGGCCCAGACTTCAGATTAATTGCACAAAGCTTTCATGTGGATTAATACTATAATTATTAAACTTTTTATCTACTGTTGAATATTTTTTACCAGCCAAAAAATAGTTTAAGAAATTAAAGGGCAGCTTGGATACGGAAACACAAAGTTAACTAAAGGGCAAAAATACCCCAGAATTCATGTCAAAATCCCATGAGGAGTTATTAATAACAAGGGCTTACAACATTCTCATCTGAATTATACTTGACATGAAATTAAAATATACACATTAATTCCCATTAACATCTGGATATTGTGAGTAAAAGAGCAAGCTTGCAATAATTGAAATAGGTTACTAATTTTTTAATCTACATTCAACTCATTACACTTCCTATTTCTGGAAGTTGAATCTGGGCCTTCCTTGTTATTCTGTTCATTTTAACGTTTCCACGCAGATGAAAGAAAAATTAGTGTGCAATATACATTAGCATCTTTTCAATGAGGAAGCTTATGGTTTCAGGTGTTCCATCTTTGTTTATTGTTATTTTATTTTCTTCTATTTCCCTTTCTCAATTTTTTAAAGAAATGTAATTTCACATTTAAGAGGTTAATATTCACTTACATATTATAATATTTGCAACGTTTTGGGCCAAGTCAAGGATAGAACCCAGGTACGGAGATATCCTCTATCCCTAGAGAGAAAATATTTGCTGGGACATGAGTTGAGAGGAACATAGAAAGGTTGTTGCTTATAGATTCAGAGATCTGGGAAGGAAACCTTTAAGACAAGCATGGAGTCTCTGACAAGCCCTTTGTGGGTAGGAGTGAGCACATTCACTCACTTAATGTATATATATATACCGAGACAGGAATCCCTTTTAGCTATAGAAGTATTTCAAGGCATGATGGCTGCCTTAGACTGAGCATATCACTTGACCCTGTATCAACTCTTTGCCCTATACACACAAAATTATCATCAAATTTAATGAATAAAGAAAGCACAATAAAATGCTATAATTCACAACATAATAGGGCAATTATAAATGCATCACAATGTTAGCTTCTGACAATAAAGGAGCTGTTTATTTGTGTAATTTTTATTTAATATTTTTAGAAGGTAGTTGATCATAGGTACTATCATTTACTAAATGTAGATATGTAAGTACAGCTAAGTGGAGAGTACTGCACCAGGGTTACATGCTAAAATAATTCAGGTATGGTCCTGATGGTGAAAGAAGCTCTTGTTTCCTGAGCTATTTGAGCTTGAAATACTGTGATAGTGTACTGATGCAAAGATTCTTTATGGTGAACCAAGACTTTGGGCATTACATCATTGTAAAAAAAATAACACCTAGATGATAATAATTATGTAATGGGAATTTCCTGAAGATTTCATTTTTTTTTATTTTAGATCAAATTTAGGAAATATATGTTTTTCCATTACATTGATGAAGAAAGAGTGTTATAAAGTAAATCATAGATATATCACTTGAATTAGGACAGATAGCTAATGACACAGAGTCAAGACTTCAGAGGAGGAGTGTGATAAGGCAACCACAATATGAGGTTATTGAAATATATGAAAATATATGGGAACTCGATGTTTTAAAACATCAAATTAGAATATATTATAATATGTATAAAATTTTAGGCCAAGTCCCAAATGCTGTGAACCCATTATTAATTCCACTACACAAAGATGAAACTTGTGTGTTTTGTTGTACAAACTAGTTTTAATAGAATGCTTCCCTGAGTAGGGAGAATTATTTCTAAGAATGATAACAGCTCTAATTGTATTTGTAGCATCCAAATTAGTTGGGATTTTGGGGTCGGCTCTGTTACCAGAAGTTTGATGTGTTCAAAGGTACAGTTTGTTGCTGGTCCAATAGGATTTAAATTTTGGAGAAACACCAAAGAGTGTGGGTTGATAAGAGTGACTAATATATGCTTGTGTGCTTACATGGGACATTTTTCATAAGTTTCACGGTATATTATATCATAATAGGCCTCCTGCGGACTGGCAGCAACTTCCCCAGGCTTTGTTCCAGAGCAAAATGCATTCAGAAATGGGAACTACCAATACACTTGAGATTTGATTTTTTTTTCATGAAATGAAAGCTTGAAATGACGTATGTACAATTTGAGCCAATTCATTCCCATTTCCTGCCTTGTCTCATTTGACCCTGGTGCACAGAACATTTGATGCTGACTTAGAGCTATTTCCAGATGGACAGAACATTCTAAATGATCACAACTCACAAAATGCCAGCTACATAGATTCGATTCTCTCCTACAATGCCCCATACATTAGGCTTTCCAGACGGTGAGACAAATCATTTTAGACCTTTTTTTTTTTAATTTCCCTAATAGATTGGAAATTTTCCTTGAATTTCTATGAATATTTGAAATCGCGACTCAAGACAGAAATCAACTGGTCACTACACATAAGATAAGCTCTCTCTATTAATGACAATATGTTTTTGAGGGACACATAGCATTTATTGGGCAGGTGTAATCTCGACACTTAGACCTGACTCACAATTCAAACATGTATAGAGACTAGAAAGATTCTTTTCTATGCACACAACAGCTACACAAAGCTCTGTCTCCAGAAACAGAGAAGTATACAGTGTAATGAAGAAAGACATAAGGAACTCAGATGTTCTCAAAGAAAAAAGTTTTGGGTCTAGCATGTGTAGCTTATCACTTGCTAGTCAGCTACAAGATTTATTCATGATGTAATAAGTTAAGTAACAGAAATACAGGGAGTATTTTACTAATTATATCATCAAAAAATAGACTAGAGGTTGTGGGGAAAAATATTGGCCACAGTTGTGGAGACCCAGTGGGTTTCCACGGGTCCCACATGCACGAGCAATGTCTATTGTTCCAGCAGCCTGGAGGCTTTGGCAGTGGCAGGCCCCAATGACACGAGGAAGTCCTTGGTTCCAAAAGGGTTTATTGTCATGGCAGATGGTGGATGAATCTGGAAGTAACCCCGTAAAACTCAGGGCAGTCCCAAGTTAAATAGGGAGGGAGAAAGGGGGAGGATGGGGGAGGATCTGGGGAAGCATTCTTAATTTGCTACGCCCTCTGGCCTTCATTAGTATGTAAATACCTAGGGCCTGAGGACTCTAGTCACGCCCTCTACCTGTGCATTTTGGGAGAGGCTATCTGGCTTACATGACTGAACAATGTAATTCTATGGAGACTAGACTGCTTTTCAGGACCCTGGGTTCTGGGAGCACCAAACTCCTGCTGCTTCTCATGCAGAGTCTCGGGGTTCTAGACAACTGCCCAGCCATGACCCAGAATACCCTTTTGCAGTCTCACAAGAGGTAATCTTCTATTGTTTTTGTATTTTCATCTAACATTTTAGCATCATTCTTTTTCTCCACTAAAATCAGAGCAGAAGTTTACCAAGCCATCTCTCTTTTACAGGGGCCTGCCAAATCCTCTCCAGGCCAACACTGCTCCTGAAAGCAGCCTAAGGATCCAGGAATGAGTAGGCCTGACCATGCAACCACTCAGAAGTCTCAAATGGGTGTAAACAATGCCTTAGTTAAAACATCCCCAAAACTATAACTTAAATCACTATTTGACATCACTGAACATGTCCTGCCATGGGACCTGTTTGAGTTTCAGTGATAACAAACTTATATACCAACAACAAATTATCAATAATGCTATAGATATTATTTGACTTTAAATATTTTGACACTATGATATTATTAAAAGTATTAAAAGAGACAAACTCTTTTCCAAATTGAAGTTCAAATATATTAAATACCTATGCAATCATATTCTCATATCAGTTCCTCTTATGCTTGAGTGTTAAGGTTGAAAAAATAAAAATCTTAATATATTATTCCATACCATCTCATTGGGAAGGACTACCACTTTTTTGGTAGAGAAATTGTCCTTGCAGCTTCTGAAGATTGGATGCTCTTTCTCAGAAATGATCTGTTTCTTCTTCCTTAGAATTAGACTTTAGAATTGCTGTTGGCCAATAGCACTTACCTGATACTTCTCATTAACTTAACCATTCTAAGGACTCAAGGAAGACAAAATGGTCATGCCATTGACAGTGACTCTCTAGAACTGAACAATAAAAACAACAACAAAAAATACTATTCTTTAAAATGTTATGTGATGGCTGGATAAATGGATCAGCAGTTAAGAACACAAAATTTTGTCCCCTGCACTCACATTGCATGGCTTATTGATGCCTATGACCTACAATAAGACCACCTGCCACCATCTTCTGCTCTCTGTGAGTAGCTACACTCACATCCCCATACACATGTGAGCATAGACACTTACACATTTTTTAAATCAATCTTTTAAAAAATTTCAGTAGCTATTATTTCTGACATAACTCTTTTGCAGAAACTTAGTATTCTGCTAAAAGAAAGTAGTCATCTTGTCTGGGGCTATTTTGCTGATGTGTCAATCTGACACATTTTGATATCTACAGCAGAATTAATGTTAGTTGAGAAAATGTCACTGAAAGAGGTTAATTTTATCTCTATTCATTGCATGAGTACAATCCATTTCGAATACAGTTTGCCAGGGCAAACTGGGGTGTGCATTGTTTTCAGACCTGGCACTCTGAATCTCAACTTGCCAATCTACCCTGAGCCCAGGTCCTCAGGAATTACCATGTGCTAAGAATTGAATGGTTTGCTTTGTGTTCAAACTCTGATTGTAATCCAGTCTCAGTGCACTAGTCAGACTTCTCATTGCATTGCAAGATAAATAATAGAACTAACAAAAGAGGGCTTCTTTTGTTTATAATTTTGGATATTCCTGTTGTGAATGAAATTTCCCACAAAGCGGCTGTGCCTACAAAAGCTAACCAACTCTCAATAAATGAGTAAAGTTGGAAGGTTGCATATCTAGTGTCAAATTCTCTTGGCCTATTTTATCTCTATTATTAGCCATTTAATGCTTATATCTATATGGTAGCTTACATATTTTGACTACTAAATAAATAAATCATGACTATTAAGTAAAAAGCTTCTATCATTCACTAACGCAGATGCTAAGATCATCAGACAGAGTCTGAGGTCTATAGAATAGATTTCCACTTCGGCCCAAACTGATTTAATCGATGTTTCCACCAATGTATTTGACAAGTATTAACTTAAGACTTTCCTTGTTCGATTACTCTAAACACTTTGTAAAAATGGCTGTCCATGAGAGCCTGGAATTGGGAACAAAATGAGCCTGTGTTCTGGGGTCATGGCCACTCCTTTTTGGCTCCACCAGAAGCTATTACTCCCTTTCAGGAGAGAGTTGTGTTGTCTTACATCTCCTTTGTTAACAATTCTTAGCTTCACCAATTCTGTGCCCATGGTAGAGCTGAATATCAAGGTTGCAAGAGTTGTATGCAGGTAGGGAGCAAACATAGAAAGGCACAAATGGCTTAATAGAAAGTGCTAAGGCAGGATGTTAAAAGCCATTAGATCTTTGCCATCATGGGCATATCAACTGTTTGATGAAATTTATTAAATAATGATGTAACTGGCTATCTTGAGAATGGATTTGCCAGTTTGGTGACTGAGAGATGGTTCAGTAGTTAAGATAATCTTCTATAGAACCCAAACTACCCACATGGTAGCTTTCAAGCATCTGTAACTCTGATTCTAGGATATGCAGGGAGCTTTTCTGGCCTCCGTTAGCACTAGACACATGTAGGACACAGAGACACACATGCTGGCAAACTATCTGTACAAATAAAATAAAATAAAATAAAATAAAATAAAATAAAATAAAATAAAATAAAATAAAATAAAATAAAAAAGTCTTTGAACAAAACAAAAAAGCCATTTGGCTTAGATGTTCTGAGTATCGCCACCTCTGGACTCTGGTAGCAAGAAGACCAACCATCTCAAGATGAGATTCCCTCTCTGATCCTGTTTCTGTGCAAATTATCCAGTCTATGGCATTAATGTGTTAGAAGCAGAATGCAGACTAAGGGTATAGTTGGATGAATATTCTACCAACTTACCTGCAATGTATACTATTTTCTTAAGATTCAGTGTTTTTAATCTGGAGACACTTAAATTTTTCTTCTTCATTTTTCCTTGGATTTTTAAATATCATTTTTATTTTCAAAGTACTTAAGAATCCCAGATAGTTTCACCTCCTCAAAGTACTAAAGGCAGTCCTTTTTCAAGTACCAATTCAGAATCACAGCAAATAGTACTGATAACAAGGTTGTATGCTTGACCAGGTAGAAGGAAGAGTTCTGGCTCCAGTTCTGAGTGTTCCTTCCTTGGCTACATTCTTAATAAATGGGGAGCATTTGATCCAGCCTTCTCCATGGAGTGGTATTAACAGACACAACTTCTTTGTGCTTTTTGCCACATTTTTATTTTTGCCCCTTTGGACTATATGACCTTTAGACACAGGTACCAAAATGTCTATCATAGTATTAACCTTCAATCTGTCACAATCTTATTTCTATTGGCTCTGTTTGATGTATTTTCTGAAGTCAGTGTTTACTTGTGTGGCTTGCAATGTTGACTCCAACAACCTCAGCATAGACTAAAGCTGGAGTGTTGCAATCTGAATTCCAGAAGCATATACATTGGTCAAATTCCAGAAGCCACTACATCTTTTGTCAAGTATCATTCTCTTAAAAATCTATAGATACCTCTAAGGTGAACTGTAAGTTGTCTATAAACATACCATAATCCACACATTCATGAAAGTAATTACAACTGAAAACTCATATGCCCTGTGCAATATAGGCTGTAAATCTCCAAGATTACAAAACCAAACAAACAAACAAACTGACAACAAGAAGAAAAAACATCAGTATGACCTATGCTTAGGAAGACAGGTATCTATACTAACCACACCAATAACAAAGTGGTTCCAAAAAAATTTTATTCTCCAACATTTTATACCTTGTTCAGCTTTCAAGATCCAAAACTCATTTATCAGGTTTGTTTGAGACTGGCCTGACCTGGGCCACAAATCAGACACAAGATTGTGAACTGAAGTATAAAGCTTGCATGTCTGAATAATTAGACTGATAAACTCTTGGAGTTTGAATCACTCCTTACTTATATTTCTGGATATTATCCTAGTTGATGCAGATTCTTATGGTTAGGGTATTGATACATCCCCCGAATGGCGCTGTGTTGAACGCCTGTCCTCAGTATGGCATTTTGAGGAGATAATGTGACGTTTGTGAAGTGAGCCTTGGTGAGAGGTTCCTAGGAAATTGGAGGTGTGCTACCTGAGAGAAATTTATATATGCCACTTGATACTAATCCATGTTCCTTTTGAGTACTCTTATGGGCTTTTGTATTTTCTGTTCTTTCTCTCCGATTCTGCTTAAGAAAGGATTCAATTTACTTCTACATAAAAGTCTTGATAAGACATCACCCACCATCTCCACTGAATGTCAAAACAAAGGGGCCAACCAGTCTTGGATTTATAATCTCTAAAATTCTTAACTTAAGAAATGCCCCTCCACTTTTAAAATTACAAATCAGCTGCCTTGAGAATTTTACTATAGTAACAATCAAATCATTAATCCTTGGATGCTACTGAAACATTCAGGAACAGAGGAAAATACATTGCAAATCTATCAATGACTAGGTGTAACTGGAATCCACACTGGTTCCACAAACCATCTGCTTCTTTTGAGTGTAAGATGATGCTCAAGGACATAGAGAGAGACTGATGAAATCTTTACTGTTGATGGGCTCTGAAGGTTTGCTTGGACTATTATGCTGAAAAAAATTGGTGAATGGTGCTTTCAGGATTACATGATGTGCTGTATAAAGACAAAATTTTCTCAAAATATTGAAATCCAAAGTATGATGAGGAAAGTAGATGGCTGCAGAATAAGGAAAATAAACGATTCTCATTTATGATACCTGTTTAAAGAACTATGTCCCAGTGAGGAGGCTCTACAGGTAAAGAAACTTGCCTGGTGACCTGAGTTCAAAGGATCCACATGTTGGAAGAAGCTAACTCAAGCAACTTGTTCTCTGACGTCCACAAAAAATTCATAGCTTATGCATATACCCCCTGCCCCTACCACAATTACAAAATGTAATTTTTAAAAGAAAATAATGATAACCCTTTGAAAATGTAGACAAGAAAATATGATCTTGTGTTCTGTGCTAGGATATCTAATATATTTTACACTGTAGCTTACAATAGTATAGGGAAAATTAAAGTAGAAATAGTATGAAGTTAACATATATGGTAACAGAGTAACACAATGACAACCTGACATTGTTATATACTAAATACAACCTGTGATAAGATTTGCACATTAGTTTCTCCTTAATCTTTATGTTAACTCTGGAGGGAAAGGGGTAATGCCATCTGCATGGCAAGAGGAGTTATTTAAGTCCAAGAGAAGTCGACCACATTATCTGAGGTCACACAGCCCAAACACACTAACACCAGGAGGTCAAAGAAAGTACTTCCCACTCCAATCGTATCCTTCCTCTCATTTATAAATCCTAGGCTTCTTTTAATGATCTGGGAGAGAGAAAGATATATGTTTTGAGAGCAGTACACTGTGCAAATGGAGAAGATGCTGTTACAGGAGAAATAATGACCATGAGCCTATTTGAAAAACTGTGGATTAGAAGATCAAATGAATTTAGAGATGTTGAATACCAAAGGGCTGAGCAAGAGAAACTCTGGTCAGATACCAGAATCCAGGTATACATCAATAACTGGATTTAATTCTGGAGGGAATTGATAGACTGAGAAAGGAGCATGCCAATCAGCTTTCTGTAGAGAAAGATGAGAGCCAAGATTTAGGTCAGGGTTCAAGGAACAACCTGCTTAAACTCAGAGTGAGGTAGACCAGACTGAAGAGCTGAGATTTTGACAGACAAGTTGTAAAGATACTATGTTCCTGCAAGAGAATTGACAATAACAATAATAGTAGTAAAACAAACCACATGGAGCTATCAGTGTGTCAAGAGAGAACAGACTGAAGAAAAGTTATCTGGATTTGTTTTCAATTTGGGAACGGGGAAGCTCAGTAACATGGACTATTTGCTAACTTTTGCTTCAATTTCATGATTATAAGGTTATTTTGAGAATTAAGTAATGCAATATTTGTAAAATACATTGCAGAGCATGGAGGTACCATACTGTTTATGGTTGTAATCATTATTCTTTAAATGATATTAGTAAAATTGAGACAGAGAGGTACCATGCAACACTTTATAGGTTAACATAACTGTAATATAATAAAGATAGGATTTGAACCAAAGCAGCACGCTTCTATAATCCATAGGGTTAACACTATTCAAATCTTTGTATTTGAATGTGGTTTGACTGAGTCTTCTTCCTCATGGAAAACAAAACATGAAAAAGTCAACGTGTCTCAAATGCTGCTCATTATAGCTCAGCTCTATTAACCCATCCAGTCATCTATCCCAACATATTAAGAGTACGGCTTCTTTTAACTAATGACTTCATTCCTATGTAGACAAGAATGCTTCACTCATGTGGTTGCTGATTGCTTCTGGGGATAAGTTGTATCAATTCTGCTTCGAATTTGCAAGCATGGAAAAGAAGCATAGACAATTCCAGCTGTTCCCCTCTACAAGCAACTTGTCTCCATCTGTTGTGATCAATCCACTCTAACACCCTTTCAGACTTCCTGCCAATTAATTAATGCCCTGTTGCAAAGGTGGCTTTATTCCTGCGTTCGGCATGTGGCTTTCTCCATTGCAGGTGAGAACGGCAATAAGTCACAAATCACAGAATAATTAAAATGCCCAGGAGGAAGGAGAAGGTGAAATAGTTCTGCCAACATGCAGTCCAGAGTGAAGAACACTTTCTCTTGTTAACCAACCACTCTCTGTTTAATAAGATGAAATCTATACCAATTAGCATATTGCTTTTGCTCTGTTCCCCAGCAATATCCATCTGGAAATGTCCAGATGTCCATCTTCTAGGGTCACTGTCTTTTCATCTACTTTGCTCACTTGATAATCTCAGAGCAAAATTTTTAGATTATTCTCACAGACCCTTGTTCATTGTATAGCTTGTATAATAGGAGCTGTCATATTCTACCAGGGATTGAGAAGCATAAATAATACACATTTACTTTCTCTAAGATTTGAAGACTGCAGCCCTAACCTGTCCATATGGATGGTTAGTTTAATATCCTCTTGTTTTGTGTGTGGTCATCTTCTTCCAAGATCTTCACTCTGTGTATATGGGAATAAAATGCCTATTGTTTTCAAATATGAATAAGTGAATAATGTTTACATGTAATAATGATACAACTTGTAATGGAATCAGACTCATGTAGAAGACTTCATTTTAAATTAATTACTTGTTAAAATTTCCATTTATTAAAAGCATTCTTGAATACAGAGATTTAGATTTTATATATGAAAATTTTTGAGATACACAGTTCAGCCCATGAGAACCATTATTTTTTGGATGTTATCTGCTGCTGAGATTGCAAGCAAGCAGTTATTGCCTCTACTACATCTTGATTGCATTGGGTTGAGATTCTGTGTTTGTTTACTGTCTCATAGTCTGATATTTCAGGATATATCTTTCCTCACTTACCTTGTACTTAGAGATTTTGTTTTGGCTAATAATGTATTGAACAGGTAAGTCTTGTAGGCGAGGAAAGAATGTTAAATTTCTTTATTGAATATTAATAAAAATTTACACAAACCTATCCTCCATATACTTCTTAACTATTATTATTGAGTTGAAAGACATATATATATATATATATATATATACATATATATATATAAAATAAATTTAGAGAATTATTAAATAGCTTTGAATTTTGTTCAATCAGCCTCAATTCTTGCCAAAGCATTGATATATATATATATGTATATATATATATATGCATATATATAAATATATACATGCTAGATTAAACAAGAATGCCTATATTATATAATTAGAACAACTAATACACATCTATAACAGGATGGCTGAGTATGATTCTGCATGGCTAGGATTATTTCTGTTGAAGTTTGAAAGACATGAAACATATTCATACAGAGAAGTGAGCTAAATAAAGGGAAATATATTTATATGTATATGTATGTAAATGTATGTATATTTATACACACAGACATACAGGCGCATATGGAAGAAAGGGGAAGCAAGGGAGCCACAGAAGGAGGGAGGGAGGGGAGTGAGGAAAGCAGAGATGGAGGGAGAGAGAGAGAGGAAGAAGGATTGACTTCTGTGCTTAGATTTTCTTCTAGTCAAATATGGTTTTCAGTAAATGAGCCATGAAGTTGTGTGCATTCTTAAACCTCTCTGCTGGAAGTCTTGCTAGCTTCCTGACTGCAAGGAGGATTGGAAGCCTTCTAGGGAAATAGAAAGGACCAAGGAGTAAGCATCAGGAATGTAGGTCCAGCAGCTGGAGTGAAGCAGGGTGTGGATGGACATGGAGAGAGAAATAAGACCCCTGACGAGTAAGCTTTCTATGTGAGCTGCACATTTCCTGTGTTTCCAGCTCCTGTGGTGGAGTTTGCTTTAGATGTCCAATGACCTGCTGGGAAATCAATATATCCAATAACTTTGAAAAAAATTTCTCATGACTCAGCCAAACATTGAAATTTCTCATTAATTCTGATGATGTAGTAAGTCCTTACTCATTAGCCAGGCTGTTAACTATCCACTAAGAAATGTTGAACATACACACAGCCTCATGCTCTTAGATCTCCAAAACTCTAGAGCTGGCACTTCCCCGGATTTGATGACGTCTGAGAAATTTTTATCTGGTAAGTGCACATACTGAATCTTTTCTAAGGTTAGTGCTGTTTTTATTCCTCATTTTAGTATTTTTAACATAGATCATGGACACATTAGAAGAAATTATTCATTTATAAGAGTCTGTTACTTAATAACTGTGTATGTGACAATAGAATTGTTTTTCAATGTAAAAAATTAAACAAGATATCTGGAGAAGACGTAGAAACAGCATTCGTAACCAAATATTTTCTATACATACGAATATGAGAAGCTTGTTTAATTTCCAAAATTGAACTATGAAAGTAGAGCTGACTTCATCAGCCAGGAGGAGCTGGCTATATTTACAGTATCAAATGTGAATGAATCCCCTCCTACTGAGTGGGCCTTAGTCCAATTAAACTATTGATTACTCCTAAGATGCAAGTGTTACCATTGCCCCTATGGGAACATCTTGGCAGGCTGGTCATGTGATACAATGGCTTTAGATCTCTGTAAGATTATTAAGGTGTAAATACTATTGCCACTTTTCTAAACCAACATAATTTCTAATGGATTCTAAAAACATATGTCAACTAATAGATATACAGCTCTCACTTTTCATCAAAGAAGCTTTTATTTTCTGGATAAGTGGAGATTATTATAAAAATCTATAATTCGTAACTGGTCAAAAATCAGAGAAGAACAGACTGGGAAATGCCAACATGAACTGATACATCTATAATACAATCTTTAAACCCAAGGCTTGTGGATGATGGAGCAGAATAACAGGATGTACCAAAGGATTAGAACGTCTCCTTTGAGATATTGTCTTGTATGTATGACAGAGGGCTGTACTCATTACATCACAACAACGTGGTTGCCTGAATGGGACTTGGTACAGTGACTTCTTCAATTGACTTACCACTGTAGATTGGGAGAATCCCAGAAGTGCTCCCAGCATCCGTGAGGACCTCAGAGCACTCAATGGCTGCTGAAAGGGAAATCTGTGTTCTGTGGAGATAATCCCTGTAATAAATTACTTATTTCCTAAGGAATTGTCCTTAAACTTATACGCATATGAACAACACTAAAATGGTTTAGCAGGCCATGGTCATATATACACAGTAACACATATGTGTAGCAATAATAATTGAAGAAGAGAATGTGGACATTGAAGATGCTGATGGAAAGAAAGAAGGGCTGAAAATGATGTGAGAACAATATATATGTATAAAATTCTCAAAAATTAAATAAAAAATGCAAATAGAAGCTGATGATTTTTTCTTCATTGATTCAGGGAAACTTACTGTCTGGAGTGGTGTTTATTTAAATTCATGTTTGAAGTTATAGGGGATTTCACAAGCACTAAATATTATAAATAATAGCTAATCTTCTCATCCCTTTATTTTCCCTTAAAGTTCCACTCTGACTTAGCAAACCCATAATCTCATGTGGGCTAATAGCACAACATTCCAGATTCTCAATCCACTTAGAGGCCAGCATCTTACTTAGGCTTTTCTTCTTCTTCTTTTTTTTTTTTTAACTACTATAGTAGTTTGAATGAGAATGCCCCGAGGCTCATGTTTGAATGCTTGATCATCAGTTGGTGTACTGTTTTTAATAATTAGGAGGTATGGCCTTTTTGGAGTAGATGTATTCTTGTAGGAGAAGGTGTGTGCCTAGGGTAGGGTTTGAGCTTTTGAAACTCCAACCTAGTCTCTCTCTCTCTCTCTCTCTCTCTCTCTCTCTGTCTCTCTCTCTCTGTCTCTGTCTCTCTGTCTCTGTCTCTCTGTCTCTGTCTCTGTCTCTCTCCTCTCTCTCTCTCTCTGTCTCTCTCTCTCTGTCTCTCTCTCTCTCTGTTTCTCTCTCTCTCTCTGTTTCTCTCTCTGTCTCTCTCTCCTCTCTCTCTCTCTCTCTCTCTCTCTCTCTCTCTCTCTGCCTGCTGCTTGTGAATCAGAACATAACGTTCTCAGCTACTTCTCCAGCACTATGCTGGTCTGTGTGCCACTATGCTCCCCACCATAATGATAACAGACTCACTTTTTGAAACTGTAAATGCCTCTCAATAAAAACGTCTTCCTTTATAAGTTGCCTTCATTAAGGTGTTTTTACAGCAACATAACATTAACAAAAGTACTCAACATTGTGTCTTTTAGTTTCTAGAGAAGAAGCCACTGAACATAAGTGGATGGCAGTGTTGTTGCTTAGCATAAAAGAAACTTAAGAAGCATAAAAGAAGAGACTATCTGGGTAGCTTCTCCTGTTTTTGATCACAATTATGGATCTCTTGAATTTGCTGATATTTGTCTCTGGAGCACACTATATGACAGCAAACCCATGGAGGAAGTGTGTCTTGTGCTTTGCTGGGCCATCAGGAGAGGCAGAAACTAATCTTTCATTCATCTTCAGAAATTACTGAGACAAAGCTGATAGACATTGCTGTGTTCTAATGTCACAAAATATTCATGACTGCCTCTGAGAGTCTCCTATGCAGCCACCATTTCCCCTCAACACTGTCATATCAGATATATCCTTGAGAGAACATATTTCTATTTTGACTAAATTTTTATGAGAATTAATTTTTGTCCAATTATAGCTTAAAAGCCAAAGAGTAAACTGGTGTTATAGACATTAGATGTTGGTATCTTGTATTACAAACCTTACTTTCTTGCCTTGGTCTAAGGCTTCATATTAGATGATTATATTAGATCATTAGACACTGGACCTACTATTTTTGTTGTTGGTGTTTTGGCTTGGTTTTCTCTAGACATGATCTGTCCTTATAATCCTGCCTGTCTGGGCCTCTACTTTGTAGACTAGAATGACTTTGAACTCAGATCTGCCTACCTCACCCTCTTGAGTGCTGGGATTAAAGACATGTGCTACTAAAACCTAGCAATTCTGCATCTTTCATACTCACAAAAATTGCTACTTGGATGCCTAGCAATAACTAATCTCAGAAAGGTTTAAAATTTCATAAATATTACCAGCTATGATCAAACTTAATGTGTCTACTTTATCTTCCACATACCTGAGTACAAGAACACAGGTCAATGCCATTTAACATGAGGAAAATGAGAGTTGCAGGAGAAAAATAGTGGTTCAGATCTATTACACAGAGCTTTTGGAGTCTTTGCTCTTCTTTGAAAAGACACCAAACTCATGGGGTGCCTATGCACATAAATTTAGAAACTTATGAAATATTTATTAAATTTACTTCTTTACTTTTTCTTTTGTGAACGTGTGTTTGAACGTGTGGAGGAAATCTTGTAGGAGTTGTTTCTGTCCTTCCAAGATGGTGCTCTGAAGATTGAACTTATGTTGTCAGGCTTAGTGGATAGTGTTTGAGCCTTCTCACTCTCTTCCTTGTGAAACTGTGTAAAATATAGAAGTATATTAATTCATTGTAATGATCTCCCTCATGCTTTAGTAGAGACCACAGCAGCCAGAAGCTCCTGATGATTAAAAACAATTAGTCCTGATCTCCAACAACAGCTACAACTGGATAGTCAGAGCAGCTCAATCTAAGTAGGAATGGAGAGGTGCTGTTTAGATTCCCCCTTCAGAACCCCAACATTTATCTTTGTGTTCCTATGAGTGCCAGCCACTCCAGAAGTTGCCTAAGTAAAGAAAATCATATGTTTACCCTCCCAGGAATGTCACAGATGACAGAAACAGAGAACTCACTTCAAAATTCTATAGACTAGCAGCTATGTCTCCAAGTTATTCATCAATTGTTATTGGAGATGTACATATCACAGACTTCTTTAGTATGCTCTATGCTTGTACCTACAAGTGTGAAGCATGTCACTCATTTTGCTCTTCAGTTAAAGAAAGAAAACATACAGGTACTCTTTGTCCCTATATTTGCAGACTATAACAGGATTCTCAGTACACATTGGAAATTTAATGAATTGTTTGAACAAACACACCGCCACATTAGTTCATTGTTTGAGTTCTAAAATCCTATCTCCTTAGTTTGCTATCAAATGAAAGCTATCATTTGCCATCATCCTTTAACAAGTTGTGGAACTGTCTTTCAGGATTTTTATAACATATACTTCACAGAAATAAAAGGAAACCAACCAACATACAAGGGCCTAAAGAACATAAACATCACCTAGAACTGTGCTATGAGGTGGTATCTGGATATCTACTAAAACACAAATGCGCATCTTGCTCTCTTTTCTTGGAACATCCTTATTCTTTTAAATTAAATTCAATTTTGCATATGTATGCATTCATATACATATACATATACATTTATATATACATATATATGTTTTATTAGCAGAGCTTTTTATTTCAACATACAGTCTATACAGATATTGTAAATTGTAACTTTTACAGAATCCCAAAGGTGTATTATAACATATCTCAATTTATACTAGTAACATTTCAAATGTTAGATAACCTATATACCCAGTACCATCTTTATCAAGGATTACCAAATTATGATATATCTAAGCAATAAATTTTAAGTTATACCTTCCCAGTATTATCTATGTCTTTCACATGTATATTTTATACTTCTGCCTGCTAGCAATATCTGGGCTTTAGCTTTGTATTTCATTGTTTTGAGGCAACTGTAGTGTGCTCCTGGTATACATTTATTGAATAAAACTAAATCAGACCATGTAGTTATACTCCAGGACTGAAGTTTTATTACAGTCTTGCATGAGAGATTTTAATAAAGCCCCTTAATGGGAAAATTCAAAGATTGACTCTTGGTAGGTATTTTGTAAGGGAGAGAAGGAATGAGTAACCTCGTTAGATTATCTATTAAATGTGGATAATCATGTTAGATACAGAAAGAAAAGAAAATCTCTTAAAGGTCACTGGATTCTTGACTGACAGCCAACTGGCACTCAATTGAATGCAGTCCCAGAATACAGCTTAATCCTATTAAAGTTCAGCAGAAAAATCACTTAGCATTTTGTTAAGAATACTAATTTCTCACCAGAAGGAGGGTCCTGAGGAGGACATCACCACCCAAATTTTTCTTCTCTTTATGGAACTGTTTTTTTTAAATCTTTGTCTCCTTTGCTGTTACTGACTATAAAATTGGTTTTATTTCCCAGGTAAATTTTATAGAGTTTTTAATTCTCCATCTTCATCTCCATCTCCATCTCATCTCCATCTCTACCTTTATGTCATCACTATCTTTATCTCTCTGCCTGTCTCTGTCTTTCTGTCTCTCTGAAATTAAATAGTGCCAAGTGAATAACAAAATTTTAGGATAATAGAGTAAGAATAGGGGGTGGGATCTTTTGCATTGTCCTAAGGAGTGTGGCTTTCATGTTTAGCCACCTGAGGTTCACTCCCACCTATGGGAAAAAAAAAAGATTAACTCAGGAAATCCCTAAGAAAAAGTGAAGTGTGGTTACTGTGTTCATCATTCTAGCAATAGTTTCTTGAACAGCTTCAAGTCTCTGAGACAATCAAGTGCTAACAGTTAACTATGACTAAACTGGTTCACCTGGTAATTTGTCAACAAATTTTCCTCATCATTTCCCAATATTTTCTCATATTTTTCTAAGATGTTTGTTTCCTTTCCTCGTTTTCCCATTTAACATTCAAATGCTCAAGTCTTCATATTCTAGCACTTAGTTTCTTGCACTTGTCCTCTTTTCAAACTATCAAACAAAATTCCTTTGTCCTTGATTTACATAAAACATTCCTCCAACAATTCATTTGTCTACACAGAATTTAAGTGAACTGGAGCATCTATGCCAAGCAGGTATTCATGAACGCTGATACCAGAAGAGGTTAATGATGAAATATCAAGCAGCTCTTCTCTCTAAAGAACTGTCGCTCATCTCACAAGGGGATGCAGCTTCTCGTGCTGTTATAATTCTTACATCTTAAGGCTGGAGAAGTGGCTCAGTGGATAAGAATACTTGTAGTGTTTGTAGAGAATGCAAACTCAGTATTTAGCACACACATGATAGCTCACAATCATTTGTAACTACGGTCCTAAAGACCCAACATCCTCTTTTGGCCTTCATGGTACCAGGCATGCATGTAGCTTGCATACATACATGCAGTCAATGATTCATAGTCATAAAGTAGTTCACCAACACAGAATGAATTCCATGGTTTTTGTTTTGGTTGGTTGGTTGGTTTGTTTTGATTTTACTGGTCTCTTTGTTTTGACTTTCTTTTCTTTTCTCTTTTAATTCTAAAATCTGTTTCTGAGACCTCTTTAATCGATTTTATCTGTGTCTTTGTGCAAAACAACCAAATTCTCTAAATATTAACAACTTGTCACCAAGAGTGAGTGAGCTTAATGACTTTCTGTACCAAGTGTTTTATTATACACTAAGTAACAGCTATGCTCTACCTGAAGAACTGTGTCATTGCAAGTCAATCCATCCCTTCCCATTGATATTACGCACTTATTTCCACAATCATAGCCATAATTAATTTAAGGAAATGCAAAAATAATGCCACTCTCTGTGGGGGTGGGGTGACAGCTGGGCTAAGGCTGGAACGTCTCTCACACCTAGGCACAAGGAACCACAGAGAAAAAATAAATGGTAAGAGCCTTCTCTGCAAGAAGTTGATGTGGCCATTGGGTGGTAACTGTAGGCTATAGAGTGAAATTACTGCTTTTGCACAGGAGTACTTCTACCTAATGACAGGCTCTGTTTCCGGGCCATTTTCCTCTAGGTACCCACCATGGCACAACTTCCATCTGAAAACAGAAACAAATACCAGTGTACATGGAAACAATATACTCTTCAGAAAATAGGTTTTCTCTCTGGCTTGTTCAAGAGTTTGGTTAAATACTGTTTTCCCTGACTATTAAAGCCACAGTATGAGAAAATTCACTTGAGGCTGGCAGATTCATCCAAATGCTCCATTTCTGCCTTTATGCTCACATATTGCTGGTTCTAAGCGGGATCATGTGAGCACAAGCTGCTTCTGGATGGGGGTGGGGAGATGCACAGAAGCAAAGGGCTCCTGAGGACTGTAACCTCTGAGCATCACACACTCAGTTTTAAGTCAACACAATCAGTATTGTGGCATCTTCTGTTTGCAGCTGTGCTCTCTGGGAGCCAAAAATGAAACAGTGTTTGAAAAGCCTGCACAGAATGGGGCTGCTGGGGCCCTTTGTTTGTCTTGTGTCCTTAGGGTCACATGCCTCGTCCTCTTCTCTATTTATTCATTGCCACAGAAGTATGAGTGTGAATGGGTTATAAAACCATTTTGCTTCAAGTTGAGGTATTTCCTTATAATTTATCAGACACAAGAGTTTCCTGGTATTGAGGTGAGAGAGAAACCCTAAAATTCTTGGCCTTTTTTGTTTTAGGAAAAGTGCATTTGGTGATGATGTCTTATTATCCTGGATTTGATAATGCAGCACTAATAATGTGTGCATTAACACAATCACTGGAAAGGTAAGAATCTTCTCCTGATTTTAGTTGACAAAGGAAGTAACAAATAGTGGAAGAAAAGCTAATAAATGTCCACTAAAGACATCTTGTTTTCTCAAACCTTTAAAACATATATCCTATGCTTTGACATCAAACTCTCACAAAAATCTTTTTTTCCCTTAGTAAATGTTTATTCTCAAATATTTATGAACAAATTATTTATAACAGTATTATGTGTTTTCTGTCACTTGATAAACATAAAATACATAGAAAATATTCAGTCAAATAAAAACATTAATAAGTAAAATAGATCATGTAAAAGCTTTAAACACATTCTCAATTTTTTTGAAGTTATAACTTTTTTTATTGGATGTTTTATTTACATTTCATATGTTGTCCCCTTACCTCATCCCCCACCCACCCAGGAACCCCCTGTTCCCTCACCCCTCCTCCTTCTTCTCTACGGATGTAATACCTACCTACCCCCTCACTCCCACCTCCCCACCCTCAAATTTCCACCCCCTGGGTCGTCCAGCCTTTATGAGGTCAAGGATCTCTCCTTCCACCTATGCCCAGCAGGGCCCTCCACTCTTACGTATACAGCTGAAGCCATGGATTCCTCCCTAAGTGCTCCCAGGCTGGTGGTTTAGACCCTGGGAGCTGTGGTTGGTTGGTATTGTTGACAAAAATCTCCTTATGCAGGAGATATATGCCCTCTTCACTGACAACGTTTCTGCAACCTTAGAAACATATGCATGCATATATGAAATGTATATGTATTAATATATTATATATACATATTTCAGGTTTTATGCACAAATAAATATATTATGTACATATATTTCAGCATTTTATGAACATGAGCCTGTTATATATGTGGGCCTTGAAGCCACTACTATTGTACAAAAATTATTACATTTCATTGTTGGTACAAATGTGAATGTGATACTCCTAATTACATGTAATTTTGTGTAGCCAAAGGAGGCAATAAGGACAGGAGATTTCATAAGCATTTGATTAAGGTCTGCTGTGAATGCCTTATTTAGAACTGATTTTAGACACAGGTTAAAAGCCACAGAGAGCAGAGTGATAAGGCCTCATTATAGAAGAGTCACGCGGAGTAGTTTATTCCAAGCTGTATCCACTATGTTTTCAACAGCTATGCCCTGTACTCTTGATTCCAAATGCTTGTGGCAGTTTGGAGATATTCAGTGAACTCTCACAGGGCCAACTTTTGCCAAGAGTTGTCACTGGTTAGTATAGAAAAGAGTTAGTACCAAAGGCAGTTCTCAAAAAGAACAGTTTCAGATGTTTCCAGCCAAGGTTGCCCTGTTGATAGGAACACTTAGAGCCCTGCAGCGACAGTTAGGAGAGGGATTGCAGTCATCTGAGTGTAAATGCTTTTGCCAGTTGGCTAAAAATACCACTTTCTTCATTTATGCGTACCTGTGTGTGAAAAAAAATGTGTGAGCACACTGGGTTATTCCTGGAGTTTACTATTTATTATTTCTTACAAAGCTGGAATTGAACCTTGACTTCAAGGATGTCAGGCAAATGTTCTATAGCAGAGCTATATTCAACCCTACTTTCATATGATTAAAATGTATTTAATCATCAGACGATCACATTCAAGTATAGAAATCGATATAAATATTTTCGATTATACAAAAGTAGTTCATATTTAAAGGAGCAGTGTGATAACGCTCAGTATAGCTAAACTAATATATAGTTACACACACATATGTATCAAACTTAAATGTTTATATTGATGTGCAATAGGTACAAATGTGTGCCGAGAAGGCAAGAATGACAAGCCAATGATGGATATATTTTTATGTCAATGAAATTCACAGTATTGCGCAGAGGAGAAGATGAACAGAGGGCAGGGCTGTAGGGAAAAATAAACTTCTGTTTAAAATAGAAAGGTTAGCTGGTCAATTAAAATGGCAGAAGTTCAGGATTTTAATTGAGAGTCAGTCTTCTAAGAGCTTTCAGTGTCAGAGCAATACCTTAATTATAAAGCAAATGCAACTTTCATCTGCTTGCTATTTGCTGCCAAGGACAGGTAGTGTGTAATTTTGTCCCATTAAAACATGCCATAGAAGGAATCAAAGGAATTTCATGTATGTCATAGACAATTGCTACAAACAAGACAAATTTATACATTTGGATAGCTATTTTGAATAGAAGTATGCAGATATGCAGAACTGGAAAACTGTACATTAGGAAACAGTTCATCTCTACCATCCGGCTGGCTTTCTGTGTGAGATTGCAACTAATATTTTGTTTTTATTTATTTAAAATGACTAACTTAAGCTTTCAAAAATTAACTCAGCCGGGCAGTGGTGGCGCACGCCTTTAATCCCAGCACTCGGGAGGCAGAGGCAGGTGGATTTCTGAGTTCGAGGCCAGCCTGGTCTATAGAGTGAGTTCCAGGACAGCCAGGGCTGTACAGAGAAACACTAGATTGAAAAACCAAAAAAAAAAAAAAGTTAACTCAATGGAGATAAAAATGCATACAATCGTGTTTATTAGGTTTTGGTGTTCTTGATACATATGTGCATAATATTGCTTATGTGTTTATGTGTGATCACCCATTTTATAAATATCATGTACATTGTAAATATCACAAATATTGTTTACAAGGTTCTTTTGTGCAAAGAGTAGTGGGAATTTAGCCCCCTAATGATGCTATGATACAATGTGAAATTGTTCTATTGGAAATATTCAAGTCTGCATGGTGAAATGGAAAAGAGCCTGATCAATAGCCCTTCATCTCTGATTCGGTCCTGTATCTATGTGAAACAAGGTGAAAGAACAAAATGGGGACTGATAGGGAGGGACCACATCTGCCTTGTACTTGTGTCCTGTCTTCTTAATTCTTATCCATTTGTGTTGGTGAAATGAGCCTTGCTTAAGCTGTTTACAGCCTAGAGCTGAAGATGCTACAGATGTGGGAGTTTTGCTCATCTATATGTTCGCTTTCTTTGTCTCCGTGGAATTGCGTATTAAGTATTCACCACCAAAGTCCTAGAAAAAAAATCAAATGTTACAACAACTAGGAGTAATACTGGTGAAGTGGCCCTTCTAATGCTAAACACAGGACTTGAGCATTCACTTCTCATCCTTGGAGCATATGCATCCATTGCTAGAGTGGCAGTGCTCTCAGATAAGTTCACTACATAGGCCACTATCAAAATTAAAAGTTATGCACAGGCAGGTCTGCTTCTAAGACAGGGAATCTTAGTTCTACATACCATATTCCCACACAATGTACCAAGAAGATACATAATCCATATTCCTAGAAAGGAGGCAAGATAGAAGACAGCAGGAAGACGATTTTGTTTGGTTTGTTTGATTGTTTTTAATAGTAATAGAGCCCATTCACTTTGAAGGAAACTTGGAATTTATGGAAGAATTTATGGTTCCTTGTCATGGAGCCAAACCCTAGATCTAGGTAAGATCTTCTCAGATATTCTTTGGGTCTGTCATTCATGTTGCCATAAGAGTGGTTTCCACCTCTTTACAATTAGCTCTAGGAGTTGCATTGGATGATTTCAAAAGACACGCAGATAGTACAGGTCTATTATTTACAATTTCAGGTTTCTTTATCTATCATTTACTGTCACAATAGGGTGGATTCTATTTCAGTGCATTTGTGCATTCTGGAGAACTGATCCTTTCCACTTAGCAGCTCCACCTTTTGACAGGTCACTTTTGAAAGCTTTTAGTAGAGGCCAGATGGCAGACATGCACTGACCTTCTTTTATATGGGAGCAAAGGCAGGATGAACAAATAAGCTGTTACCCTAATGCGTAGAGAACAGATCTATTCCGTGTTACTATCTGGCAGCTGAAATAAAGCCCTTATTTTTCTTGAGATGATTGTTATGGATAATTGTCATTTCAGATGAAGGAATCTGTTATTAAAACTCTCATAGAGAATTCTATACCATCCCGTACCCCTAATGTCTAGGCCGGTCGTTGTGTGGGTGCCCATGGCAAGTCCGGTGCTTCTTGCATGCATCTGATCATTCTCTAATGCCCTATTTTTTTTTTTTTACCAACTTGTGAGTTCTTTGAGGCAGAGAATAAGTGTCTTCTCTCTGTATCTTTGGGTTCTATAAAACACAGTGTTTAGTAGAAATCCTGAAGAACACATTGTAAGTCAAGATGTTTTGAAGAATCTAACTCACTCTTTAAAAGCTATGTGTGTGCCAGGGCCAGGCCATTTTCTTCCAAAAGTTCTGTGCCTGGATATCCACAAATTCCAGGATAAATCAAACAGCACAAAACCAGTACTTTCGGTGTGTTCACTAAGGATGGCCCTTTGATCCCATTTCCATTCCCCATTACAATATGCCACCATGTATTCTGTTAAAGGACTTCTAAGATGAAGAAGAAATTGGAAATTAAATGAGCATGATTTACAAAAAAACGGATGAGGGAGTCATTTTGTTTGATCTTCAGAAGGCGCTAGGATAAGAGAGGAAATCTCCTCTGCAGGAGGCAAGAACACTTTGCAAGGCAAGAACTGCTGTGCTTGCAGCTGCTGTCAAGTAAGAGCCAACAGAGGCAGCACTGATCACTGTAAAACCAAATTCTAATGATAAAAAAGAACGCCAGAGAGGATGCCAATACTGTTCTTCGGTTGCTGTCACATACAAGCAGTACAAGCAGTGTTCAGTAAAACACTGTTATTCTTTCAATTTCTCAGCAAGTTTTGTAGATCGCCCTCTGTGTATTGGTGATGCTCACATCAAGGGGAGAAAAATAATTATGCAGATGGAGCATGTAAAAGAAAATTTACCAACAAGACACATGTGAAAACAGCGAGACAGATTCATTAAGACTGTTCCTTCAGGGGACTGTGATTTCAGTGTAAACTGAGCTAAACTACATTGAAGATAAAGCCTTTAAAAATGCTGGCTGGAAAGTTTTTAATGACACTTCTTCACTGACTGGTGCAGGGAAGTTAAGGTTCATACCTTCGGCAGTGTGTGTGCGTGTGTGTGTGTGTGTGTGTAATCTAAAACTCAACCTTCATCATTATTCCTCAGGTAGCTGCTTATGTTTTGAAACAGCTCAATAGTCCAGAGTTCTCCAAACAGTTTAAAATGGTTGGTCAATGACACTTCCCCCAAACTCCACTATACTCCAGTGACCTACTTGTCTCCGTTTTTACAGTTTTATTATAAGCACGTGTTATCATGCTGTTTTTTGTTTTTGTTTGTTTGTTTGTTTGTTTGTTTTGATGTGAGCCTTGGGAATTGAAAAGGCACATACCTAATTTACTATTTTGCTATCCTCTGGCTCTACTCGTTGTTTCTTATGACTGCATTTCATGGCAGTGGGGATGGGATTCTAGGCCTTGAAGTTATACACTTTTGTGTAATAGATGTTATATTTTATTAGGGTATGAAAGGTTTGATGAGTCTGTGTTTTAGTGTAAACACTCTGAAATCCTTTGGACAATTTTTACAGGCAGGCTAATGAAGAGATGCAAGCCTCTGGCCATCCTTAAGAACGGAGGTCTGGATTGACTGAAAGTTTACTGGGGCCTTGTGGGGAGCAGAGGTGGTGAAAGGAGGGCGCAGGTGGTGCTATTTGGTTAAAAGGTTTATATTTCTGGCTATTAAAAAAGAGAATTGAAAGTTTAATCTATTCTATAACACATAAGAAGTTTCGCAGATTCATTTAGACAGAGGAGAACATATAAACAAATTATTTTATCCTGTTTTTACATATTTGTACAAAGACTCATTTATTGAAGCTTTCTGAAACTACTTGCTAGGAATAAGGCTGACTTTTAACGATCATTATTTTTACAGGGTTTTTTAAACATACACCTTCCCCTGTTTTTGTCTTTCAAAAATAACTCTGGATAACTGTGCTGGAGTGTACCTACCTGTTCTCTTTCTGTACGTTATAGAAGGTTATACATTCATGATTGGCCTGAAAATGTCTTTTGGATTCTCATCTTGGCTGATCATCATGCCATTTTCTGAACACAGTTTCTCATCTATTCTACCACATCTGACTTTTCTATTCACTCAAGAACTAGGGTTTAGCCTTAACTAAACATCATTATGTGGAAGGTCAGAGGATACATTTGCAAATAGCACTAGTTGCTCATCACATGCTAGGCACTGTCCAACACCCCTGACTGAACCTTCTGCTTAACTCTCTGATTGTGGACTATTTTAGTAATCAGATTTTTTAATTTTAATTTTTTAATTTTTATTTTTTCCAAATCTGCTTTTATACCATTTTAATTACATGCAAGTATTAAGGTCAATTCTAGGTTGAGGAACTAGCAATACAATAGATGCAAATAGTCCCCATGGGGAGAGTGATATTTTGGGCAATCACATTTCTTAAGAATCTCAATGGACATTTGTGGGTTCCCAAGCCAGATGAGAGATGGTAGAGCCGTGCCCATGTCTGTGACAGCTCTGAGAGACCACAGGAGGAACGGGCCACTCCTTACCCAAATTAGGCTTGAGCCTATTCAACTCCATAGAGACAAAGGCCATGTCTCTATAAAGCCAGTTAGGCTTCTGTTCCCTGATAGAGAACTGGCTTCTCAGAAATCATGGGACAGACTCTGATCCTGCTGCCCAGCTCCTTTGCATCCTGAGACCTATAGGACAAAGTGGCGAATTATGGGAGGGGACCCACAAACACTGAGCCTTGTTTACCTAGGCATCTTAATCCCTCCCTAATTCTCCTGTGTATGCTGAACCCCATTTTATTCCTTGTCTTTGCATATTCAAGGTTATTTTCTGAGAAGTCTGTAGATGGGACCCAGTGAGACCCATATCTAGGTAATTCTTACCTTTCTGTGCTGCTTCTTTAATGCTTACACAGACAGCGGGTACTAATTTCTACAATAGCTCATGCCTGACCACATTTCAATTTTCTGAAGCAACAAATTTCCTTGATGATGCACCATATTTCAGCCTGCATATGATTTCAGTATTCTGCAACACTACTAAAACCTATTTACTTTTGATCAGGTTATTCATACAACAAATGTTCGCAACAAAGTAACTTAAGAAAGAAAATATTATATCTCACATTCACTAAGGGAAAACCTGGATCAGTTTTGAGTATGCCATGTTTAAATACCTTTTATCTTTGAGGGACTGAAGAGCATCACATATGATGCTTGTTTAAAAAATTACTTTATTTATTTATTTATTTATTTATTTATTTATTTATTTATTTATATTATTTATATTTATGGGGGTGAATTTCATGTTTGCTGGAATTGTAATAACATGCAATTGGGAGTCATCTGACTTGGGTGCTAGGAAATGAACTAGGTATTAAATTATCTTCACCACTGATATTCTTCAGCCATTGCCTTGCTTTATATCCAAATTATGAGAAATATTTAGACAGCGATGAGTCTGGCTTAGCAGGACATACATGTCTCAGTAAATGGGAGGATTAAAAATTCAATAATAGGATACATCAGTGAGACTTTATCAAAATATATAAAACAAATGACCATGTATGTTATTCATATGCTAAGCATGTATGCAGTGCTGAACTCAATCCCATGCTCAGTAGAGGGGTATCTATGTACCTGTGGACTCAATACCTAGCATCATGCTGAATGGGGGATCATAACCTAGAGCCTGCCAGTGAATAGGCATTTCTCGAATATTTGTGAGTGAATGGAAATGTTAATATGTTTTCGTCCAAGTAATTAAATGACATGTGACATTCTGATAAAATGGATCAGATGAGCTACAATATTTCCTGTTTATCTCAAATACTTACAAGGAGATAATGGCTTGGACAGTTCATTTCAGTTGCCCTCAGGAAGAGAAGTCAATGGCTGATTAAATAAACTATAACATATAAAGTGATGTTTTCCGTTCGGTAAAAACAATGATTCAGTAAATGGGAATTGTCTATTTACTCCTATGTGGATATAGTATAATAAAATATCTTATTTTCTCCTTCTGGAAAGGGCTCATTTAAATTAGAAAATCAACTTTTGGTCACTCTCCAAAAGCCATTGATTTTATGCGTAGTTGTATTTCACCCCTTCGAGTTTATCTCTCTTTCCAAATAAAATAGATATGGAATTAGGATCCCATTCTCTCCCACAAACCAAGGGTAGATCACAGTGGAAGAGACTTTATCATACCATTGTTACATTTTACACTATTTATTACTCTTTGACAGGGGCAAAAATCTCACTGTTATCCTCCCTTTAGAGGTTTCCTGTGATTCTGGAGGAGGAAACTTTTTTCTATGTTTATTGTCATAATCTGCTTTCCACATTATCTTTGATTTTTTTTTCCTCTGGAAATGCAGTAAGGAGGGAGTTTTTATATTTCTATTTGGGAAGAATTGCTTTTTTTTTCCATCTTTAGTTCATAACCTGGGCTCACTGAGAAAATATTTATTAACTCTCCTTTTATAGTCACATGCTGCTAAGTATGACCAAAGTAAAGTAAATGTTTATATGATATTTCTTATAATCAGGGACTAACTAATACCATAGAGAAGCAACTACACTAAGAAAGAATACTTTATTAAAGTTACACACAGAGCACATGCCAAAACAAACAAAAAACCATCATAGGTGGCAATAGTATAGACAGCCAGAAGATGTGTTAGTCCCTGGATTTTGGTTTGCAATGCTTAAGAAACAGATCATTGTGTTGGAAGATGCAGCATTAACTTGCAATCTAGTAGGGATGGGGCTACTCCTAGATTATTTCTTTGCAACTGAGACTTAAAAGCAAGACTATATAAAGGAGAATATAATCTTAAAGCAACTGTAAGAAAGTAAATGAAAATTGCAAGTGAAATCAATGAAATAAAAATACAGAATCTATAGACACAATTAATAAGATATAAAGGTGTTTCATTGAAGAGTATCAAAGACCATACTTACTAATATTTAAAACAAAAAAAATACTTTGCTACTGAGTTCATAGCCATTAAAAGATATACAGAATGCTATGAAAAATTTTATGTCCACAAATTTAATGATGTGTAAAACATGAACCAAATATTATTTTTATTAAAAAATTATAGATATAATTAAGTCTCTTCTGAAAGCATAAGAAACAGACAAATATTTTACTCATAGCAAATTACAGCATATTTATGGAAAAAATCAACCGTAATCTCTGTCAGAAAACTGAACTAGACAAAAACTAGGTAAAGACAACACAAAAGTACAAAATCACAGAGTGAGGTCTCTCCTAAACATAAGGCCAAACACTTAAAGCAACCACTCTCAACTTAATGTATAATACTTTATTACTAAATCAGCATTAGCCTAAGTATGTAAGCTGAAAAAAATTCAATAGATTTTAAAGGAAAGAAACTGTATTTGCTAATTTAGGAGGAGCAAGTGACAAAGCCCTGAAGCTCACTCATGATAAAAATTCTCTGTAAATTAAGAAAGAAGAACAACAGTCTTTAGTGGACAAACACCATGTATTAAAGAACTACAGATAACTTCTCCTTTAATAGTGATAAACTAGATTCTTCCTTCCAAGATGTACAAGAAGGCACAGCTATCCCCATCACTAATTCTCCTCAACATTGGACTGGAATTTCTAAGTAGTGCACTAATATGAAAACAGAAATTTAAGTATAGATAGTAAAAGAAAGACACAAACAGAAACCTGTATTCATAGTTGACTTGATGATCTGTGTAGAAAAAATTTACTATAGCTGAGGAGCCTCCACATTTGAAGGCTCCTGGGGTAGGAAGAGTCAGTTGACTTCAGAGACGTATTCTCCATTAGGATGCCAATGCCACATTGGATGGCACTACATCCATGACTGTACTGATTGGACTCAGTGGGCTATGCAAAATGACATTATTTTGGGAGGGTTGAGGGGCAAGAGAATTTAGAAGGAGCTGGAGAGTAAACTGGGGTACAAATTGATGAACAGATTACATATGTATAAAATTACCCAAGAATTACAAATGAAATGAATGGTTATTTTTACAAGGATAAAACTATTCTTTGGAAATCATAAGCAAATACAGACATTTTCAGGATCTAAGGCTGATAGAGAAAGCTCAGCTACTTGCATACTTACCAGCAAAGATAACCTTGAAATTAAATTTGTTCTTTATTGTTTTAAAACTTGTACCGAGTCTCAAAGGAAGAACAATTTGAATAAAGTGTTAGGCAATATTAAGTTATGACTCAAAGTATAAAATCAATAACTGTGAGACCATGTATATATGAATAAAAACTGCCTAAATAACTGAAAATGAAAGCAAATGTCTTATGCAGAGGGATTCCTAAAGATTCCCTGTCTTCAGTAAGGAGAAACATTAGCTCCCACTCCTTCCTCCTGCATAGCATAGAAAGGGGAGAAAAAGAGTAACTGTGTAGTGGAGGAATCCAACTACCAGTACCTTGCCCAGATGTTCTAGGTCACAATCCACAGAAGCCTATCATGCTGACTTATGAGAAATTGTTACAGCCAAGAGGAGCCTTATGGGACTAAATATTATGTGACATCCCAGGACAGATAGGGGGTTTGAGGTAAAAGACTAAGGCAATGTAAATCACATACATCCTTTGGTTGATGATGTCATGGTATTTATTAGTTGATGATAACAAATTTCCACACAGATGTGAGATTAGCAACAATATAGAAAATAATCTGGAAGATTTTCTGCATTATCCTTCCATTTTCCTGCAAACTTAAAGTTTTCCTAGTTGTAAATTATATTGTAAAAGTCTATGTGGTAGCTCTGAGGTGTTGGCAAAGCTTAAAGATGCAGCTAGAATTTGAAATAATCTTTGATTTGGCAGTTAATGCATGAATCATTCTTTTTTACCTTTCTTCCTTAAATGTCTGATGGCCTTCATAAAGTCCCTTAACTTGTTAAACATTTCTTTTCTCTGTCTCAACCATACTAAGTACAGCTTCACCCCCTCACCCATGGGGTTGCTCTGAGAATTAATGCTACACTACACTAGAAAGTACATTGTCATAGATGGAAATGACTAAATGCACAATCCTCAAGCTGAAAAGTGTTAAAGGCACCAGTACACAAGGCAAATGTGAGTTATGCAGAATGAAACTCTAGTCTTCAAGGAGAAACAGGAAGAAACATACAAGCTTTTGAGTTGTACAAAAATTATGTAATTTGGCAAAATGATTTGCTATCATTTGCTTCCTGTTCCACACAAGATTTTAACATTCAGTCAGTGACGTTCCTTCTTTTAGCTTCTTCCCTCACCTCATTAAAAACATAATAATTTCTGTTAGCCTTCTAAGATACTGAGCATTAGGCTGCATGGGTTTTTCCTCACCAAGAGCTGAATGCTCATCTTTTTTTTTAGAAAACCTTACACGTGATCCTCTTTTTTTTTATTGGATGTTTTATTTACATTTCCTATGTTGTCCCCTTACCCCATCCTCCACCCACCCAGGAACCCCCAATCCCCTCACCCCTCCTCCTTCTTCTCTGTGGATGTAACCTCTATCTACTCCCCCCACTCCCACCTCCCCACCCTCAAAATTCCCACCCCCTGGGGCATCCAGCCTTCATGTGGTCAAGGTTCTCTTCTTCCACCTATGCCCTCCACTCTTACATATTCAACTGAAGCGCTGGATCCCTCCCTAAGTGCTCCCAGGCTTGTGGTTTAGACCCTGGGAGCTGTGGTTGGTTGGTATTGTTGCTCTCCTCATGGTGCCTCAAATCCTTTCAGCTCTCCTTCAGTCTTCACTCTAACTCCTCTATTGAGAACCCCATGATCAGTTCAATGGCTAGTTGTGAGCATCTGCCTCTGAGTATGTCAGACTCTTGAAGACCTCTGAGGAGATATCCATATCAGGCTCTTATCAGCATGCACTTCCTGACTTCCACATCAGCCTCTATCTTTGGTGATTGCACATGGGATAGATACTCAGGTGGAGTGGTCTTGAAACGGCCCCTCCTTCAGTTTCTGTCCCTCACTTTGTCTCCATATTTGCTCCCTTGAGTAATTTGTTGCTCCTTCTAAGAAGGACCGAATCACCCCTACTTGGTCTTCCTTCTTTATGGGCTTCATGTGGCCTGTGAGTTGCATCTTGGGCATTTCAAGGTTCTGGGCTAATATCCAATAATCAGTGAGTGAGTACCATGTGTGTTCTTTTGTGATTGGCTTACCTCACTCAGGATGATAATTTCTAGTTCCATCCATTTACCTATTAAAAACAATGAATTCGAGAGGTTCCTAGGTAAATGGATGGAACACGTGATCCTCTTAACTCTTATCTCTCTGCTCATTTCTGAAAAGCTTTCCCACCTTCCTTTGTTAGGTAAGTTTTTGTGAAAAACAAAGAACTTCCTAATGGTTTTCCAGAAGCTGCAAGAGTGGCCTAGGGACCCATGGACTCTCAACTCTATGTAATATAAAGACTGGTTTTGTTTTATTCCAAATCTTTTGAGGAATAAATTGACTTTACAACTTTTGCTTACTGATATTGCAAGTTTTCAATATATTCAATTTCTCTAATAAATACTGGCCAATACTTGAAAATTAAGCTTCGATAACTTGATCAGAAGTTCTCTGTTAACTACCCTAGAAGACTCCTCACTTTGTTCTTACTTTTGATTGTTATTAAAAATGTTTAGAGCCTTTGTAATCCATCATATCCTTCTTATCTTCCCTCCTTTCAGAGCTATTGTTCCAATGTATGACCTCCTATTCAATTGTTGCTCCTTGTGTGTGTGTGTGTGTGTGTGTGTGTGT
>NW_021620993.1:0-61301 GCF_004785775.1 Grammomys surdaster | reverse complement strand
TGTGTGTGTGTGTGTGTGTGTGTGTGTGTATTGTGTGTGTATTCTCAAGTACCTGAAGACAACCTGCTCAGTACATATACTGTATTTTATATATTTATGTTTTCAGAGCTAACCACTTGACATTGGATAATCAATTAATGTGTTCTTCTTGATTTTGTCGTATGTTGCTATGAGCAGTCAGGCATTGATTTTTTTTTCTCCCCACTAGGTGGCAATTCAACAGCCCAGTGAGATGGAACTATTACATTATTTTTAACCTCCATTTCTCACAAAAACACTATGAAACACTCCACCAATGGAGTATTATGTTTGTGACCTCATTGCTGGCTGAGTTTTGTCATCTCTCTGACCCAGTGAATTCTTCATACAGGGATGTTTCATTTGCATACTTATTTGGATGCATTTATTTGCTGAATATCTTTTAGAATTCCTGACAAATAGAATCCATCAGTATATATAGAAAAGCATAAGGAGATAAAAGTTAAGGAAAAGGGGAAAAGAAACAAAGATACAAAGTAAGCAGGGGTTCCCATCTGAAATGTCCATTTCCTGACAGATGCCTTGATGTGTTTATAAAAAGATAAAGGGGGGAATATAATCTATGGAGGTATAGTCAGGCATGGGTGAAGGGGTTTCTCAGTGGCCCCATGCTAAGGCATTTCTTCCCCCTTAGAGATCAGCCACACGGTACGGTATAGAATAGAGTTTATTCAGGGCATGGGCAAGGGAGTTAATAAGGTAGTAGAGGCAGAGAAAGGAAAAGACAGAGAGGGGAAGGGAGGAGGGGAGAGGAGGAGGGCTTTATCAGCAAATTAATTTCTAGCCATCAAAATGACTTGGAAAGAAAACTATCCTTCAAAGAGTCATGTATAAAATTAAATTGTAAGGTGACAAGAAAATGAAAAAAGGAAAAGAATAAGTGTGACCCTGAGACATCTCCTATAAATCTGTGGCACTCTTATGACTTCTACATCCTGGGAATGATGCATTTAAGTTTAATAGTACTATATGAGAGGCCAGGAGAGCCTTGACAAGACAGGGTATGAAAAGCAAGGCAAAGAATGCATGGACAGAGCTCTGGTTAAGAGGGTAAATGGCAGCATATGAAGCCTTCTGAGGAGAGAGGTTTGAGGATGTTACACATCTCACCTTCAAACAATTTAAAACTTACAGGAACGATGTCACATGTGTTTCATGCTACAAGAAACAGTACCTTTGCATGTGTCATAAAGCTGCAGTAAGTGCCCTGGGGAGATCTTTTCTAAGAGTCATCCCCCTCTCTAAGAGTATTTGGTACCAATGGTCATTTTAAAACAAGAATCACTGGTTTATTATTAAAGAGCACTGGTGTTGACCTGAGTAGCTTCAAGGGCAGTTGTTTCACACACTGGAAGTCCTTGACTATGGAAGAGAGACACTGAGAGATCCAAGTTGTGCTCCACGTCCTATTGGTTCTGAGACAGATTATCTCTCTATGACGTATTCATTGGCTTTGCAGTGAAAAACAGAGGAGGTCTTGGATCAGAGGTTTTCCCATCTGACTATATTGTTTCTGCTAATTAAATACTCATCACCAGGGTCTGTGGAGATTCAAGTTGGCAAGGCTACTGAGACACATAAATAACAGTTCGTGCCAGCCTCAGCAGTAAAAACACTAAATGCCAGCTCTAACACCTGCACCTATCCATTTTCTACTTTTGTCCCTAAACAATAAACAAAGTATCCTTTGTTCTCTTAGAGGTGTCTTTGGGGCTTAAAACACTTTGGTTGTTACTACTTTTGTTTTTTTCCTTCTGGTTCGATAACCACCAGAATGTATATACCATAGGATTCAAGGCCTGAGTTTTACTTTAGTGACAGTTTGCTTGACTGGCATGAAAGAAGCCCTAGATTCCATGTTCAGTACAAAAAGTCAACACCAAACAAAACAATAGAGCAAGATTCAGTCTGAATCCTTTGGAAGTTTCAGACTCACGTTCAAACCAGAGAACAAAAACCAACAAACAGATCCTTAGATACAGGACCATTAATTATTTTTATGTGTCTCAAATTAAATGTCAAACAGAGAGTTAACCATTAGGAAAAAAAATACTTATTGTAAGGCAACTCTGGAATGAATTATTTTTGTGTGAGCTTAAATATTATGGCTATTTTCTTTCTTAACAATAACCTTATAATTCAAAGAAATCTTTTGGTTCTGTGAGCTTACAAAGAAAAAAAAATAACACTAAGAGGAAAAGTAGAAACTCGGTCTTTCCACTGGGCTCAGTTTAAATAACAAGTAAGAGCAGCATGCCGTAAGTCTCCCATTGTTCTACATGCTGCTGTGAGCCCCTTCTTACATTATTTAGAACACATGACACATAATTGACAGAGAGATAGAAAACAGGCTGGTAACAAGGGGAATCACTAACAATACCAGGAACCAGGGAGATCTCTCAAGACTTTTGAGGCAATCTATTGCTTAGAGTAGCAGCCTCCTTTGGAAATAACTTCCAATGTCTTTGAAGTAAACAAATCATAAACTGGTAGGTGGTAGGTGACTTTATAAAGCATGGGAGTTTATAAAAGACAAAGTAGAAATGAGAATATTTTAAGCAAATCCTAGACAGAGTTTTGGAGTATAATGCCCTCTTACTTAAAACTGAAATGGTTATCTGAGAAGGCTTTTGACTGCTGCAACTGGTAATATTAGGTAAGAAAATAAAGATTAAAATGTTTATTCAGAAGATAACAGAACATCCTTTGTATACCAAGGGTTTATACAAATTCAAGATACAATAGAGAAAAATAAAACTAAATATCAGCGCAAGTGAGCTAAGATTATGAAGTGATACTTGGATACTTCAGGCCCTATCTTTTTCCTGGAATGTACTGCATCATATTACAGAGTCTGATGAAACATTAAGGACCCATCCTAATGTACTAAAGGAGGAAGCAGGCGATGTCCTTCAACATAAGAATGTGTAAACAAGCTGTGGTAATACTCCACAGTGGAATATTATGCAACCCTGGAAAAGAGTAGACTCTTAAGACACTTTGAAATGTGGGTAAAAATTGGATATTCCAAAAATATATATTCATACCCATAAAACATAAATATATAACTTTTCAAAGGTTGATATTATTGTCCATAATTTGCCTTAATAAGAATATCTCCAAAACTGATGATATTTTCCTAATGTCAGGCTGGTCTTAGGAGAAAAAATGCTTAGCTGTCTAAAGTAAATCAGCTCACAAATGTGATTTGGATAATGGTGAAGCTGGTAGAAATCACAAAATAGCAATGTTCTCTTGGTACCAATGTCTAGACATCATCCCAGATATAATAATATAATATAGCTTATAGTCAAACTTATATACAAAAGTATATTTATGTATGTATTTAAATATACATATATGCATATACATCATATTCTCTCTCTCTCTGTCTCTCTCTCTTTGTCTCTGTCTCTCTGTCTCTTTGTCTCTCTCTCTGTCTCTGTCTCTCTCTCTCTCTCTCACACACACACACACACACACACACACACAAAACACACACACACGGACACATGGTCAAAATAACATAACAAAGACATAATGCAGAAACTCAGTTGTTATTCACCTGAAGCCTTTCCCTTGGCTTGTTTTTGGAGTGAAGCAGCAGTTTCCTAGGAAGTAAATTAATCTACATACTAAGAAAGAAGGTCATAGAATCTTTACTTATATTTAAATTAGCCAACTCTCCATCTTATGCATATAGAAGAGGTAGACGCCCTTAATTAGAAAGTAAAAGTTACTTTGGCATCTGTATTTTCCTGAGAACAGCTGTCATGTCTGCTAAATGTGTAGCCACATCATATCTCAATGTGGTCCATTTGCACATTTCACAGACATGGCATGTACCTAGAAGCAATTGTCTTCTAAAAGGAACATGTATTTGAATATTCAGAGGACTAAATCCAAAGATCTAATTTTCTCAAGAAGAAGAGTATGGGAAAGGAGAAATCCATAGAATGAAAACAAAATCTATGAGCTACAAAAGAAATAGATCCTGTACTATTTTTCTGCTAATTTTGTTTCTGCTAGTTTTACCATAATTAGCTAGAAAGCATTTTTGAAATCTATTTTCCAGGTATCTGCAATCAAAATTCAAACACCTACATTATCTCTATCTTTTCCTCAATACTCATTTCCAGACACTCAGAAAATCAACTATTCTAAAGTCAACATGTTTAACTTCCTGAATAAATCTGTCATCTATGCTTATCCATTAATTCCATTATCCACATGACAGCTAAACAATATTCCACAGCAAATTTAAAAGTAGTAAATTATGCTATGATTCATATATGTCACAACATCTATCTTTATATTTTATATGTGAACTTTCTTTACTGGGAATTTGCATAATATTGACATTATTGGAAATTGTAAAGTGATAGAAAAATGACACTTGATATTAATTCTATTTTATTACTATATAAAAGCGGGTTCCTTGATCAAAATTGAATCTTGTCTTAGTTATTGATGTGCAACAAATTCCCCCCAACTCAGCCACTGAGAATAAAACTATTTATTAATTTACAGTGTCTGTGATTTGTACCTTTGCAGTGATTGCCAAGGTTGCTTTGACTTCATCTCATAAATCTGTAATCAAGTTATGGACCTTGGATCCAATACTCTCAAACATCCACTGGGACATGATCTACTTCTGAAGCAGCTGGTTTTCAGTGGGAGATATTCTGAGCCCATTTGAGTAGCTGGTAGAAAGCTTTGGAAGACATATTTCTGAGTTCATTCACATGGGACCCTCAAGGCAGGATTCATGGCTTTGTTCCTTCCCTCAGAATAAGCAAGACAGCAAGATAATTCATCCAGCCTGGTACCATCTTATAGTATGTATTTCTTCAGAGAAGAATCTGCTTAAACCAAAGTTGTACTCATGAGAGAAGAGTTGTTTTATCCTGCATACACTCAAGTAGAGAGGATTATACGCAATCACAGTCTTTCACTGTAGATATGGCCACTTAGTGTCTCCCAGAAACTTAGGCAATTTTGTCAAATTCTTAGCACTTCAAGCTTTTGTCTTGTAATTAATTGAACCCCTTAAGCTTCCAAAGATTGTGAGGAAAAATAAACAACTGAGCAGAGGCTTGAGAAACCATCTTATTGACACTGCTTAAATGTTCCTACTATGCACGCAGCATTCTTAGAAGGAGCAATGGCAGAGATTTCCAGAATACAAGTATCATATTCCAAGCCTTAAGGATCCATATTCTTCTTTATTTTGATTTTAGCTTTTATCTTTTCCTCTTGATTTTTACATGATTTTTATTATTTCCAGAAAATACTTTCATAATATCAAATTTATATCATTGCAATCCCTCTGTCTCCCTGTACCAACATCTCTCATGTCCCCTTCTCCCTCTCTCATACAAAACTTCTTTAATTATTGTTACACACACACACACACATACACACACACACACACACACTTATATATACATATATATATATAGTTACTTGATACACAGATATATACATATATAACTTTTTGAAATAATTCAATTGTGTGTGTGTGTATTTAAGGATGACCACCTGGGTTGACTAATCTATTCGTGGACTAGTCCCTATAGAAATCTATTTTCTTTCTCAGCAGTATTAGACATCTCTTTCAGGGTGCATAGTAAGATTTCCCCCATCCACACTAGCACTAGCGTGACTGCTGTTGTAATTATACCCAGCTACTTACAATAGTAGAAATGTGGGGTACCTAATCTCAACTGATAAGAAAACAACACAACCCCTACACTTAAAATTCAAGTAACATCACAGAAGGAGAAATAGGAGAACTGTAAAAGTAAGAACTTTGACATCAGCTAGGAGATAGTGTCCTGTATATGTGGGAAGCTGCAGCCTGTATATGATCATCTGCAGCCACAAAACCTTCATTATTCTCCTTCATTGTAGGTTGCAGGCTGTTGAATCTCCATTCCTTGCAGATGGAGAAGCTTTAAGATTGCATATTGTTAGTTTATGGAAGCATTATATGCATATTTATAAATGCCTAAATTTTAGACTAGAGAATAGAAAACATGGCTGCCAGTGGACTCCATGCAACAACCACCCTTGAGCATATGGAGAGGGCAAAGGAGTTGCACTCTGGCTTTCCCCAATTTATCTCAAAGCTTGTGCTGCTCTTCACTGAGCAGCTGCTGGTGAATACTCCCTCTTCTGCATGAACTCCAACTATTCCTCCAGAGTGCCTCAATCCATGCCTTGCCCACTTTCAAACCCAAGTGCAATACACCTGTTTTATTTTTTATTTATTTTTATTTTTTCTTTTCTTTTTTATTGGATATTTTCTTTATTTTCATTTCAAATGTTATATGTTTTATTTAATAAAGCAAATAATTATGTATTTGAAAAGATTAATGCTACTATTTAATAAAGAAAAAGAAAAGGAAAGCCAAAATCAACAAATTGAAGATGTAGGACAACAGGTTCTAATCATACATAGAATATCAGTAGGGAATAGTTTAAATTTTAATTTCAAAAAATGGAAAATTAGTAAGAAGTGGATAAATTTGTAGACATATATGACCTATTAATTTAAACCTAGTGGAAAAACAACTGAAACAAATCTGTAGCCTGCAGTCTTATGAAGCATATTAGAATTCCTCCAAAATAATGAAAGTTCAGGACTAGATGAATTCAAGCACCAAATTGTGCCAGACATTTAAAGGTAAAATAAGAACAACAATCTCCAAGTTATTCCATAAAATAGAGAAAAAATATTACATGCTCATTTTATGACATGTTAATAGTTTGATATCCAAACTAAATAAAGGTAAGTAAAAGAAATAAATCATAGGCCACTAGTACAACTAAACATGGATGTTTTCTTTTTTAAGAAAGCAATACACCTATTTTGTTGACTAAACTCAAGTGCAAATAGATCCTTAGAGCTTTTGTTTCCAGTTAATCTTTAGAACTGGTGTGACTTGCAGTGTAGAATGTGGCATATTTGCTCAAGGCCAGAGGAGGGTGCTTGGTAGCTCCCTCTATCACTCTATATTTTATGTTTGTATGGCATGTTCTCTTACTGAACCTGGGGCTTGTATTCTCTATCCTGACTGACAGCCAATATGCCCCAATAATCTTCCCAACTCAGCATCCTCTAAGTTGGAAGTACAAATGTAGATAACATGCCTGGTTTGTTACATAGGTCAACATAGGGATCTGAATTTCTAGCCATCATGCTTGCAAGTCAAGTGCTTCAAGCCATTTCTCTGGGCATCACTTATTGTTGATAATATTCTTTTAATCCAATCCAACCGTATATTCAGGTTCTTACATTACCTGTTGCTCTGAAAACCCAAAACCTCCTGCTTTAACGTATATACTGACTACTCTCTAGATCTTCATTCTGGACATTTAGTACTGCTAAGCAAATGATTCATGAATAGGGAAACAATATTGGGTAAGACATAGTAGGGAAATAGAGGAAATTTGAGGCAAATTTGGCATTACAGTAGATCATGGCTGAAGCCTTAAGTAGGGAACAGAGTGTCTCCTGTGAGGAGCAAATACAAAATAATTATCACTCATTTTTCTACCATGTCTGTGCATAGTTAAGGTTAGGTGAAATAAAAAGAATGTGACCTCTTAAAATCAGCATTATTATTTAATTTTAAATATAAAGAAGGGCTCCCTAGCTAATGTTCTCAGTTTTGAATAGACAGAAACTTATGTCTAACTGCTTTAAGTATTGACATAAATTTTGTCATTCTGAGAGTTTCCCACTACTCCAACTACACATTTTTTTGTAAGCATCTCGTAGTGCTTATTAATTCTCCCAAAAGAAAATAAGCAAAAATGTGTGTGTGAAAAAGTTTATGCCTTCCAGGAACACTTTGCAGAAGGAGGCTGCTTTTATCTCTACCAACAAAACAAATGCCTCAGACACTACTGTACTACTAATTAAGAATAAGATGATGGAGAAAAAAAAATGATGCGAATTTGTAGCCATGAGCAATGGCCTATATATATTGAGCCCTGTGTTGAGGAATATACAGTAATATATGCACATTTATTTTGTATAGAAACACTATTTTGTCAAAAGTTATGTTTTATAAAATAGGAGGTGATTCTTAATTGGGAGGGGTCAATAAGTGAGTGCGGAGATAAATAATACTAAGACTGGATAGAAGAGCTGTATGGAATCATATTAAAGTATGTTATATTTTCTTAAGATTAAGATATAGTATATATAATTAAGATTTATAATTTATGATTAATAAATGTATATTAAATAATATCATGGTACCTCAGCTGACAATGTGATGATACTCCCCACAAGAGACATAGAGTATCTAACAGAAAATGCAGTAGCAGGCATGAGAAACTTCCTTTGTTCTTCTGTTGTTGGTCTGGGTCTCCAAGGGCCTCCTAAAACAATATAGGCTACTGTTGTTGCCCTTGCTTAGTTTTGATTGTTGACGATACCATATCATACACAGGATGTAGGACTTGAAGGTTCAGAACTGGACCTGACCTGAAAGCCTCCTCCCATTCATAGTATCTGAGGGTGCTATGCAAGCTGCCAAGGGAGGGAAGCAATCAATAGTCTCCACTGCTGTGACACATATAAACTACAATAATGGCCAGCACACCAAAATACCTCTAAAGGTGCAACAGGGACACTTATTACTTGGTGGAAACCAACAGTTGCTTAAATGGACTCCAGACCTGCTCAAGAGAAGAAAAATCATAACTTCTACTAGAAACCATCCTTCGTCGTTTCTCCCTTCTTCCCTCCCTTCTTTCTATCCTTCCTTCTTTCCTCTCTCCCTTCCATATATATATATGTGTGTGTGTGTGTGTGTGTGTGTGTGTGTATATTCTTTTTTTTAATTTAAAATTTGTTGTAGATTTTTATTTTATGTTACAAGTTTTGTCACATGGATCTGTGCATCACACATGTGTGTAGAGACCATGGAGGTCAGAACACTGTGCCAGATCCTCTGGAACTGGAGTTTCACATGGATGGTTGTGAGACACATGTGGATGCTAAGAACAGAGCCCGGGTTCTTTGAAACAGTTATATGTGCTCTTGACCACTGCAATGTATCTCCAAGGTCTTTTTCATTATTTTTAAGTTTCTATTTTTTATGCTCTGATTCATAAGTTGCAAAAGAAATGTCTGGTATACTATCAAATACTATGAAGAAACAAAAAAAATTGAAAAACACATTAATTGATTATATTAATGTTTCAAATGAGTGATCTCTTATACAATCTTTCTTCAGTCTATATTCTGGAGGAAAATTTAGCAGTACAAATAATAAAAATGGATGGTGATTTACAACAATAATAACATGGCAAAGATATATTGGATAGATGATGTTCTATAACATATATCATAGTTTTGGGCTATCCATACTGTATAGATTTGTCTAAGTATATTCTATGATATTTACATATAACCAAAAATACCCAGTGGGTCATTTCTTAAAATGTATCCCTACTGTGATTAAATATCAAGGGGAGAACTCATGAATCTGCATTTGAAGTCATGCATGCTTGTGTATTAAGGAGTGATCCATATACTTTCTTTTAAAGATGTGCTTCAGTGGTGATGGCCATGGACCCTCAGGTTTCCTTGGTTGATATATTTATCCATTTGCCTGACGGCTAGACTTCTGAGAATGTGTCAGTCTATAACTAAATCAAATTCAGGTGAGAACTAAAATAGGCTCAATAACCAAGAGTATTGAATATGGATTATGGAAAGTTATTAAGTTGACTGCAGAAACATTGGGGGCACAACAAGGCTCTTAGATGCTGGGAGCGTGGTGAGGAAGAGGAGAAAGAGGCTGATAAACAGGCAGTTGTGAGTGAGAAGTTTTGTTTTTTTATTGTACAGTTGAGAGGCTATAAATACCAATTGCGCAGTACATGTTAGTAAGATTTAGAACAGGGAGATTTTGAAAGCTTTGACCATAAAGAAATGATAAACACCTGAGAGACAGAGGAATGCGTGATCATATCAAACATTACACAATGTAAGCATGGATTAGAGTATAGCAAGGCACCACATTAAAGTAGGTCATGATTAGATTTTTATGTACCAGTTAAAAATAAATAAATTGATTTTGAAAACACAACAGTACTTTAGAAACATAAACAGATTCGATGACTAAAGCAATCAGTAGATGCAACTTTTTTTTCAGTTAAAAAAAAGGAAAGATGTTGCACAAGCTAAAAGGTTGTTGACTAGCACTTGTTGCATGGCTGTATCTAACTTGAAGAAGGCTAAGAAATATCAAATATCAATAAAATATTTATAAAAGCAAACAAACAAATGAAACATCAGACTTCACATATATATGCTTTTCATTCTACATTAAAAATGGTATACTTTGATCTTGAAAGTTATTGAATGTGTATACAAACAACATAAATAAAACAAAATGTTAGGGACCATCCTGTTAGGTGGCAGAAGAGGAACATACTTAAAAGCAGAGGCTGACACATATAGAAATCTGAAGAGCAAAGAGCTTCCTAGTCTTCAAAAATGATCATCTGCTCCACATTATATTGCCTACTCTAAATATGAATAGCTAAGTGTACCCCCATCTTTTTGAGAGAAAATTATTCATTAGAATGAGGAAATAGAAAAATGAGGTATTTACAATTAACATTACAGATCAGCATCAGATATCTGCCCACATGCTCCAGCCTACTTGCTTCCTAAGAGGTCTGCAGTAACCAAAGATACAAGTGAAAACCATGCTCAAATACCTACACCAGCTGGGACAACCACAGGGACCCCATGTTCTCCCTCCCAACCCACCCCCGGACCCTCAGCTTCACCTTTTTTTCTGGTCTCTAATTCCTACCTTGGCCTGATCAGAAGCCTAATACCTGCCAAGACACTACAGCTTGCATGTCACCAGGTTGATATGAATTAACCAAAGACACAGAACCCAGCTGACACCAGGCTCACCTGCTGGCCAAGCTTCATCTTCCTTCTGGTCCACTTTTCCAGAACAGGGAACCTAATATTCTTTAACACTCAATAGCCTGTCTGCTTCCCAGGAGGTCACTGTAATAAGTGACATAGCCTACCTGTTTTCCCAGGAAGTCCTCAGTAACCATGGACACAGGAGTCTTGCTCTAACCACAGACACAAGAGGCTCAACTTTACCAGAGATAGCACTGCCTGCCTCCAAGGAGGCTGTCTCTAGTCAGAGACCCCAGGCCAGTAATACTAAAGATAACCAGATGGCCAGAGGTAAGCATGAGATCATGAGTGTGAAAAGCAATATAATGACCTAAAATCCCATCCCATGAAAGTGATAGAGGCCTTTAAGGAGGATATAAAGAACTTCCTTAAAAAAATACAGGAAAACATAGACAAATGGGTAGAAGCTCTTAAAAAGGAAACTAATAAATCCTATAAAGACATACAAGAAAGCACAAAACAGTTTAAAGAATTGAACAAAGTGGAACAAGACCTAAAAATGTAAGTAGAAACAATAAAGAAATCACAAATGGAGGAAACCCTGGAAATGGAAAACCTAGAAAAGAGGTCAAGGACTACATATGCAAGTATCAACAACAGAATACAAGAGATAGAAGAAAGAATCACATAGAAGACACCATAGAAAATATTGACAAATTGGTCAAAGAAAATACATAGTGTAAAAAACTCCTACCCAAACTATTTCAGAAATTCAGGACACAAGGAAAAGAATAAGTCTAAAAATAATGGGTGTAGAAGAGGGTGAAAAATCCCAGCTCAAAGTGCCAGAAAACAACTTCAAGATAATCAAAGAATATTTCCCTAACTTAAAGAGATGGCCATAAGTGTATATAAAGCCTATAGAATGCCAAGTAGATTGGACAAGAACAGAAAATTCTCTTGTCACATAATAATCAAAACACTAAATGCACAGAACAAAAAAGAATATTAAAAGTAGTAAAGGGAAAAGGCCAAGTAACATGAAGCTAGACCTATCAGAATTACAACAGACCTTCTAACAGGAGGTACAGATGCCATTAAGACCCTAACAGAAAACAAATGACAGCCCAGAATACTATATCAAATAAAAGTCTCAATAACCATAGATGGAAAAACAAGATAGTCCATGACAAAGCTAAATTTAAACAATATCTGTCTACTAATCCTGCCCTATAGAGGATACTGGAATGGAAATCTCCAACACAAGAAGGGAAACTACACTGAAGAAAACACAAGAAATTAAACATTTCACAACAATCCTCAAAGAAGAGAATCATAGACACATAATATCACCTCTAACAATAAAAATAACAGAAACTAACAATCATCTGAATTGAATATTTCTCAACATCAATGGACTCAGTTCCCCGATAAAAGACACAGGCTAAAAGACTGGATACATAAACAGGATCTAGCATTTTGATGCATTCAAGAAACATATATTAGTGACAAAGACACTTAGCTTAAAAGACTGGAAAAAAAGTTTTCCAAGCAAATAGTCCGAAGAAACAAGCTAAAGTACCATTTTAATATCCAATAAAATAGACTTTCAACCAAAATGTATCAAATGAGATGAGGGAGGACACTTCACATTCATCAAAGGAAAATTCCACCAAGAGGAAGTCTGAATTCTGAACATCTATGCCCCAAATGCAAGGACACCCACATTGGTAAGAAACTTTACTAAAGTTCAAATCACACATTGAACTTCACATCATAATAATGAGAGTCTTCAACACCCACTCCCACCAATGGACAGGTTATTGAAACAGAAATTCAAGGAAGACACAGTGAAGCTATGTGAGAAAAATGTATTTCGTAGATATCTACAGAACATTTCTCCCCTAAACAAGAAGAATATCCCTTCTTCTCAGCAGCCCATGGAACCTTCTCCAACACTGACAATACAATTGGACATAAAACAAGTCTCAACATATACAACTTCTTGTATTGAAATAATCCCATGCACTCTACCTGATCACCACGTACTAAAGCTAGAACTCAGTAACAACAAAACAAAACAAAAAAGCCCACATACTCATGGAAAACAAATAACTCTTTGCTCAATGGCAACTTGGTCAAGGAAGAAATAAAGAAAAAAAATCCAGAACATTATAGCATTGAATGAAAATGAAGACGCATAATACCCAAACTTATGGGACACAATGACAGCAGTGTTAAGACAATACTCAGAACTATGTGCTTTCAGAAAGTAATTGGAGAAACTCCATACTAGCAACTTAACAGTACACCTGAAACTTCTAGAACAGAAAGACACGAATACATCTGCTTTAGCCCTTTATCTCCCTTATCTTCAAGGTGCAGTCTTTTTATTTCCTCCTTAGGAGGTGTAGCATTTTTTCCTCAATAGTCTCCTCTTGGGGAAACATCACCAATGGAATTATATCTCATCAACAAAATTTTACTAAATCCTTCTTTTTTACCCTGACTCCTCTCTCCCTGAAAGAGGCCTTAAGGCCTTTAATACATTTCTCTTCCTTAGTTTTCCCATGTTAATTGGATGGCAATGACTTACCTCACCTCTGGGCTCCCGTGGGCGACGGGGGTCTTCGGTGACTCAATAATGGTTTTTCGGCCAACTTCACTTCTGTTGACTCCGTCTGATGAGGGTCCGTACCTCTTGCCTCATATTGGGCGCCACCTGACCTGACCCGTGGGTCCAGTTATTCGTGGGGTCGAGGGGGACCTCACCTGAAAGGAACATGGGCGAGAGAGAGAACGAGACCAAGCAAATGGCTACTTGTCAAGGTCTACTTTAATGTGGAAGTGGCTTATAAGATATACTCTTGGCAAGGGAGGAAGGGGAACAAAGAACAGGATGGGGACTCTATCTACTATCGATAGATAAGGTCAGTCATCCCGCGGAGCATTCTGCGTTTTTTTTTTTTCCGGGATGTCCTGGGGCAACAGTTCTCTAAGAACAGGAAATTCTTTCTCAGCTGAAGGTCAGATTCTCCCAAAAGAGACAGTTTCTCATTATGGCAATTCATTAAGCAACTTTGTTAGCTGGGATGGTGGTCCAGGGTCGCCAACAAATAATCAAAGTCAGAGCTGAAATCAACCAGCTAGAAACAAGGAGAACAATATAACCTCAACAAAACCAAGAGCTGGTCCTCCATTGCTAATGGAATTACAAAATTGTACAACCACTCTGGAAATCATTCTGGTGGTTTCTCAGAATGTTGGAAATAATTCTACCTGATATCCCTGCTATACTACTCCTGGACTCAAACAATGCCTCACCATACTACAAGGACAAGTGCTCCATCATGCTCAGAGCAGCCTTATTTGTAATAGTTAGAGGCTGAAAACAACCCAGATATTCCTCATCCAAAGAATAGATACTGAAAATGTGGTTCATTTACACGATGGAATACTATTCAGCTATTAAAAACAAGGACATCATGAATTTTGCAGACAAATGAATGCAACTAGAAAATATCATCCTGAGTGAAGTAACTTGGAATCAAAAGAACATGCATGGTATGTACTCACTGATTAGTGGATATTAGCCAAATATACAGAATAACTAGGATATAACCCACAGACTGTAAAGTATAACAAGCAGAAAGGCCCAAAGGAGGATGCTTCACTTCCACTTAGAAGGAGGAAGGAAATAATCACTTGAGGCAGTGGTAGGAAGGAACCTCAGTAGGGGAGAGGAGGGGAAGGGGAAAAGGCAAACAGGATCAAGTGTATGTGGTGATAGGCAAGAGAAAAATCCAGAAAACCAAGAGAATGACTGGAGATAAGCAGAATCTGAGTGGGGGAAGTTGGGGGAATGCTCTAGGAAGTACAAGAGACCAGGGAGTTGAGAGACTCTAAGTACTCAATGGGAGTGACCTTAACTGAAATGTCCAACACAGGGGAGAGGGAACTTTGGAAGTGTTTGCCTCCATTAGATAGACAGGCCCTGAAGTAAAGGGATAGAGTTACTAACCCATAGTCACAATTTAAGACCCAGAACTGTGTTTGTTTAAAAGAATTGCAGGGCCAAAAGTAGAGAAGAGACTAAAGGAAAATCAATCCAATGACCAGCTCAACTTGAAATCAATCTCATGAGGGAGCAACAAGGCCTGGCACTCTTACTGATGCTACAGTGCTTACAGACAAGAGCCTAACATGGCTGTCCTCTGGAAGGCCCTACCAGCAACTGACTGAGACAGAGCAGATACTTACACACAACCATTGGACTGAATTCGGGGACCCCTGAGGCCAAATTATGGGAAGGACTGAAGAAGCTAAAGGGGAGAGTGACCACATAAAAAGGCCAGCAGTCTTGACTAATGCAGACTCCAGAAAGCTTCCAGAGACTGAGCCACCAACCAGAACCATTCACAGCTAGTCTGAAGTTCCTGGTACAAATATAGAGGTCTTCCTGGTCAGGCCTCTGTGGGAGAAGATGTGCTTAATCCTAGAGAGGCTTGAGACCCCAGGGAATGGGGAGGACTGGTGGGAGTGAGCACCCTCTCAGAAGCAAGGGGATGGAGGAATGGGATGAGAAACTATGGTTGTGAGCCTAGAGGGGAGGGAAACAACTGGAATATAAATAAATAAAATAGCAAAAAAATGAAATAAAATGAGTAAAAAGAAAGTGTTACAAGTTTCATCACTACAGTAGCTAGGTGGCCTCACTAAGCTATGAAAAGACTTCATGCTTCAATTGTTGTCACCTAAACTATTTCTTACATTCACTGATTTAAATCATGCTTATTTACTACAAAGTCATTTTGAGCCCTGTAATTCCTTCTGTTCATTGGCTCGTTGAAGAAAATAAAATAATTTTACATTTGTAAAAAATATAAAATATAATTAATCTTAACTATTACCTACTTTTATTACTTAATTTACTTTACATCCCCATCACAGATTTCCCTCTCTCTTCTCCCAGTTCTTCCCTCTCACCTTACCTCCCCCTGTATCCAGTCCTCCTCCCTTTCTCCTCATAAAAGAGGAGGCCTCCCAAGGATATCAACCTTCCTTGGCACTTCAAGTTTCAGTAAGACTAGGGGCATCTTCTCCTACTGAGACTAGACCAGCAATCCCAGTTAAGGATATGGAATCTACAGGCAGGCAACAGAGTCAGAGACAACTCCTGTTCCTGCTCTTAGGAGCCCCACATGAACAACAAGCTGCACAACTCTATACAACTGTTGCATATGTGAAGAAGGCCTAGGCCCAACCCATACATAATCTCTGGTTGGCTGTTCAGTTTCTACACATTCAGGTTAATTGATTCTGTAGGTTTTCTTGGTGACCTTTGCCGCTCTGTCTCCTTCAATGTTTCCTCCCCTTCTTGTACAGGACTCTCCAAGCTCTGCCTAATGTTTGGCTGTGGGTCTCTGTATCTGTTTCCATCAGTTACTGGGTGATACCTCTTTGATAACAGTGATGCTAGGCTCCTGTCTGAAAGTGTAGCAGAATACCATTAATAGTGTCAGTAGTGGGTTCTCACACATGACATGAGTCTCAAGGTGGACTAGTCATTGACTTTTATTCTTTCAATTTCTGCTCCATCTTTTCCCCTGCACATCTGGTAGGCAGCACAAATTGTGGGTAAATTGTGGCTGGGTTGGTGTCTCAATCACTCCATTAGAAGCCTTGTGTAGCTACAAAAGATAGCTGTTTCAGGTTTCATATCCCCCATTTCACGGGGTCCTATCATGGATCAATTTCATAGATTCATTGTCCTTAATTTCTAGCTAATTCCAGAGATGAGGGCAGATTTCAGTTGTTCTTCCCTCACTTGACCCCCCTGTTATCATGCCCACACCCTCTTCCACCCAGTCCCTTCCCTCCATCCACCCAAATTTCTAGTCTGTTTCCCCTTCTCAATGAGATTCAAGGGTTCTTCATTGGGACTTCCTTGTTACTTAGCTTCTTTTGGTCTGTCAATTGTAGCATGGCTATCCTGTAATTTATGGCAAACATTCACATATAAGTGAGTATATACTTATTATGCATGTCTTTCTGGGTCTGGATTACTTCACTCAGTATAGTCTTTTCTGGTTCCATTCATTTGCTTGCATACTTCATGATGTCATTTTTTTTTTTAATAGCTGAGTAGTAAGTTTTTCATTGTGTAAATGTATGACATTTCTTTATCCATTCTTTGGTTGAGGGACATCTAAGTTGTTTCTAGTTTCTAGCTATTACATATAAAACCACTATGAATATGCATGATGAAGTGTGCTTGAAATGCAAATGAAAATGACTCAGATTTCATCTTGCACTTGTCAGAATGACTAAGATAAAAAATTCAAGCAACAGCTTATACTGTGAAGGATGTGGATCAAGAATACTCCTCAATGTCTGGTGGACTGTGTAAACTTGTACAACCACATTGGAAATGAATTTCAGAAAACTGAGAGTAGTTCTACCTGAATACTCAGCTATTTTACTTCTAGGCATATATCCAAAAGACACTCCCCCATATTATGATCTTTTTGTATAGAAGTATTCCTAAAAGTTTCAGACTAAGTATATAGAAAGTAATATAGCACAAATATTACTAAACAAAAATTAAAAAAAATCTTTGTCATTTACAAATAACATAAATCTTAGAAGAAAATGCAATTCATCTTTAATAAACACAATTTATTTTAACAAGTATGCAAAATTAATGTTTCCTTTATTAAATTGTAGCAGCTATATATGATTAGTTTTCATATGCAACAAGAATTAAAATTTGTATAGCCAAAAAATAATGAAAATTAAGGAATTAAACAGAATTTAAATTTAAAGAGAAGTGGAATAGAAAATCCCAATTATATCATGAGACTTGAACACAAATTTATGATATGAATTTAAGTGAGAAGTATTAATGTACAAGCATACAAACAGAATCTAAATTTAAATGTCCTATGTGTTTGTGAAAACTTTGAAAAACTATCCTTAACATTATGTGGCAATGTCAACATTGTACAAATACAAAGACAACTTGTGGGGCATCTTTTGTAATACTGTTTAAACGTCAACAGTTAACAAAATACTCAATGATAACAGTACAGAAATAAACAAGCACAATTATTCAACAGCACTGACAACCTCAGAGAGTGAATTATGTTTTTGAATTTACAATCTTAACAGAAATACTTTCAATAACTGGTAAAGAATGGAGCAAAACCAACATATAGGAATAAAGGGGTTGTCTGGAGAAAAACTAAGAACTGTTAGTCTCTTCTTTCCTCTAACAATATGGTTTACCAATTATCCAGTACGTTCATAAGATGTGTCATTGTAATCACGCCAGGACAAACAATAGGCACATTTTGTTTTATATATTAATTTTCAGGGAAAAATCAGAAACAAGGCTTTATAGTCAGACTCCACCCTCTACAAAACAAGACTTAAACATTTTGACAATAATAGTTAAGACAGTTGAATGCACATAGAAATATTATTTTTAAAGTATAAGACAAATAACTAGTAGATATTTCAAAGAAACGCTATACAAAGAGTTATTCTTGTATCAGTATCAAAGAATTCTTTAAATAGAGAGATATTGTCAGGAGACATAAATAATATGAATATTTAATTTAATACAGAAATATTGTTAATCCATTGCTTTTATTATAGAAGGAATCTGTGATCTAAAATTGTTATAATATGTACTTGAAGGATACACTCGGCCATGTAATAAGTATTTATTATAGCATATCAAGAAGAATCGAGGCAGTTGGCTTAATGTAGATTAGAGGATGAAGTAAACAATATCCCAAGAACAGGCTATTTCAGGCAGCAGTCAGCATTATGAATAGAACAAAGCAGGCTTGTTTGCTGGTAGTCTCTGCAAGTGGTTCTCACACTTTCGTCATTTAGCATAACCCCAAGAAGTCCTTTTTCAGATACTTATATGGAAACTAAGGTTTTACACAGGAGTAGACCTGTCTCTTAAGTCATTTTCTCAAAGACAGTGTCCAAGCAGAGTAACAACAGCAAGAGAGTCACCCCAGAACAGAAAGAAAAGCAGGAATCCATGTCCGACTGTAGGATTCTCCAATCTCAATTTCCAACCTCAAATACTAAGCACAGCTGGATAACCTATGTTGTAATAACAAGACTATGAGGTATTTCAGATAAGGACAGTGGAAATATGAATTCACCTTTTTCTCCCTCAAGACAATGAATAGGTTAGGGCAAGAATCCTCCCAAGGAGTTTTGTAACAAATTAAACAACACTGACATCCCATACATCTGGTATCAATAAAGATTAAAACAGCCCAGAGGAACAAAATTAAACATATTGAATATTTCCTACCCACTAAGAGTTCTATGGCATGAACACAACACATATTTACATAGTTATACAAACTCATATAATTATGTTATTTTTAGGCCAGTTTAATTATTCAGCAACATTTATTAATGTCTTATTAAATAGGCACATATACTTTGCTCTAATAATTTAAACACATAAAGAGTTATCCAGGGAAAATAATTGAATTGATTCCCCCAAATTTTGTACCACAGTTCCATAGCAGATTTCTTTATAATGTGAAAAAGTTGAAGTGCCTAAACTAAGCTTCAAGGGGTAATTGGTAAATAAATCATTTCTTGTGAATTTTGAAGATTGATTACCTAGAAGTCATTTAATGTGAAGTTGAAACTTCCACTTAATGAAATGTACTGGTGTTGAGTGATCAATTTTGTTAATGCTTACATCTATATATGCATGCAAACATAAAATATCATAAGCTAAAACATTCATAATTATAATTTATTAGGATGAGATCATTACATGATTGTTGATCCATTCATAATTTATTTAACTCTCATGCAATAAAATAGTTTAAAACAAACACCCAAGTTGTGCATCATAATATGGTAGAATATTTTTAAAACATTTGGCAATGTTATGAATACTATTTGTATTTGTGTGTATTGTGAAGTTTGATGAGCAAATGGAAAAAATAATAACCTTACAATACTGAGGAATTGCTTAGATAAGCAAACACTTCAAGGTAGAGCAACCATACTTTTCTGTATTCCTAGTTTCTTGTGATGGCAGCCCGTGAAGATCTGTCCATCAATATCTCTGGAAATATATCCAACAGGATATCCCTTATGGGCCTAAAGCTTCTACTAGATATTAGACTATAGCTCATGGCTGCATTCTTCTTTGATGATCTGGTATAGAATTCTACAATTCCTCAGTTTACAGTGTTCTCTACTCATATTCAGAGTATCAGGTATGGCCCCTTGAGGCTGCCATTGCATCATGCTTTTCTACTCAGCACAGCTCTGCTTAGACTTCTATGCTCCCTGTAAAACACTGAGCCCCAGAAGAAGGGAAGAGGGGACTAAACCCATTCATCTGCTACCTATAATGTCGGATTCAGACACTAGAGCATGTGCTGGAGTAATTGAAAAAAAAAAGAGTATCATACTCATATTTGTTTTGTGGTTATAAATCAAATAATGTTATAGAAATGGATAACTGATAAATCGATTGATAAAACGAATGGATGCAAATCTCAATAATATTAACATGATTACATGGTATGGTACAGAATGGGTAAGATGATGATATGTGACACAGGAGGGACTCTCATTTGTTGTCTGAAGAAACACAAGTGATACATCTACTTTGGAGCAGTTTGAGTATTTCTTTATAAAGCTCTGTGTCCTCACACCATGTAATACAGGGATTTCACTCAGGATATGTTCCTAGATGTACTGAAAATGTAGCTAGCATTACACTTTACTATGTGGAGCACTCTCACTTAGAATTGCTCCAAACTAAAAGAATTTGAAATACAATTGTACTCAGGTGAATGGAAAAGCCAAGTGTGGTACATCCTTATGGTGAAGTAATTATCCAGCAAAAAATTCAAAACAACAACTATGAACCATCAAGCTGCTTAATGATATAGGAGGGAGTTAGAATTTTTTGTAGACAGGAGCATGTCTGAAAATGGTGCCAATTCAAGAGTTCCAGCTATGTGTAAATGAAACTACCAGCCTGTTGACAGATTAACATGATCAAGTTACCCAAGTTTTAGTGCTGGAAGAAAAGAGATGAAGAGGTGATAAAAATGAGTATTTTAAGACCATGAAGTCTTCTTTATGACTGTAAACGATGTCCATGCTATAATGGATATTCATTATTTTTTAAAAGCCACAACACAGATATGAACTTAGAGACAATAATAATGAATATCTCTTTAAAAATTGCACTAACTGCATATATGAATGTAACATTTATAAAGAGAGAACCTGAGGACAAGCATTCTTAATCCAGAATCTTGCCCATCTCAGTCATGTATTGTGTTTATTTGATGCTTAGTGTAATGTGCCTAATTCAAATTCCGTCATTAAACAGTTCTACATGAGCAGAACTAGGTGATTGAGCTTAGATACCTGTGCTGATAGTTCTAGTTTCTAGAACGAGATCTCAATGTGCTGCTTTTGTGAAAGCCGTAGTCTCTATGAGAATTTATATGGGATCTGAAATTGTTTCTCCAACTCTGTATCCTATATTCCACATGATTTACAACGACTGAGGTCCCACTGGACAGCCACTAATATGGACATACTCAATTAGCAGGGCAATTTCAGTGATGGTGAAAGTCAGACCAGCATACTGGAACCACCTTTCCAAGTGACATTGTTACACATCTGGTCAAACAAATTAATATTCCCTTCTGGATCGAGGCTTTTGGCAGGAACAGTTAGTACTAAAATCACATGACCTTTGAGTTTATAAATCAAAACAACAAAAAATGTGTTAGCATTTCATGCCATCAGTCCATTAAAATGAAGCCTTTTCATTTTTCTGGATCCTCAGACATTATTAACTTCCAACTATGCCATATTTGTCATAAAGGGATGGAAATTCTTATGTTTCACTTGGATATTTATGTCCTTTGTTCTAGCAAGATTCTTTGGAAAGCATCAACATACACTAGACCAATAATCATTGTATGTAAACTTTGTCTTAACTTTAAAAGGACCAATACATATGATTTCAAACACTTGTGAAAACTACTATTCAGAAGAATCAGGGTCCGGGGAAGGTTTGCATCCAGTTCCCAATAGTTACTTCCTACAGAGAGTGCAGTCTTCCTGATATTCTTCTTTCTGGGTATGTTCATGCTTCTCACATGAATGATCATATTATTCTTACCTTCTCAGAAGCAATTTCTGCTAATACTTGAGAAGATAATCGCTTGAGTTTCACAATCCCCTGCCTTATATGTATCTGGTTCCTGTTCTGAAATTCTGTTTGGCTGACTGTGATAGATCCTGGATGTTCTGATTGGGCCTGTGCAATTGTCACATCTTGGGGACTTCACCCATCATGTTTCTCTCTTGTTTGAGGCAAACTGTTTTCCAGCAGATGTGTCCTTTTTCGAAAATATCAGTCACTTCATAAAAGACAGATTGGCCTGTTTAAAAGCCTCTGAAACCCCACATGCCAGAGTAGAAGTGAAATTCAGAGATATTTTTGAAACAGGGATCAACTCCACTATTCTATCTCAGCCAGAACCTAGTCAAGGAACTAACTGTCAGTGTTCCACCAGAGAAACTGTAGAATTGGAAGAAATAATTACTGGCTAATCCAGACCAATGTAAGTTCCCATGGAATTATTTACATTGTCCCTTTGTAAAGAAAGAAAAAAAATTCCTACTGTGAAGATATATATATATATATATTTTCCAGCATTTACTATTGGCTGGGTAAACATAGTTTTTTTTTCTTCACTACAAAGTGAACTTCATTTTCTATTTGCTCAGACCCAAGATCTGTGGCAATATTGAGTTTCCTATATGTATAACACTTCCGAGAAGAGGAGGAGGGAATGAAGCTTTCCCTCTCACCTCACAGAATTTATTGTCTTTGGGCGAGGCACAAATGCAAACACACTAGATTATGTGTAAGGAGAGGGTCCTCATGGTCATGTTTAAGAATTAGGTATGTATAATTAATTTGAGCCAGAAAAATTGAAAGGTATTTGTTTGAGAGATGTTAACTGAGTTGTGCTTTGCATAATGCTTATGAACAAAGGGTGGACCGAGAGAAAAGATGAATCAGGATTTGGTGGTGGAAAATTTCAGTTTTCCATGTCAAGAATAGACAGAACGTTGTTGTGGTAGTTTTATATAACTAGTCATAACATAAACAATAATTAAAGGAAGGTAATTTTTTGGCCTGTGTGGGGAACTGTATTTATAATACAAACATAAGAGTGAGGTGATATCATAATAGGCAATTTGTATGCAACTGTAAATCTTCAGTTTTATAAAAAAATTACAACAAATCTTAGGAGAGGATGACTCACCAAGTTGAATTTTACTGCCTTGTTTTATTTAGAAAGTTGCTTTCTTCAATAGGGAAAGCCTTAGTGAGTAAACTTGATGATATAAAAGAGCAAAATTTCATATCACAAAAAAATACCTTAGTGAAGAAGCTAGAACTGAACATTCCTTATGGTGCAACATAAGGCAGCAATGAGCAATAATGTCTCTCTGTGTGCTATATCTCAGGATATAACTTGTACTCAACACTTGCTTCATGTACAGGAAGAGTCACTGCAAAGAATGCATTGAAAATACTCTTTTCTACATCAACACCATAAGAAACTGAAACAGTGTCCTGTCAGGTCAGTGTTGAAGCATGAGTTACTGCACTCTTTGTCAATGTTCTTGCTTGTGATTCTCTTGCTAGAGTGCTGTGTCTGGAAGAGAATGATTGTCTTAAGGTCTGTCTGGGAATTGCACATTGAAGACCAGTTTCACTGAGGTGCAACAAACTCCCATCCCAAGACTAAACATTAAGCTTTGGCATATGGTACTTACCAGTGTGCATGCAGGGTCTCACACTATCATGATCTGAAAAACCTGGAAGTCATGTGTAATTCTGTAACAAGTTATATACATTAAGAACCTAATTGCATATATTTATGTGTGTGTGTGTGTGTGTGTGTGTGTGTGTGTGTGTGCCTTCTAACCATGGCCTACATGTTGAGGTCAGAGGGCAACATTTAGTACTTAATTATCCTCAAAGGATAATTAAGCTATCTCACAAGCCTCAATTCAATATATTTTTGTGTGAGCATACATTCACAACTTCCTGAAATACAGTCTTAAGTGTAAAGTTACCATGATGACTGTATGATTAACTTTATATGGCTGCAGGCGAGTTGGGTGGTCAATTGAGGGTTAGCATACTAATTTCAAATCTTACATTTATCTCACTGTGAACTCCATAGTCACACTATATCACTTTGATATATTAACAATTTCAATTATCAAGTGTGTTGATACTTACTTGCCTATGTTTGCAATTGTTTTAGCACAGTAAAGTATAAGATTTTGAATATTAGATTTTGCTGATCATTATTATGACCAGCCAACTCTGGACTAAGAGTAATTAGTACTTAATGTAAAACTACAGTACTTTATGTTGAATGAAAAATTAAATGTTATTGTTTCTCATTTACTAAGTTCGACCATTTATTATACTGATAATTTTAACCGAGTCATTATTCCTTTATTTTTTTTCTAAAAGTTTATCTTTTGAGAGAAGTGACTTACATGATCCTGTTCCATCAATTCTCTTTCTCTGTCCATCCCAGTGAAACTCTACTGATATAAAAAAGCCCCCAAAACCACACAACAAGAGTGGGATGATGTAGTAGAAGGGTGAATAATTCAATGCAAGTATGTTCAGCATATTAATAAAGTAGAGTGGACAAATGTGAAGTCATAGAACAAGGGGAGTCACTCATAATAGCTGTTCTGGATACACGGACTTAGGCACTGCTGGTGCTGTTTCCTGGACACAGGGTTGTGAGGCCTGCAAGATTAGCCATTTCTTACCAGAATCAAGAAATATCACAGCCCAGTTGAAGCATTTCTTCCTTATTTGGTCTCCAGAATTGCTGATATTCAAATGTGCACCCATAGTCAAGGTATCTATTCTGAAGCCAGGATGTTAGTAAAATTGCAAGCATTAGAATTTCCATTAAAAAAAATGGTGCTATAAAGTCTAAAGAACTTAAAAATTGAGGGTTCTCCAGAGCCCAGAATTCTGGTACAGACAATTCTTGTCCTGTTTTTCTATAATTCCATGTTGGAAACAATGGAATAATTCCTAGCAATGAATTAATCTCCAACCCCATTTCATCTCATCACAGCCAAGGAGCAGTAGTTGTTCATTTGGAGCACGGGATAAATATGTGAAAGCTTTAGGAAGCAGCCAGTTGTACTTATATGAATCATTTTGGAGCAGAATTCTGAGAAATCATGAACTTCCTAGAAAAATTGCCTAGTGCAAAGAAACATGGGAAGCTGTAGGCATAAAATTAGTTATATTTTTCTTTCTAACACACTTGGAGATAGTTCATAAGTGAAAACAACAGCATTCTAAGTGAACAATAACTAAGCTTCTATACTGCTTTCCATTTCTGCTGAGATATCTGTTCCATAGTGCAAAGCTGCACTGCCACAAGTGATGTTTGCCAAGTTCATATCTCTTTGTAAAATGAGGCATGAGGTTAGGGGATAAGGACTGACACAGTAAGCTCAAGTTATTATTCAGAGAAACTTCATGGAACGGCATGGTGCTAAGAGGATGACAGGTGAGTGTTTCTAAAATGGAGGAGAAGAGATGAGACAAGAAGGTGTGTGTCTCTCATATCCCATCATTTGTCTTTTGAAGAATAGTTGCACCCTCAAGATTTTCAGCTTCTTCTTGTAAGTGACTGTTCAGATAGTGGCATCTAAGACAAGCGTGAGTCAGTCAGTAATCCACTTTACTTATGTCATGAGGTTGGTTTAATTCATATTTATGAAAAAAACAAGTAGGGACAAAGACATTTAAACCAAATTCATAAGTGCAAGACAAATAAAAGCTGGCCAATCTGGTAGGAAAAATATTGCTTTCAGACACACACACACACACACACACACACCACACACACACACACACACACACACACACACACACCTACACACGTCATGCATGTATACATACATGCACACACATACACAATACACATGCATGTGGACACATATGCTCACACAAACATATATCAGAGAAATCCCACCAACCATTCTGATAAGTTAATAACATATACAGCACTTTCATTTTTTACATATAATGTTTTATTAACTTTCTAAAATTTTCATATATACTTACATTGCATTTTGATTATATTCACTACTTACACAAACATCCTCAAAGGTTCCAAATTCTACACCCTACAAATGTAAAATTAGTTAACATTATAGCACTGAAGAAGGATGGGCTCAAGAACCCTTATCACTAGCTGAGGAGCTATTGATCATTGATAACTGCTAAGAAAGGGAAAGTCAGTTTACCTTAGTGTTGTGGGTCCTGATACCTCACCAAGTTCCAGTGGATAACTCTGAACCCAATGCATATACATGGCATTGATTTAACTCAGTAGATTATTTTTATAGATATCTTTTAAAAATACTTATTTAATCATTGTATGTCCATGGGAGTGTGTATCATAATTGACATCTCTATCATTTCCATCATATCTACACCCTATAAGTTATGCTCCAATGATCATCAAAGTCCAAGTATCATTTGATCTCAAATGAAGAAGGTAAAATCAATAGAATTCTACTTGCTGAATATTGTCACCAACCTAAACATGCTTTCTTTTAATAACTGATGTTGTTCTTTAATATTTCATATATGTATAAAAACAATTCCAATTTCTTCCAGTTTCCTCTTATCTTCTTCCCATACTTGTGTCCCAACTCCTTCGACTACCTTTCCTAGATATGTAACTTCTAGTTCTGTGACCCAGAGTTTATCTGGGGTCCTCTGTGTAAGCACTGGATAGAAACATTTCACTGGAGCTTTGTGTAATCAACAGTGAGTACACAATGGAAGCTGGTGACTACCCCTTCTCAGATATAGCAAGAATATGTAATAGTTCAGTGATGAAGATATAGTCACAAGATCCCTCACCCCATCTATACCTTACTAGTAACAGGCTCATTCTTGGACAAATGCAGTGCATGTACCTACATCTGCAGCAAAGTAGTCGTTGCAATGGCTGTGTCTTTCCCAGAAGATAGACTTTCACTGCCTTTCTATCTACTGGCTCTTACATTCTTTCCACCAACTTTTTCACTGTGTTCCCTGAGATTTTCTTGGAATGATCTAAATGACTGCTTTAGACGTGAGCACCAGCTGTCATTTATTCTGAACAATGTTTGTACCTATGCACGTACACTAGTCACCATTTACTGAGAGGTGAGGCTTCTTTGAATAAGGGAGCATTAAACATTTGTTTAAGGGTATAAACATAAGTATTTATAAGGCAATATGACACTATGACAATTTAGCTAATCAGTAGTATAGTATACATTTTCTCATTGAATCCTGTGCTTTTCCCTAGCCATGGGGTTTTGACTAGGTCTATAGTCCAAGAAATAGTTTCATTCCTTGTAGAGCAAGACTCAAATCTAATCAGAATGTTCCATTAACCTCATAAAAATAGTTTTACTATTTTATCTACTCAACATGCTTTGCCTGACAAGTTAGTCTTATAGTTGGGTTCATAATGCAGTAAGATTACTGATGTCCCTTTACCCAGGTGCCTGCATAGCACCTGTATTATTTACAATTTCTATGGAAATGGTAAACATCATGACAGAAAGTAATTTTGGGATGAAGGGGTTTATTTCATCTTACAACTCTCAAGTTACAATCCATAACTGAGAGGAGTCAAAAATTCAAGTAAGGAAACTGGAGACAGGACCTTGATCAGAAACCACAAAGGATATCTGTTTATTGGCTTGTCCCTCATCTATTATTTAGACTGATTTCTTATAAGCCAAGACTACCCACCCAAGGTTGGATCACCTATAATAGATTGTATCCAACCTCCATGTCAATATTTAATGAAGAAAGTGTTCAACAGACATTCTTATAGGCCAATCTTATTCCGTTTTCAGAGTCCCTCTTCCCAAATGACTATAGCTTGTGTCAAGTTGAAATAAAACTAACTAGAACAGCATGTTTGGGGATTATGAAAGCCAGCAGGGGGGAAGATCACAGCTAAGTTACAGTTTGATTTCTCTGTATCATTTATGGTGTGGTTTTGGTATCCTCAGAGAATTTTCTGACTAGTCACTCACTAAGGAAGTATCTCACCACCCACACTGGGGTTTTCTCCTACAGCTTTTAGTAGTAGCTTTTACAGGCAGGCAGGTATTTCCATTCCTTTCTAAATATATATCATTCATATTTTAGTTGGTGACATAATAGTGGGTTTCTATATGACATTTCTTAAATAACACCCACCACACATAATCTGGACCTATATTTTCCCTATTCCTCAAACTTTCTCTGCTTAAATCTTTGTATTCTTAGTGTTTTTTTTCTCTTTGCTTTCATAGAACCTAAGTTTTATTACCACTTACCCTTAAGGTATCCCCCTCCCAATTGTCTCTTTCTATTTTCCTGGCTTCTACAAGAACTTTGTGCTGAACACACAATATTGGACTATATCTGATCTTTTAGGACCTTCTCCTTATCTTTTTGTCCATTAACAGGAGCAAATACATTTTGTTATATTTTATAACATGAAAGTGGATGTGTAGTACTGGTAAAACCCAGAGTCTGAAGAATTCTGTGGTTGCAGTTGTTGCTCACTAATTTGCTCATACAGATCTTCACTTAGGACTTTCTCTTACTCTTACTGGCACGACTATTGATTCCTTAGCATTAGTGCCTATTTCTTTTGAATCTTCATATATACCAAAGACCAGTTAAGACATCCATTCTCATGGACTGAACAACTATTGTGTTCTTGGACCTCCTGTCACTAGTCAGCCATGGTTCATTGTTGAATTGGTTCAAGTACGGCCTGTAAACCCCTCTAATAAGTACTTCATGTGAGTGAGTGTTTGTGTGTGTGTGTGTTCATGTCTGTCTCTTTATCTGTTTATCTGTCTGTCTCTGTCTCTTGAAAGGATCCAGCCAAATTAATCTGGTCCAATCCCCTTTGAAAGCCTCCTACATCTCTTCACCATGGAGACAAGGCATGATGAAATCAAAACCCTTTTGAATAAAGAGCAAGGTTATGGAAGTAATATAGAAATCCAGAGTATGAAAGATTAAAAACAAAGGGACAGAGAGATCTTATGAAAGACAAGAATAGGAAAGGAAGGAGAGCAAGACAGAGAAAGACAAAGACAGAGAAACAGAGACTGAGACAGACAAACAGTGAGAAAGAGAGAGAGAGAGAGAGAGAGAGAGAGAGAGAGAGAGAGAGAGAGAGAGAGAGAGAGAGAGAAGGAGGGTAGGTGAGCAGTGGACTTGTTTTCAGTCATCTAAAGACTAGTTAATTTATACACACATATACACATGTGCTACTTTTGGAGCTCAAAGGCAAAGATGAAAGAGATCAGTAAAGATGAGAGAGATGAGACACCTCTACTCTAAAAGTAAATCTAGTGTTCTACTGACTTTCATATTTTACAATATTCTACATGAAGACACACTGAAGCATGGATTAGCTTTGTCCAAATAAACAACAGCAGTAAGTTAGACAACAGAAGAAATGTGGGCTTGAGGTGAGGTAGGGAGGGCTTTATATAGTTTTTTCGTTTTAGTGTTTGGGAATAAACAGCACACTTCAGAAAAAGTGGAGCATATAATTTGCAAATAGAAACAGAAGATAAATCATTTGAAATGTTGAGTCTGTTGTGAATAGAGAGCCATCACACTTTGAGAAACATTTCCTGAAGCTGCAATTTAGCAGAACTGCAGAGATGAATGTACAGGGGAATTCATCTGTGTTTTGTTAACCAAAGTAATGGAAGGAAGCTAAATGTTCATCGATACTAGATACATTATACAAAGGGTAGTGATTCATGACCTAAGACGCTCTGCTGCCTGTGCAAAATTCAATGCATGTCCTTGGTTTTACACCCACTTGGAGAGATGCCCATAACATATTTTTGACTAGAAAAGCAACATAATAATATCTTATATAATTTAAAATAAATTCTGTGTTCTTATGAGGGGGAAAAAGACCAAGAGAACAAGTTTTGTCTAGGAAGAGATATCAATAGGTTTTAGAAGACAAGTACTCAGGTTGGATGAGCCAAAGACTTAAAATCCATTGTTGATGCTTGGCAGGAAGTTCAACATTTGACAACGGATAATTAAGCGTCCACACAGGTACTCATGTTTTTCTTGTATTTGTATAGATTCTTTTATGCACCCCCAACTTCTGACATTCATACACTTCAAGTGTTGATGTTTGAATCTTAATCAGAGTGGTAGGGACTTTGGAAATTTCTCTTAGAAGAGGTCATACAGTCAGGCCTGCATGATGGAGACTTTATCCTTCTTAGAACAGATAATTCAATGTTGTCTTCTCTACCATCTCATGTGCATACAACACTGGGAGAAAGCAATCTTCTGCAAGGTAGCTGGGAAAGGTGTTAAAAGTTTACGAAGCCTTCTTCCCCTTTCATCTATGCCATCTCAGCTCCAAAGTCAATTAAAATGAACCAATGCTGCTTCAGCTCCCTGTTCTGCCATTTTCTTATGGTAGGTCAAGCTGACTAAGAAATGTTAACACATATTCATTGTAGAATACTATGTTATGGCTGTGAAGCATTCCTGGGATTCATGTTTTTCATTTCATAGTCCACAACTAGTGATCCTGTTTGGAAGGCTTGGGAAAGTCCTAGAAAATAAAGCCTGACTGGAGCAGATGTGTTCCCAAGGAGAAGGCCTTGAGGATCATCATAGTTTAACCTATCTCGATAATCTAATGTTTGCCATGCATTCTCCCCTATGACAAACTCTAGACCTTCACACCATGACCCAAAATAAAACCATTCTCCCTTAAGTTGCTTCATGTCAGGAATTTATTGTCAGGAACAACAAAAGTAGCCAATACATCACATAATAATCACCCACAGTATCTTTTTTTTTTGAGTTATATGTTACTCTGTCATTTATTTATGTTGGATATTTTCTTTATTTATATTTCAAATGTTATCCCCTATGACTTTATTATTTATAAATAATAATTTATCTATTTATTTATATTGGATATTTTCTTTATTTATCTTTCAAATGTTATCCCCTATGCCTTCCCCCCTCCTCCTGCTTCTATGAGGGTATTCCCCCACTTACCCGTTCCTGCCTCCCCACCTTGGCATTTCTCTATACTGGGCCATCGAGCCTTCACTGGAACAAAGGCCTCTCCTCCCATTGATGCCTGACAATACCATCCTCTGCTACACATGCAGCTGGAGCCATGGGTCCTTCATGTGTACCCATTGGTTGGTGGTTTAGTTTCTGGGAGCTCTGGGGAGGTCTGGTTGGTTGATATTGTTGTTCTTCCTATGAGGTTGCAAACCCATTCAGCTCCTTTAGTCCTTTCTCTAACTCCTCCATTGGGGACCTCATGCTCAGTCCAATGGTTGATTGTGAGTATCTGCCTATGTATTAGTTAGGCTCTTGCAGAGTTTCTCAGGAGACAGCTATATCAGGCTCCTGTTAGCATGCACTCATGCTATCCACAGTAGTGTCTGTGTTTGGTGACTGTATTCAGGATGGATCTCCAGGAAGGGGACACCATCCCCAGTATCTTAATGTAATTAACCATTAGCTCTCAGTTTCTGTAAGTCAGTGACTCAGAAAATGCTGAGCTAGGTGCTTCTCAGTCAAGACACCTTTCTATTTGGGTAATAGTCAGATACAACATTTTTAGGGCCTTGGCTGTGATATCACTCTGAACATAGATGGCTCTTGGCTCTGGAGCCTTCAGTTACTTACCAGACCAATAACTTTCTTCAAAGAACAGCACCTCTCATTCAGATGTTTGTTTTCTTTCTACCTTCAGCCTTGTTTCTTATTATCTTTTTCTGTGAAACATTCTGCCTAAAAGTAGTACAAAAGCTCAAACACTTCCCGCTTTACTTGAGATAGGTTTCAAAGGTATAGAATGATGGTTTAGTATGTACGTACTAAAGTAATCATCACAACCAGCCAATGAACATGCCTGTTTCATTACATATTTAACAATTTCCTTCCTTTTCCATTACTTTTGCTTTCATTAATTTATTAGTTCATTTGATTACAGAGTATGTTGGATTTTCTCTTATGTTTTCAACTACAAAATTACACTAGGTGACCACTATCCCTTCATTTCCCCCCGTCTTTAGCTCGAGGCAGCCATTACTTTATTCTCTACTTGTATAAGAGCAAGTGTTTTATTGTGTTCCTAAAATAATATCCAGTTGTATTAGTTTTTCCATGTCTTGTTTATCTCGTTTCAATGTCTAGCATGTTCATTTATCTTGAAAATGTCAACATTTCCTGTAGTACATTGAATATACCTGTTTTGGGGTATGATTATTTCTATAATGCTCTATCTTCTCTAATGATAAACAGTGATAGAATATGTAATTTTTCTAATTCATGCTGTACTTTTTATGAGTTAAATTTAGAATATTTTTATATTTACATTCCTTTTGTTCTTGTTTATATAGCAGGGTCTCATTATCCTATGGTAACCTCAAACTCACCGTGTAGCTAAGGATGAGTTGGCATTCTGCCCTCCGTTTCTCATATATTAGCTTTTGGATACCTGATGCCTTGCATGACTAATTCACAGATTTGATTTCTTTTTTCCTCATTTTGTTACTTCCAACTAATTTCTGTTACCATTGTAAATAGCAACCATTCTGGAGTTCATAGCTAATGCTGGCATCTGAGCTCTTCAGGCAAACTCATCCCTTTCTCACTGTTAATCAGAGCAACTGTATTTATTCCTTTGCCTCTTGTTAATAAGTATGACCAATTTATCTATTTCATAATTTTCAATTGTGAGATTATTTTGTTCATAGTAATCTGTAGAAAATAAACAATGTATGAACTTGAGAAAGACTAATTTTATTCTGGGCATGTAGCTCAACAGGTAGAATGCAGGCTTAGTGTGAATGAAGCCTTAGGGATAATCCTTAGTATACTGTACATGTGGTGGTGTGTACCTGTAATTTCAGCACTCTTGACATAGAGACATGATGTCACATTTTTAATATTATCCTCAGCTACATAGTTAGTGACTATCTTGAGATAAATAGAAACCTATTTCATAAACAAATATATTTCAGGATACACAAGGTAATTACTAAGATAATAACCATACAAACTTTCATGCCATCATAGAAACAACAATCCAAATGAAAAGATATTCTGATATAAAAGAATCTTTCTTATCAAATAGCAGGTTGTTAATATTTAACAAGTCCACAGACACACAATATATACATATACATGTATATATATATATATATATATATATATATATATATATGAGATAATTTATTGAAGTCCACCTGTATAATAATTCTAGGAGATAAAAATGAATTAAATATTCCAGAATTTGGAATAGATGCATGACAGTTTGATTTCTAACACTGAGTTGGGCTCACACATGTGAATAATATTCTTGCTAAAAAAGACTTAGCTCCTATAAAAATTGTCTTAGCGATGTGGCTTCTATGATATTTTTTGGTTATTACAAACTATAGAAAATCATTAAGCATCAGTCAAAATAAATAAATCAAATGGTTGCAGAGACACAAGTAATGACAAGAAAGTATAGGTCAAAAGGAAAAGAGAGGGATAAATAAACTTAGAAGGCAAAAACACTGACATAGCATCCAGATATCTTTAGCAAGAGCCAGGAAACAATTATGAAGTCCTTGAATTAAGTTGAGAGTAAGAAGGACAAGTGCTTCTGGTAGATGTCCACATTTTCAGTCCAACAGAGGAAAATGAAATAGAGGGATGACTATAATCAGATATTTTTTATATGCATGTATGGAAATGTTAGACAAAACCTCTTGCTTAATATGATTAGTGTAGATTTTATTAAAAAACAAATTAGGGACTGGACAGATGTCTTGGTAGTTAAGAAACCGTGATCACAGGAGTGTTCACGTAATTGGGTTTAATGCCTTGCTTTTTCTTTGACTATTTGTGTTTATTGTCTTGCTTGTTCTTTGACTATTTTCGTCTAATGTATTGCTAGACCCCCAGCCTAGAACTGACCTTAATAAATGCATGTAATTAAAATGGTATAAAAGCTCAAAGGAGGAGTAGGGATGGGATGGGGGTTCTAGGCAGGGGAAAGGGGAAAAAGGGATAACATCTGTATTGTAAATAAATAAAATATCCAATAAAAATATCAAAAAAAGAACACTTGCTGCTCTCCAAACAACCTAGGTTTGATTCTGAGCACCCATATGACAGCTTAAAGCTATTTGTAACTCCAGTCCCATGAGATCTGACTCTCTTCTAGACTCCGTAGGCTCCAAGAACACAAGTGTTACACAGATACACATATATATAAGGAAAACACACATGAAAAGTAAAATTTAAAATTATTTTAAAGGCCAATTACATTTTAAAAGTAAGAAAGAAAAATTGCTAAATAAATATCATTTCAGTGGGTTCATAGAAAATGCTAAATGAAACTATAATTACTGAAGCAACAATACAGCATATTAAGCATAGCAACTGGAATAATGTGTGCTAACTACAAGCCAATATATGAATACTGAGAATTTTTGTAATTAACCATTAATTGAACTGTACCAATGCCATACAGTTTTTATCACTGTTGCTCTGTAGTACAGCTTGAGGTCAGGAATGATGATTCTCCCAGAAGTTCTCTTATTGTTGAGAATAATTTTTGCTATCCTGAGTTTTTTGTTGGTCCAAACATATTTGAGAATTACTCATTCTATCTCCATGAATAATTGAGTTGGAATTTTGATGGAGATTACTTTGAATCTGTAGATTGATTTTTGTAAGATGGTCATTTTTACTATTTTAGTCCTGCTAATATATGAACATGGAGATCTTTCTATTTTCTGTTATCTTCCTCAATTTTTTTCTTCTGGGATTTGATGTTCTTTTCATATAGATCTTTCACTTGCTTGGTTAGAGTCACACCAATATATTTCATGTTATTTGTGACTATTGTGAAGGATGTTGTTTCCCTAACTTCTTTCTCACCCTGTCTATCCTTTGAGTAGAGGAAGGTACTAATTTGTTTGAGTTAATTTTATATCCAGACACTTTGCTGAAGTTGTTTATCAGTTGAAGTAGTTTTCTCATGGAATTTTTGGGATTACTTAAGTATACTCTCATATCATCTGCAAATCATATCATCTGCAAGTATGATAGTTACTTAAGTATACTATCATATCATCTGCAAATACTGATATTTTGACTTCTTCCTTTCCAATTTGTATCCTGTTTACCTCCTTTTGTTGCCTAATTGCACTGGCTAGGACATTGAATACTATATTGAGTAAATAGGGAGAGAGTGAGCAGCCTTTTCTAGTCCCTAATCTTAGTGGCCTTACTTTAAGTTTCTCTCCATTTAGTTTGATGTTGGCTACTGGTTTGCTGTATATTGCTTTTACTATGTTTAGGTATGGGCCTTGAATTCCTGATCTTTCCAAGACTTTTAACATGAAGGGGTGTTGAATTTTGTCAAACACTTTTTCAGCATCTAATGGGATGATTATGTGTTTTTTCCTTCCTTTGAGTTTGTTTATATAGTGGATTATGTTGATGGATTTCCTTATATTGAACCATCCCTGCATCCCTAGAATGAAGCCTACTTGATCCTGGTGAATGATCGGTTTGATGTGTTTTTGGATTCAGATTGAGAGAATTTTATTGAGTATTTTTTCATCAATATTCATAAGGGAAACTGGTCAGAAGTTCTCTTTCTTTGTTGGGTCTCTGTGGGGTTTTGGTATCAGAGTAACTGTGGCTTCATCATCGAACAAATTGGGTAGCGTTCATTCTGTTTCTATTTTACTCCTGTTTAAAGGCAATGCAGGGACACAGGGTGGAGCAGAGACTGAAGGAAAGCACATCCAGAGATTTCTCACCTGGGCATCCATCCCATATTCAGTCACCAAATCCAGACACTATTGCTAATCCCAGTAAGTGCTTGCTGACAGGAGTCAAAAATAACTGTCTCCTGAGAGACTCTGCCAGAGCCTTACCAATACAGATGTGGATTCTTGCAGCCAACCATTAGACTGGGCACAGGGACCCCAATGGAGGAGTTAGGGTAAGGACTGAAGGAGCTAAAGGAGTTTGGAACCCCATAAGAAGAACAGCAATATCAACCAACCAGACCTTCCAGAGCTATCTGGGACTAAACCACCCACAAAAAATACATATGGAGGGACTCATGGCTCCATCTGCTTATGTAGCAGAGGATGTCCTTATCTGGTATCAATGGGAGGGGAGAACCTTGGTCCTGTGAAGGCTAGAAACCCTGGTATAAAGGAATGCTAAGGTGGTGAGGCAACAGTAAGTGAGGGAGCACCCTCATAGAGGCAGAGCGGGATGCAGTAGAGGATTTGCTGAGAGGAGACTAAAAAGAAGGACAACATTTGAAGTGTAAATAAATAAAATAACCAATAAAAATTAAAAAAAAGAATTAATAGGACTGTTAAAAGATGATCAAATAAGTTCTTACATTTTTAGAAATAATGTGAAAAAAAACTCAATCAAGTACTAGAAGACAGTGGTAAGATGTTTAGAGCAATATTTCTCAGCTAGCAAGAAAATACCAGCAAGTTAACATGGAAAATATTTACAGCAACAAATATGAATGAGCTACAGCAAAGTGTAATCATAACTGTGTGTTCAGAAGAGTATAAAACTAATATACTAGAGATGACCACAAGTAACATCATTCCACTTCAGTAAATCACAAAACCCAGAAAGACAAATGATATATTAATTACTGAGACACAGAGTGATTTTTAAATTGTTCTTAAATTACATATAGATTGCTTCATGATAACTTACATACGCTAAAAAGATACAGACATGTATGGTAAATATGATTAATATTATATTTGAAAAAATGCTTCATATGTAAGTAGCAAATAGTCAACATATGTTAATTTAGGTGAGTAGACAGAGGTTAAATTAAAAAGAACTCAAACGAGAAAATAGCTGTTACTAAGATTGAGATCTGCTTTAAAGGCTCAGGGGTGCTCACTGTGTCTAAACACAGCCATAACTGCTGTATAACCACCTTTGGACTGCAGTAAACCTCCCAGCTGATTTAACTAGCCATAACATGAGAGCAAAGATAAGCTCAATGGTACTTAAATTGGTTCAGAGCTTTTCATGAATCATATGCTACTTAATACTGAATCTCAACACATAAAAGGTAAACGGGGATTTCTCAATTTACTGAATAGATAAATCTCATTCTTTGTAGCAATTATCCTGTGCTAGGCTCAGTTTAGGTGCTGGGGTTTAGCAGAAAATATAAGTAAACACAATCTGACATTTACTGTAGTTAGTGAATATAGTTAAACAAAATTAATTAAAGGTAAATAATTTGATACACAAATTATTTCAGGAAGCAGGTTTTAATGTCAAATTTTAAATGATATGTCATCATTATATTATTTATAAATGCAAGAACTGAATTTAAAGTTAAATGTTTAAATAAAGCCAAATTAATAAGTCTCAGAAAAATATAATTATAACAGTAGAAATTAAAATGGCCTTGTGCAAAATTCATTTTCTATTATTGATTAAATATAGGATTGTAATTATTTTTGGAATATAATTATTCTTAATAGTATCATTATTTTTAGCTCGAAACCAACCCACATGCGGAATATGAGAAGGCAGTTTAACTAAGATCATGAGTAAAATGTCCACTATTAGTTATCATATTTCTGAACATGAGAGAATATTGATAAGTGTGAAAAATTTTTGATATGTGTCAAAGTGGATGGGAGGAATTAAAATTACCATGACAGAAAGGTAAAATGACTGAGGTAAGTTAGTGAGATTACAGAGCCCTCATTAAATGTACCTAGATAGGCGCAGAAAGAAGTCCAGTAGCTTAGATGTGGAAAATGAATATGATTTATATCAGCCAAGGTTTCTAGAAAAATTAAATGTCAGTTGTGAATATATTTAATTTCTTGTCATTTTAGTTAATGATCATTTTGAACTTTTCTTCTTTCATTTTAATGAAGAATTCTAAAGATTATTTAAAGAATTCTGGAAGATTCTAATAGAGAATATTCAGAGTGAGTGACAACAAGTCTTAGAAACTTTAAAATTGTTATTATAAATCCACGTTAATTAAGCCAAGGCACACAAAATAAAAGAGCTATTGTGATAGTTAGAATATGCTGGCCCAGGCAGTGACACCATTAGGAGTCTGGCCTTGTTGGAGTAGGTGTGGCCTTGTTGGAGAAGGGTGTCACTGTGGATATGGGCTTAGAGTATCTCCTCCTTGTCACATGGGAGCCAGTCTTCGGTTTGACTTCAAAACAAGATATAGAATCCGCAGCTCTTCCAGAGTCATTACTGCTTGGAAGCTGTCATGCTTTCTGCTTTGATAATGGACTGAATCTCTGAATCTGTAAGCCAGCCATAATTCAACTGGGTCCTTTATAAGAGTTGCCTTGGTCATGATGTCTCTTCACAGCAGTGGAAACTCTAACTAAAAGATCTATATTTTTAGCTGTGATTTAAATAAGGTCTAAAACAGCTGATTGACTCATGCAAGTGACTTAGCACCTGAAAGGAATTTAATTTAATTTAATTTTTTTTTATTTGTATACTTTTCATTTTATGACTGCTTGGCCTGCATGGATGCACATGTGCCATGTATGTTCCCAGTGCCTATTGAAACCAGAAGAGGGTTTCAAATCCCCTGGAACTTGAATTATAGATGAGTTATCCCTCTAGCATTTTAGAAAAAATAAATAAAAAACACTTTCCCCAAAGTTCAAATGGCAACAAGAAAAACATTTCTTACTGAGAAGGAAACATCAATGGATAAAAGCTATCTAAAGTAGTCAAAGAAATAAAAACCAGAAAAAAATATGATTTAACTTTTTTACTATGAAAATATTATAAAGACATTGACTTCTACAACTAACCAAGTTATTTTAAATATTCATATTATGTTTACATAAAGTAGTATTTCATGTAATAAGGGAAAAAAAACTTAACTATCATTTTTAATTACATTATTATTTCATTATTTGCTATTTTATTCTTTAACTACATTATTAAATGTTTGGTAAATTGCTATGGGGAGGAATAAAAGATAAATAGAAAGTCAAATGAAGGATATGATGAAACAGATTACTAATTCAACAGGAATAAGATGTGGAAGCAGCTCACAGGTGATGCCCTTGCTACATTGTCAGTGTCATAGGATTGAAAATCATTATAGAAAGAAATTCCTGGGCATGTCTGTGAGAGATTTCCTAAAAGAGTCCCATTGATGTGAGAAGGCCCAGCCTAAACAGGGTGATACCATCCCATGGTTTTGATTTTGGATGGAATTTAAAAAAAAGGCTGAGTACCAACATTCATTGCTCTCTGCTTCTGAACTGAGTCCTCCTTATGTTTGTTTTTGCCAAATATTGGACTCCAGCAACAAAAAAAGTTAACTAATCCACTAATGATTTGTGAGAACACTGAATCAATCCTAAACTCCACAAACAAAAGACTTAATTATTTAAAATTATATTTGAGACTCTAATTTAATTACAACATTTCTCCTTCCCTTTCCTATCTTTACACCCCTCTAATTCTCCTTCAAATTTATGGTCTCTTTTTTCATCAATCATTACTGTATGCACATATGCAATTGCATATAAGTATATATTTCCAAATGTAACTTGATGTGAACTTATAATGATATTTATACGTTTGCTTTCAGGGCTTGCTCTTTGTCACTGGACAGCCAATTGGTGTGCTCTTTGAGGGAAAAATCACTTCCACTCCCAGCTTTACTCATCTGCCTGTAGTTTTTTTGTGTAGGGTTGGCCTCCTGGGCTTTTCTTTGTCCCATTATTATTTGTGTGTGTATACTGTGTGTGCCCTTGTGTGTGTGCATGTGCATGTGTGCGTGAATGCTACTATAGAGGCCCAAGGTTTCCCCTATTGCTTCTCACTTTATCTTTTGAGACAGATATGTCTGAACCTAGTTCTTCCTATATTATTGGCTGGCTAGTGAGGTCCTATAAATCCTTCTTCCTCTTCCTGCCTTCCAGAAATTGTTTTCCAGGAGTATGAAGATGTACCTGACTTCTAATGTGGGTACACAAAATCTCAGGGTCTTGTGCTATGAGAAGAGTTTATTCTCTGAGCCTCTTTGATATTATTTTCTATCAGTTAACAATGAAATATTTAAAATAGTAAATTGATTTATAAATTGTATAAATAGAAAATGAAGCTGCGTTGAGATATTGATTTTTTATCGAGTATCAAAAGATAAGTTGTTCAGTCTAATGATCACGCTCTGGAAAGTAAACATTCTAGCCAGTATTGGTAGGAGTGGAAATTAGTACAAATCTTGGGAAAGTTAAAATTATATGAAATTAACCTGTGAAGAACACTTTTCAGGCAATAGTTTTAGTATGGACATTGATTCTGTACATATGCTCGTATACACTGCCAGATACATAAGGCTATTTAATGTAACATACTGTAATTATCAAAAAGTGAAAATCTTCTAGTGGCCCATAAGTGCATCATATTTAATAAGCCATAGTGTTTATTAAAATATAAGGAAAGAAGTTTTATGTTGCACTAGTTTCAGCTACAAAGGAACAACCACTGCATAGTCCAACACGTTTTGTTTTGTTAATTATTTTAATTATGTATATATTCTTATTTATATTTTTTATTTTCCAACATATGGGTTTGTAATAAGTTGAAAAAAATAAACTGAAATGAAAAGTCCATTTATCTCCATGAGAAGCAAAGTTATAATTGTTAATAAGCCTCAAAGGATATGAGTATTCTCAGGTTAGATGGTACTTCCAATGTCCAAGGACCTGTCAATCTACAAACCTACATATCTGTGAGGGACTAACTACTAGTATGGCTTTTGTGCAGCTGGTAGCTACTGAGGCTGCAAAGCACTTTGGGAAGCCTGAGGCACATGCCACTGCTTTCTTCTGTCAGTATGCTACTAGAAAAAAATTCTTAGCCAAATGAGATGCTGGTTATTTAATAAGTGTTATTTTTCAAGGAATATCCAGTAAACTAAAATTACTTTTTAATAAGATAGTCCTTGCTGGTAGAAAATTATGTATTTAGGGGACTTTTTTAGAACACAAATTTACTGTGCCCAATAGAGCATAATAGCACTTATGATTTGCACTCTCTGTATGGAAAATATACATTTGCACAAATGAATGTTTACAAGGGCAGGATGAAAATGAATCTTAGCTCCATATTATTCTTTATACAGTCACTTTCTCTCATAGCCCACAAAATCTGGCTATGGGGAAAAATAGCTCCTTTAACTGGATCTACATACAATTAGAAATTGGTGGGATGGATATTTTTTTCATCCTATAAAATACAATTTCTCTTGCCAAATATAGTGTGAAAAATTAAAGGAAATTGGTTTGAGGGAATTTTTTTGTTGCATTTTATACAACAGCATTTCAATAATTAATGTAAGTGACTTGCATACCCAAGGATCAAACACACAGACACAGACACAGGCACACGCACACGCACACGCACACACACACGAGTGTGAATAAAATGGCACCTCAAGAGATGAGACATTGTGTGGAGCCCAGCTACACCATGGGAAAATCTAAAGAGCTTCAGTAATTAGCTAGTTAACTGTTACAGTAGTGTTTAGTATCTTTGGGGAATAAATGAGACACTACAGAGTGATGATTGTGGCCTTTCTATTTTCTTGAGACCAGGATAGGAGCCCTACTGTGTTCATTAACATATACTTAGAATGGAAGACCTATGCTTTGCTGATGTTGCCTGTGGGAACAATGGAATGAGAGAGGACAACACCAGATGCTTCCTTCAGCAGGATATCCTGAAGAAAGATACTTGACTATGATCTTACCACAATGTTGCTCAGACACTCTTCTTGATGTATGGCTGACTTTACATGAGACACTGGGAAGGCAGAGAACATGAGGACCTTCAGCGTCTGATTTAATTTTACAGACAAACTCATTGTCTATAGTGTGGCTTATTGCCTACAAAATTAGATCAGCATGTACTTCAACAGTCTTGTAGTATTTAAGTCCTGCTAGATGTTTCTTTCCAATAACAAATGAGGGGTTTTAATTCTCAGACAATCAAAGTCTATCCTTACACCTGTGTGTACTGTACTAGAAGGGCTGCCCTCCTATTGTGGCAAACATAGAAGCTTTAGAGTCCTCTCTCAGTGTGATTTTTTTTTATTATACTTTAATATGCAGATCATACCCAGAGTTGCCAAATAAACACATTTTGTATAATGTTCTCACTAAACCAGATCTAAAATTGACAAAAAGAAAACAATCAAAACAATCCACCAACCTAAAGTCGAAGCTTGATAAGGAAAAGGATGTAAACTAACAAATGAACTCCAGTTTTTTACTATATATAGAATGAAATCTGGATCCCATGAGGAGTGTGGACTAGTAGAAGACTCCCGGAAGATCTATTCCAGGGCCTGAGTCCCATCTCAGTCTTTCAAGTGCGATTCACTTTTCCCTGCAACACAGATGGAGTTCACTGAAGGCTCTCCCTTAATCTTTGTCAAGTAGGAGTGAATTTTCTTGCTATATCAGGGTATACATGTGGGAAATAGCAGTCTCTAAGATGTATTTAGACCAAATTTGCATGAGTTTACAAATGCTGTAGGTGGTATGTGCTCTGTATAAAGTATAAACAGTAAATGAAAGCTTTTGGAGGAAAGCCATTGACTTTGGAACAGCGCCAGTCAATACAAATTGATGGTATATAAATTTGGTCCTTAAAATTTATGTTATTTTTATATAGTCAATGAATACATATATGTGAGGATGTGTGTATGTGCAGCACAATATGGTAGATAATCATGTTTTCAACTTGACCTACCTGGAAATATTATCTCTATCAAATTGGTGTAGCACATGTCTGTTGGGTATTTCATAATTGATGTATAGATAAATAGCCTGAAGTTATCAGTGGCAGCCTTAGACAGGTGGTACTAGGCTTAGTAAGACAGGTAATTTTAAAAGTTAGGGTAAGAAAGCCAGTAAAAAGCACTCCTCGATGGTCTCTGCTTCAGTTCCTGTCTCTAGGTTTCTGCCTTAAACTCATGCCTTGGCTTTCTTCAGTGATAGACTGACTGTAAGATGAAATAAATCAGTCCCTTACTGGGTTTCTTTGGTTTATGCTGTTTATCACAGCAACAGAGAACAAACTAGAACAGATGATATGTGTACAGAGATCAGAAGTAAATATTTAAGAGTTGATTCTCTCCTTAAACTATGCGTATTAAAAATAAATCTATTTTACTTTCTGAATCTTACATGCCATTGGTTTTGGCAGTTGCTATCACCTGCTAAGTCATTTTGTTAGCCCCACCCTTCTGTTCTAAAAATGCATCTACAGGTATCATACAATAATTTGTGTAAAAATAAAACAAGACAAACAACAATAATAATGGCAACACAGAAAAAATGAGGAATGTCTATACATGGGTAAACTGCGTAAGGAGAAAATCTACCTGTAAACTAGCATTTTACTTTCTCATTTTACAGGTGGTCAAAGTTGGCCTTATTGAACTTATCTCAAGATACTAAGTGATTACATAACAGAGCTAAGGCTTGAGCCCAAGGCTCATGGTATCTTCTTGACTTCACTGGGCCCTATAGGATGATTCTTAAGTCCGAGAAGTGTTACACAGTCTCTTGTGGAAATGTGTGAGTGTGGTAAATGGATTTGTTCTTGTATCATTGCATTAGCGTAGGACATATTTCTGAAATGTTAATTCTACTTCTTAATCTTTCAGGCTATTTATTACCCAAATTCCGAATATGCTCTTGTGATTTAATTCATTATAATATTATTTGATTTCTATACACTAGTCATTGCCAGATGCTAAATTTATATCACCACAGAAAGGAACAGTAAGGCCAATAACATCCTGAAAGCCCTTGTTTTCTTTCTTTTTAGTGTATCAAGTGTGACTTAGCAATTACCACCTTGACAATCTCAGAGGATTGTCAGTAAACTTAAGATAGTAGACGCATGCACAAATAGCTAATATAATTCTACAATTCTGTGTGTACTTTGTCTAACCTCACATAACGTCATCTTATACATATTTCATGTTTCTCTATTTACCAACAAAGACTTTAAGTTCATTAGGCAACAAGATAAACAGGAACTGGATTGACATGAGAAAATGAAAGGGTCATTGTTTTACATTTATTTACAAATTAGCTCTTTTATTATAAGAATGAAGAATTAAAAGATTTTTGTTAACCCTATTAACTCACAGAAATAAGTTAGTTTTCTTAACTAACAGAGTATGTAATTCCAGAACAGGAAAAAAAAAATCTTAATTATTTGTTAGTGGTCATTTATCTTTTCTTGGGGAAACATGACCAAACATACTGTCAAATGACAAACATGTATGCCAAACATATTGTCATTAAAATGGACCAAAAAGAAACCAAAAAAGGATTCCATCCAAATCAATAAGACCTTAATCAACCAATGATTTTATTATGGCCACCTCTGCGTACCAATGACAGACTACTTACAGAATTATGAATTATTTAACAGAAGTTGCATGTATGAAAATCTTACCCAGTATGGGTGGTAAGTCACTTACTACTAATATATATAGCCTTGGGGAAAAAAGCCTTGGGAATCTCTTGAGCTTCTGTAACTTCTAGACATCTAAGTTTTATCTTATGAGGCTTCCCGGGTCTTAGAAGTTTTATTTACTTCTGGCACCTTCAGAAACAACCCTCCTGGACAGGAATATTTCAAATAGCACAAATAAATACACAGTACCTGGAAAGAATTCCAAGCAGAGAGGTGCTTACAAAGTTGGAAAGTTCTGTTAAGAGAATTTTAAATCCATCCACTAGAGGGCTGCCACCTCTGGCTACACGGAAACCCATAGGAAAGAAACTGACCCCAAGGAAGTGGAGATGGTATCCGCTGCAGAAATTCTCAATAAATTTGGAGAATCAGCAGATTCTCTCAGCTTCAATTCTGTAATCTGAGTAAGCTGGAGAATTATCCTAGTTACTTTTCTGTTGCTGTGATAAAACTCATTGAAAAAAAATGCAAGTTAAGCGATAAGTACGGAGAACATAGCAGCTAGTAGGTAGGCATAGCATTGGATCAGGAACTTACATATTGAGATGAGAAACACAAAGGAGAGATAGGGAAGGCTAGCTAACTGAGAATGGCAACAGCTACCACCAAGTCCAGCCCAAGTGACATATATCCACCAAGACCTTTTAAACCTTCCTAAACCATTCCACCAATTTGGGACTAGGTATTCAAGTATATGACTATGTGGCCACTGTCATTCAAACCCCCACAATATTTTTATTTTAAATGTGGATGCTAGTTTCCAACTTTTAGATTTTTGTGTTTAATTTTAAGTATCTATAGAAGTTAGAAAGATAGAAAGGGCACATGAGATGGAGAAGGGAAAGAGGCCTTAGGCCTGAAGGAAACAGTATAACTAACACAACATGCAAAGTTAAAGGAGGAGAATAGAGGATAGGGAGAGTAGGGAGTAGACCAAAACTAAGAAGTACAGAAAAGTCTTATATAACCCTGTTTATGTAAGCTAAATAAAATATCAAAAATATGAGATTGTATGAAGGCATTCTACATGGATGAATAATATTGCTCCCACAAACCATGTACTATTACATGAAAATTTCAGTTACATATTTGACATACTGCCAAATGAGTTAATAGTTATGCAAGTCCCAGAACACCCTCCCCCACCCACACACAAGAAAACACAGCCATGTTATTGCTATTGCTGTTGATTGCCTTCTGTAGTCAGATATTCAGACTCGTTTGTTGAAAAGACAATGTGCTTTGGTTTTCAAATATGGAGAATCCAAGCTATTTCTAACTAAGATACTTTGTCCCAGCTAATAAACTTTCAGAATACCAGAAGATTCCATGTAAACCACTGGGAGAAGAAACTCATCAATTGATTGACCAAGAGGTGAACCCTGCATGCTATCATACTGACTGGCCATAGGGAAAAAAAGTCTCACCTTTGTAAGCATAGAATAATAGTCATTGCTCCAACCTGATATCCTCCAGAAGAGTGGTACTCAAGAAGCGGGAACTTCCCCTTCTTTTAGGAGAAAGGAAGGGGGTAATGGGGGAGGGATTTGTGAGCATGGAATTAGAAGGAAACGTAAGAGAGGGTGTGGCCAGAATGTAAAGTGCATAAATAAATTAATAAATTAATGAATAATTAATAAGGACAAATCAGAGAAGAATAATTGGCCTCAGTTTGAATCCATGACTTCATGTCATCAGTCCTTGTAGTAAGCCTACTTTCAGACAAACTCCTGAGTTTTAGAATTAGTCAAATGATTCCAAAAGGGGCAGACCAGCCAGATTAGGAAAGACCAAGTGTCCATGTCTAGAGAGGTTAATTGATTGAAACTCTGCAAATGTCAAAAATTCCCTGTTATAGATTCCTTCATCGCTTGTTGTTTGATGCTAAAGGAGAAGTCATAAGCAATAATAAAAATTCTCTAATCTACATAGATATCATTTAGCATGAGATAAGTGGCCATCTGAAGGGGAATCTCAATTGTTGTAAAACCATAACACCAAACATACAAAAAAAAAAAAAAACCAGATAGTTATTTCTTCTTCACAAAAGGTTACTTGGGGGCTGTTGAGATTAAGTGGTTTATGAAGTCAAGAATTTATCACGTGGAATGGTTTGTTAGAGTCAAAGTCTGTTCTATCTCTTCTTAGTCAGACTGACTTTTGTGAACATTCCTCAGCCTATAAACTGAGCAAGATCACTTTTAAATGATGAAACCAGTCCTGTAAATAAATTGTTAAATCAACTTCTTCTCCTATGGTCCCTGGGCCATTTATTAGTCTCTAGTCCAGAAATTGGAAAACTTCTTCTGTTCCTATACATGTTCTATTGTAGAACATACATACATACATTACATACACTATGTAGCCAATGCGTCTCTCCAGTGGGGAAGTGAGTCAGTGCAACAGAGATTATCCAGCAGAAAATATCTGTGATGGCTATTCTTGGTTGTCAGCTAGAGTATATCTATAATGAACTATAATCCAGAAATTCAGGACACACCTATGAGAAATATATTTTTTCTTGGTTTAAAATAGGTGCACCCACTTCCTGTCTGAACTTTCAAGGTAGGATGACACACAACTTTGTTCTGGATCCTGAGGCAGAAAGACAACTGCCTTTAATTTGGATCATGAGGCAAGAAGATATCCCTTTAATCTGGGCCATAATTTCTGCTGGAAGTCTAGGTGAGCACAAAGAAGAAGGATTTTTTTTTTTGCCCTTTACATATTTTCTTTTTTCTTGCTAGTACATTGTTCTGTTGCTGACATTAGTCTATTTCTACAGGATTCCAGCAGATGCTGAAAACCAGCTGAGACAATTTGCCTTGTCAACTGAGTTGCAGTATTCTTGGACTTTCTGTTCACAGCCAGCCATTGTTGGAGTAGATGGACTTCAGCCTTCCAATAGAATACATTTTATACATCTATGAAGAGTCATTCTATAGGTTTTGTTGTTACTCTAGAGAACATTGGCTAATACAATACCTAAGTTTTTGCCAACTTAACTCTTGCTAAAAGCATTTGTGAACCTCTGATTTTGGACTTGTACAGAATTGGTGGCAGTAACAAAAGTGTTTCTGAGAAAGGAAACAAAGCAACCAGCCCCGTTTTTGAAACACCATAACTAATATTTCAGCACATCCTTCTTTATTTTTATAATGTCTACCAAGTTCTCACATTCTGCACCATAAGCGGTGCAGTTCTGAAAGAACTATGAGAACCTTGCCTTCTTCCTCTGAATGCTGACGCAAATGAAGACCACTTCAATCCTCAAATCCAAGAATGAAATGATAAAATTCAGTGTGAAATTTCACCTCTTCCTGACCTGGAGCTCAGTATTCATACTTGATAAACTAAGCCTGGAATTCTTCCCAGCATGTTGCAGAATATTGTAATGATATGAGAAATTTTAATATACTTACTGTTCCTTTGAAATTTCAAGATATTCTGTCAGTTAAAACCCATAGAATCCCAGCTAGGAGTCCTCAAATTTGAATTAATTCATTCACATGAGACTAAAACAATAAACAAATAAATAGTAGCATTAAAATTAACAACCCATGACAAGATTAAAGTCCTGATTGTTTAGTTACTTGGAGTCCATTGTAAATATAAACTACAAACTTTATCAAGATTTGTATTGATATCACTGGTCTTGGAAGGCTCCAACCAAAGGAAGAAAGTTGGCACTCCACCAACAACTTATTTTCACCCTTTCTTTTGCAAATTTGCTAACTAGCTCTAAATCAAACCTGTGGGAGAGGATGACTTTGTTCTGATTAATTTAAAGCTAATTCTGAGGGTTTCAGTTTTAAATGAATTGTTTGAATACTAAATTATGCAGCTTTATGATCCACAAGATAAGCAACTACTCTAAAGATGCCTCTGAGACTTAAAAGAGACAGCATTAGAAGCTCATTATTGCCGGCACATTTAACATGGTTAAAGTAGGGGAAAATAGCCATTAAGTTAATGTAATAGTTAAACTGCATTAATTTGAAAAACTGCCCAATGAAATGCTTACAACGGAGAATGTATTTCCCTCACACATGAAGATGTTCCTAAAAAATACTGAATAAAAAGTATGTCAATATTGTTTTCTCATCTGCTTCCATCATGCTGCAGTTTAAAACTCTAGATGCAGTCGACAGTAGATGATTTCAGGGATGGTATCAGTCTTATTTTACAAAAAGAGAGGATTATCTGATGGCATTTGTGACTCAGGATCCTGAGCTGGATGGTCCATTCAGAGAAGAAAGCACAGCAAATCATAGCACTCAGACACTTTCCCCAGTGTTTATGTGTTTTTTCTTTTTTATTCTGCCTGGTTTTGTTAAGGAGTCACTGAGTGTTATTTTTTCTCTTTGATTGGACTTTCTGTTTTGGTTACAACATGTGTGTGTGTGTGTGTGTGTGTGCGTTCATGTATATGTGCCCTGTAGGTGCATGTTTTTATACTTCTTTGACATGCATGCTGGGCACTAGAAGTAATGGAATGTAGATGGATAATACACCATGCTTATCATCAACATTTTATTCAATGACAGTGATGCAAAGTAGAGTTTTTAAAATGTGTAATTATTTTCCTTAATATCATTTAAAATTTTAGGTAAAATACAATTATATTATTTTTTCTATTCTATCCTCTTCTCTCCTTCTATCTCCTCCCATGTACTCACCTTACTACAAAACTCATGACCTATTTCTCTTTATTATTGTTACATAACACACACACACACACACACATGTAATTCCAGCCTGTGAGTCTATTTATTATTTCTATGTAATACTACATATGTTATTATGTTATATACAGACTATGGATAGTATGACTGCCATACTCTCTAGAATAAAAGAGTCTCTTTAGAGCCATGTTTCCCTGATTTTATAAACTTAAGAAATCTATTACAGATGCTTAAGTAGAACACCAACATGGATGAATGCATCAGTTCTGGAATCAACTCAAATCTGGAATACCAAAAGCTTAAAACATCAAATCATATTAAAATCCATGCTGTGGATTCCAACATACCTTTCAGGCAGCAATGCCATGTTCTCATTCATCTGTGTATACATAAAAGGAATGCAATTTCTTGCACATAGTTTACTCTTTTATTTAATTTTACCTTCTCGGATGACATCATTTGTTAACTGTTTCAACCAATAAAGCTCTAACTTTATAACGACAAGACAAGAAGTATTTAATTATTGAAAATTATTAATAGCTATATAAATAAATAGCCCATAGACCAGTAAAATGTCTGCCCACTGTAAGTATAATGGAGGATCTCTAATGAACTGGATGTACTATGTCCATATTTTACTTTGGCTCAATAAAACATGGCTGGTTCGAATGGAGATTGCTTAGCTTCTCTTCCACCCTTCTCTTAGAGATCAAGAGCTGTGCTAAGTAAATCACTAATCTTTTCACAGTGTAGAGATATATCTCTTAATAAATTAGTAAATGAATCAGTGGATAGGTTTTCTGTCTTGCTCCTTCTCTTTCCATTCATTGTGTTTTATCATTTGACATCTAATACTCATCTCTCTTCTTCTAGAACAAAGCATCTAAGGGACAGAGGTTGATTGTATGTCCTAGAAAGAGTTGACTTTTTGTTGTAGGGAGGATGTTTCCTGCCACGAGCATCTTTATACTGGCACATGTAGCATGATATATGAAGACAATGGATTAAAATTAGGATTGTATCAGAGTCTCTGCTGTTTTTAACTTTTGGTTCTTCCCTGGAAGACTACTTAAAATGGCAATTCCCCCTGTGACTCTTATTTTGTCAATATGGATTTGTATCTCTGGATCCAGAATTATGCTGGTGTTCACATGAAGCAGATGTAGCTAGATAGAAGGTAAACATGTAACTAATGACTGAAGAAACGAGAATTTAGGAGAAAAGAGTTATTTCTATAATAAAAGGAAGAAGTGACTGTGTGTCAAAGGGTATTGTATACCTTATTCCCAGTGTTATAGATACAGATTATTTGCCACAGTTTAAGTACACAAATGTATGTATGGTGAGAGAACCAGTTGTCTTGTCACTCAGAATGAATCATGTTTGAGATTGTTTGCATAGGAGAATCAGCTGCCTTTGCAATTCTGTGACTCAAATCCAAGACCAATATAAAGGAGAATTTATTCATTTGAGGTCACAACTTGATTGATTGTATTTTACATATTGAAGTCATTGTAAATCACGTTGCTTATATCAGGGTACGTAGAAATCAGATAGAGGAGGCTGTGTGAAAAGAGCCTGGGTGAAGGTAACCTCAAAGACATATTTCTAGTAGAGCATTTCTTTAAGCTAGGCCCTAACCCTTACTTTTAACCATCTTCCCCTACATAACATTATATTGTACATGCATTGAGGGATTAAATCAATCTGTTAGGTCAGAATACTCATGATCTACTTACACTGGAATTGTCATCACAGACACATTCAAACATCACTACCAATCTCCTACATGGATCACAGTCCGACCACATTGACAGGGTTAATCAACTAGCTTATAGACTCTTGCCTAATATTTCTTTTCTTTTTTTTCTTTTTTTGTTTTTGTTTTTTTGAGACAGTGTTTCTCTGTGTAGCCCTGGCTGTCCTGGAACTCACTCTGTAAACCAGGCTAGCCTCGAACTCTCAAACTCGGAAATCTGCCTGCCTCTGCCTCCGAAGTGCTGGGATTAAAGGCGTGCGCCATCACCGCCCGGCTCTAATATTTCATTATATTGCTGTCTTCACAGAAGGCTTTTGAATATAAAATAGTTTCTAAAATTAAGGTAACACATTCACAAGACCTACAGCTGCTAAAGAACATAAACATTCTTCATATTTGTTGAAAGGTTTTAAAGGACTGGTGTAGAATGGTTTTTATCATGCACATTGACTTGAATGAGTTGCTTAGCCATGTCACCCCAAATAACCTGTCTGTTGTATTTTTCTGAAAATAAATTTCGGCTGTCAACATAGTGTTATTATTTTTTCAAGTAAAATTAGAGTTGATGATATCCAAAGTTGTATCTTATGGTGAACACATTTAACATTATTGACATTCACTTTGATTCTGTATTTTCAAGCAATTTTTAACTAGTACCTTTTAACTCCACTATCTGATAGAGAAGAAACATCTTAGGTTGGATATGTGATCAACTTAAAATTTCATGTTAAAATTGTTAGTCCTTGCATTTCTCATCTACTACAGCATGTTTTGGACAGATATTTTGTAAGAAAAGGAAATAGTGACATTGTCTCTATATTTCTTTGTTTTACAAATCTGGCTAGATCAAAATCATAAGACATCCCAATTTTTTTTGCCCTTGTTGAAGAACTTAATTACATCTAATTAAATATCAGAGCTCTATTAAACATCCATCTGCTAAATTGAATTATACAAAGTAAAATTATTATATCAAAATTAAATCTTCAGCTCCCATTGTGTTTTCAATGGTTTTATTCAGTTGTTGCTTCTGTGTTATAAAAATAACACTTTTAAGATTCTTATGTGCAAAGTAAACCATCCAACCACATCTCACTAAAAGCATAAAAAACTTAAATAAAAGCTATTTTATCTAAGTTCCATTTACTAGGAATTGGGATATAAGCTCTCAATTGTTTTTGAAAAAGTCAGTCATCATTTAAATAACCTATTGTAAGCATCTCTACTCTAACGTTAAGCGACTGGGCTGATTTATAAAGTGAAAATTTGAATAGGGAGTCAGAGAAAATGTGTACTTCATGTTTAAGCATACATTTGTTTTATTCTACACCAGTTTAATTTTCGCCAGTCTATACAGTTAAGATTGCAATTCTGACACTGTATTTTTTTACTTAGACATTTGTACTTTTGACATTGCATTTTGATTATGTAGATTGTTATATTTGAATACAATTCAAATATAGAAATGTTCTTCAAATAAATATAAAGATGTATTTCTGTTTGGTAGGTATCCAAAGTGTGTAATGTCTTTCTATTATGATATGATTACCTGAAACTTATATTGTCATCATACAAATAAATAATATCATTTTCAATACTTAACTTTTAGCACAATATAGAGCAGTATTGAGGAAAATGTTTAGCAACTGACTTCCAACAACAACAAAATTATTACAAGAATCTTACTCATGTTGTAGTGACCCTCAACCATAAAATTATTTTTGTTGCTACTTCCTAACTGTAATTTTGCTAATGTTAAGAATTATAATATAAATATCTGATATGCAGAATATCTGCTATGCAACTTCCGAGGGCATCACAACTCATTGGTTGAGTACTGCTGCTTTAGAGTATCTTTCAATGGGAGACATACTGACAATAAACCAGAATCATGGAAGCATTTGCACAGTGTAAAAATAACAGTGTTTTCAAGCCATTTGTATCTCATAAACATCTAGAAGACTTCATGAAAGAAGCTAAAAGGACAGACTAAAAATGCAGGAAACACATTCAGATTTACTAAATTTTCAAAAAGAAACAAACAAAGAAAAATCTTTTCATTGGTGAATAGCTAGAATTTACAGCAAACTGCAATGGTTTGGAAAACATACAGATAAGTTCTAACCCTGAGCATGCATAGCCTAGGGCCATACATCCTTCTGAAACAGAACATTGCAAATCCCCCTTTCCCTCCAGAACTCTGCATTTGTTACAGCTGATGAATTCAAACTCTCATATCAATATCACTGAGAGTTCATAGTTTACCTGAGAGCTCACCCTTTGCTATTCATTCTATGGGTTCGACAAAGGTAAAATGGCATATATACACTAATACAATATTTCGCAAAATAAGTATTTTCTGTATCAAAATCTTTTGTGCCCAGAGATATGGGTGCATGCCTTTAATCCTACCACTGCAGATCCAGTAGCTGACAGATCATTGTGAGCTGTTGTCAGCCTGTTGTACATATTGAGTTCCAGGATAGCCAGAGCTACATGGCAAAACCATGTCTCTCACACACAAAAGTAAGTAACAAAAATAGCTCATTTGCCTTCTGCCTATTTATCTCTCCAGACTCTGTAAATCCTGGCAATCTCTGATGTTTTTACTGTGTCCACAGTCTCAACATTTCTAGACTGCCATATGCTTGGATTATGCAGATATTTTACTGTGGCATCTTTCACTTAGCCTGTTCTTGATAGCATACTTTTTAGCACTGAATAATATTCCATTGTTTGGGTATACCACACTTCACTCACTGAAGGGCATTTTCAATCCTTATAATTTAGAAAATTATGCATAAATCTGCTAAGAGCATATGCTTGCAGGACATATTTTTCAACACCTTTGAATAAAAGAGAAATCGCATGAGTGATGGATGTAAGAAATTGTGCTTAGCTTTGCATGAAACTCCCAAGCTGGTTTCTAAAGTTGCTATATCATTTTAGATTCTCATCAGCTGTGAAAGGAGGACTTGTGTATTTCCATCCTCTTCCTCACTGTCATTCATACTCAACTCAAGTGTTACTAAATGTGGCAATGTTTTAGCTAGACAGGGTATCAGGATAAAATGTATAAAAATCAAAACCTCAAAACCGACTCATCTAAAGTCAACCCACAGAGTCAGATTAGAGCATGTTCAGGGACAAAACGGAGACAAAAGCTATAAAATAAAAATGATAGAGGCCTAAATGCATAAATCTACAGGGGCAGTCCCTTAACTGTCATACACACAGGTATATAATTTCATTTTGAAGGAAAACCAATGACAAACAATACAGACACAGAACACTGATAGGAAAATGAATTCAGAAAGCAAAAGAATGATAAGACTGGTATGGTTTCTCCTCAATGTAAACTAAGACTCACCAAGAAACAAAGAGGTAGCCTGTCCGAATAACAGAGATACAGACAGTCATCCATATTCTGGTTATAGTGTTTCTTTTGTTTGTGTTGGCACTGAAATGAAAACATTTCTGTTTATCAAAGTGAAGAGTAATTAGAAAGGAACAGATATATTTGAAGCTAGTAAACTTACACAAGGAATATCTGGTAGAGAGATACAAGAGATTATTACAAAATGAAAATAATCTATTGCCTATTAGTAGAAAATGATAAATATCAGAAACAGATCATTGATAGAGTAAAAACCTAAGTATCAATCAAAATTTTGCTACATTGTTGGAAACTATTATCCACTGCTGGTAGACACATTGTATTAAAACACTTTGAAAACATTTATTCCACAGACGTCATCCTCTGGCAATTTCCTTTTGTCAGAATGTTGTGGTCATGGGCAGAGAGTGACATGTAAATATATGAAGTGTAGCAATAGTTGAAATGTAGAGGAATTAGCATTTATACACTCTGAGTTGTTAGTTTTCTTCTTTTGATGATGCTATGTATGCTGGGGAAAGGATGGTGCACACTTGTGCATGTGGCCATGCAAATTCTTTTTGGATGCTGGGTGTATTTTAACCAACTTCATGTAGACTGATATATTCCTCTATACAAATATAAAAAAGTCATATGTTTGTGTTTCTTACATCAGAAATTTGTTGAGCAGGATCTCAATCTGGTCAAATTGCCAAGCTAGTGTTGGGTTTATAGACACCTAGGTCATGCACTCGGCAAAGAGTTTAGAGGGAGATAAAAGCATTTGTTAAGTACTTATCATCCATCAAGATAGAATCCATATCCTGATTTCAGAACATTTTAAAAATATCTGGGTGCCTGCACTAAGTTTCCTAGTTATGCAGAAACAAACAACCACAAAATGGGCTGCTTAAATAACAGATACACATTCTCTCACGGGTGTGTATGCTACAAGCCTGAAACAAGGATGCCATTTTGAATGCCTCTCATACTCTCAAGGGGAGCCCGTGCACTCTTTCATAACTTCTGGTGGATATGGCAGTGCTTCCTGGATTTTAGTTAGTGAATTATTCATCATAATCTCAGCACAGTTGTCACATAGCTGTATCCATGTCTTCTCTGTCTCTGTTTGTTCTCTCCTTAAAACAACTAAGGCACACAATACTCCAATATGACCTCATCTATCTATTGTTTCCAATAATTATCCAAATTCCAAATAAGACTACACTCAGAGATTTTAAAGAGCGGTGCTTCAGTGTTTCCTTTTGTGAGACAGTTCAACTCATAACAACCTGGTCTAAGATACATTGACTGCAGTGAATGAATGGCACTCCTTTTCCTAGTCTTCTCTAAGTCTTAGTGCTTCCAATGTCATTCACTGAATACCCTGTCTGTCAAAGGCATATTTCATACAACTGCTGTTATACCTGGTCTTAGAGATGCTACGAGATCTCCATGAAGAACAAAATTATAACAGGCTGTGTAGCTTTAAATAGCAGAGACCTGCTTTCACACACTGTTCAATGGGAAAGAGATCTAAACTCAATCGATCAGTAGAGTTTATTCTGAGATCTCTTTCCTGGCTAACAACCAATCACATTTTCCTGTCTCTGAATGGGATCTTTATTCTTGATATATTACATATTAATTTCTTCTAATAAGGATGTCATTTATTTGGCTATGGCCCTTCCATCATTCAATTCGTGATGCACACATTTATTTAAAGACTCTGTAGCCAAAGAAAATTACAAACTGGTCTGCTAAGGATTTGGTCTCTACATATGAACCTGGTAATTGAGGATGGCGCTATGTCTCATTATTTTGAGGTAAAGGGCTAACAGAGGTGTTTGGCTTCAATATAGGACAAGAAAGCTAGTTTTATGAGATCCAAACAACAGGGTTACCTAAACAAGAACTGAGCAATGACAGTCCCAGGTAACATGCCAAAAAGCCTCTTAAGACCCCACCCCTAGATGGACAGCTTCTGGTAATTATTAACTTCTTAGAGAGGAGTAATCAATTTGCTTTAGGGATAAGTTCATGAGCTAGCTGTCTCATATATGTTCCAATAACAAGTAATCAGACCTAAAATTATTATATGTTATACATGACCAACACTAAATGGATTCACTCTGTGTGTGTGTGTTTGTATATATGTGTCTCTGTGTGTGTATGTGTATGTATGTTTGTGAAAATAATAAGAAAAACAGGACATCAGCTTGAGAAGGAGCAGGGGAAAAATTTAAATACATTACTTTATAAATTCTTTAATAAATAAATAATTTGCAAAATAATTATTAACAGAAATTTGAATGAAGAATTCCTGGTACTGTGCTGTTGTGCCTTTGAATAAACAGTGAGATGTCTATGAAGAAGTGATTTTACATATGTGTGATTATGCTAGAAGGTCTATTCTGTACCTATTGAAGCTAAGCTCTTACAAAAATGTTAAGAGAAAATGCCAAACACAATCTAAGATATACTGAATGACAATTATAAGTGTGAACTGAATTAAAACATAAGGTCATCTACAGCATCTAGATGAACTGACTCTGGTTTAATCTCTGGGGAGCTACACATATTTCAGGCAGTCTGCTCATTTGTCTGGTTTTGCACCTAAGCTATGATCCTGAGAAGGAATTGTACCTCTGACAAGGCCTAGAACAAATTCACAGAGGCAACGTACCTCTGACTTTGCAATTGGAAGTTGCTGAATGTAAGTCCTTCAAACAATTGATCTGTTCATGTTAACTTTTTGAGAGAATCACTATTATGAATTGAGTAATAAAATCTCTGCCTTCAAAAAAGAGTTTTAATGGAGGAAGATGAAAAAAGATAGATAATACCTGATAGGTAAATAAATAGATAAGTGGGCAGACTGAGACCTAGACTTTATCACAGAGTCTGATTTCCATGATTTATAGACATTTTCTCAGGACTAAAATAACTAAGTAATAAAATAAAACAGACTTGTAAAAGTAGCATAAACACACAGATTGCATTAAAAATAAGTGAATGGCTATGATCCATTTTTTGTGATGATTTCCTTTAGTGTCCTCTATTATGGCATTGCTCAATAGTGGCTCTTTCACAAACTGAAGTCCACAGGGCATTATCCATTACCTAAAGACCTTGAAGGAGGTTTTCAATCAATGCATTTGAAATGCATGCTTTGATTTTACAATAATAAAAGTCCCAATTACCCTAACTATAATGCCACCCTAAACACATGCAAAGCAGAACTCATCACTGGTGACTTTGAACTCATATCTTCTATTTTAGGAGTGAGAAGGCTCAGTTCTTCTAGGAGAGGATGATATTTTTCAGGATCACACAGTTTCTAAATGGCAGCTCTGAAACTATGCTGTATCAGAAAATGAACTTCAGAATGTTCCGGGATGAATTGTTCTTTGATTCTTTTCTCCCCAGCAGGTCTCAGATAGACTCTGAAGTAGAAGATAACTTTGACCATTCCATTTATTGAATTAATAAATGGACTGTATGAAACAAAGGATTAAACAAAAGTAGAGTCAATGATGTGACTGTTCCTTGCTTAGAAGGTCAAAAGGAAAAGATGTGAGAAGGGATGAGCAAGGTTCAGTTTCATCTGGGAAGGCCATGACTCCAATTAAAAATGGACAGGAAAAGGGAAGGAGACAATTAGTGCTCCATCTTTCATTTTCTTTAAGAACAGGCATCTTCCTCACAAAGCTGCCAACTGTCTTCACAGCCTGTACTCACAGGTCTTTTCTTCAGTACCATTCTTTCATTGACTCATTCATGTCTCCCTCGATTGTTACCAAATCACTTCTAATTTCCACAAAAGCATGCATTCCTGTCTGCCTGAAATGTCGTGAGCAACTGTCCTTCAAGATCTGCTTTCCTGACCAGAGAAACATTAGCAGCACTTACAGGGTGAGTAATTTTCTTTTACAGTACTTTGCTTTGTGTCTTTTGCTTTCACAGATATTCTAATAAGACAACCTTAGAAAAGTCAAGGCCTTGCTGAGAATACACTGTGGTATCCAAATGTTCATATCTATCTCCATTGTATGTAAGATCTAGAAGGCAAGAGAAGGCTCTAAACAGTGAGGTAATGAAGTAGGAGAACTACCAGTGTGTGCCTCTTCTGGGTCCCTGGTGAAGCTCCCTTTATTCTTTACACTATTTGGGCCTGTGTGTATCTTGCCTTTCATGTATACTTCTAAGATTTGTGTACCCTGAGTTTAAATCTTACTCCACCATCACTGAGATGCTCATGAGAAAATAAGGAACTCATATAGAAGAGTAAAAAAAATCAAGAAAGTCAAAACCAAGAAATTCCCACATGAATAGGTTAATTTGCAATGTTTAACCATTTTACATTCTTGACAACATTACCAAAAAAATATTACCGACACTCTATGCCTTGGTAAAATCTTATCTGACAACACGTTTTGCCCTATTCTTCATCTACTTCTTTCAAATCTGGACTTCTGGAGATTGAGTTTTGCAAGATACCAAGATGAGTAGGAAAAATGTACTGTAAACTACTTATCTAAAAAGAAATAACTGAGAAAAACTTGATGGTATAGGCAAGGTCTGGGCATATTACTCACTGATACCATACTTGCTTAACACATATAAGGACCTAAGTTCAATCAAAACTGGAGGGATATGAAAGAACTGTAGTACTGAATTATTAAGGAAAGAACACTACGTAAAGATTTTGTGTGACGAGAAAGTTGCCAATAATTAACATGAGAGCCTGACCTACAATTTTAGTGGATCAAATAGGTCATTTTGCCAAGGGCTGGCAGTCTGTTGATCACATCTATTGCAGTATCTGAATGTTGTCTTATTGAATCTACCTAATGGGTAAGATACAATGGGATGCTTTTAATTCCTGGGCCTTGGATTAATTTATTGTAAAACAATGGTATTAGCATTTGGTATTAGCATTCATGTGTTTGATTAAAAAATGAATACTTGCCTACTACCTTCTAAATACTGCTTATGAGCAAAGAAAAAAGTCTTAAGTGATCATGTCAAGGCAAGAATGTATTGTAAAGATATTAGTGCAGTAGAGGAAGAGACTGTTTCCAGACACAGAACATATTTTAAGCAATTGTGTATACTGAGAAACATCTAACAATTTTGAGACTCTGAAAGAAGTTGAAGATGCCCTACCACACTCTGGGAAGACATCAAGGAAAAAGTAAATATATTTTTGCAGCAATGACAACTTCCTATTATGTTTAAGTTTGTTTTTCTTCTAAATTTTGAAAAGTGAGTTCTTACTATTTTCCTTCTGAATCTATGCTGTACTATAGCCTCTACTAGCTGAGGTTTTTGTGTGTAAATGAATGCTCACCATGAGTTCTGAATAGAATAGAAATTTAATCTATGGTGTTTAGAAAGGGTCTTTGGAAGTTATTAACATTAGATTAATGCTATCATCTAACCCTTAATGCTAAAATTAGTGGATTTGTAATGAGAGAGACACAGAGAAATGACATCCAGAGAGAGATAGAGAGAAACTGGGGATGGAAAAAGAGGGAGAGAGGAAAAATGGAAAGAAGGAAGAGAAAGATGGAGAGGGAGAGGGGGGAAATACAAAAGAAGATGTACAAATATACTGTGGCTGTCACCAGAGCATGCTTTGTACCTCAGCATGCTATGTGGAGGGAGGCCATCACCAGATATGGTCCCTTCACCTGGACTTTCAGAATTACCACCAAAGCAAACCTCTTCTTTTTGCCCCTTAACCAGCCCATGACAGGATTTTTGACAACAGAAAACTGACTAAGTGGTTCTTACTTTTCAGGAGAGTTTGACCCCAGTTAGAATGAGCAGTAGGAAACAATATGTACTAGAAAAAGGAAAGAGAAAAGCAAATCTTTTAATGCCATGAAACTTGGAGTTTCTCTCTTTTTCTCATTTTATTTTTTTAAATTTTTTACATTTATTTATTTTTATTCTTTAGTCCTTTTTTACAGTCTAGACTTCATCCTCCCCTGGGTCTGCCCCCCATCCCATGACCGCTCCCTATCCCATACCTCCCCCAACCCCTGTCTTCAAAAGGATGTCCCAACCCCACCACCCTAACCCACCAGGCCTCACCACTCCCTGGGGCCTCAAGTCTCTCTAGGGTTAGGTTTATCTTCTCTCACTGAAGTCAGACCAGGCAGTCCTCTGCTGTATACGTGTCAGGGGCCTCATATCAGCTGGTGTATGCTGCCTGGTTGGTAGCTCTGTATCTGAGAGATCCCAGGGGTCCAGGTCAGTTGAGACTGCTGGTCTTCCCATGGGGCTATCCTCCTCCTCACTTCTTCCAGCTTTTCCTCAATTCAACCACAGGAGTCCCTGGCTTCCATTCACTGCTTGGGGGCTAATATCTGCATATGACTCTTACAGCTGCTTGTTGGGTTTCTCAGAGGGCAGCCAAGCTAGGCTCCTGTCTGCAAGCACACCACAGCATCAGTAACAGTGTCATGCCCCAGATCCCAAATTGGATTTCTCTTTTATTGAAAGGAATTCATAATGAATTATCTGGTTTTATCCAGAGGTTGAGTTGAGTTATTGGTCGACAGATATTTATTTTAACATAAAACATATGACGGTAACTAATACTTTAAACATTTAATTTTGTTACGTTGCAAATTCCAGTGTTAAGTATGCTTCCTTGAACTTTTGTGCTTTTAGTTCTATACCAGAAGAGTAATAAATAGACACACACACACCACACACACCACACACACACACACACACACACACACACACACACA